>NW_027526335.1:71839493-72302505 GCF_048455015.1 Haemaphysalis longicornis | reverse complement strand
ACCTTGGGCATCGTCCAATCACGGCGCCCCTCCTCTCAACGTCACAGCCTTAGTTGGTGCGGCCGCCGCAAACCGCGCATGATAGTTTTTCTTCTTTCGCGCTTTGTAAAATAATTACCGATTTGTCAACCGCATAAACGATGAAAAGTGTGCTAATTTGAGCCAGTCTACGCAGTGCAAGCAAAAACGGGAGCTTGACAAATTCACTTCAGTGTCCCTTTAAAGTTGAAAAATTACTAAAATATTTTTTAAACCCAAGGTCACCTTTGTTTTTTTTAGCGGTGGCGAATAATACTTCCCCCCCCCCCCCTCAAAAAAATAAATTATGCACCCCTCCGTCTAACGACGACTATGTTTAAACGCGAAGATTTCTCGTGATGGATTCTATGGTTGGCCGATCCCACACTGCGAGTATGTGCTACTCTGGAGGTACGCACTACTTTTCTACAGTACACAGAGCAACTCTCTGGTGTGCTCTCCGTAGGCCTAACGTTTGGGCTCGGGGTGCACGGCGCGAATCAGTAGCTGCTGCTTGGCGTTCAGTACTGAGCAATATTTTTAGTGGGTGCCGGTTTGAGGTGAACCTTAATTAAGATGTGACATTTGGCTTAACGTCCTAAACCTCGAAATGGGAAGTTGGGTCTAACGTCTTGTGGCTAACAGCCTTACGGCACGCAGAGCAACGCCATTCTCATCCTATGCCAGCCTGTGGGTAAGGGCTGTCGATGTTCGCCTCACATGACGTTAGGCCTATTTACGTCGCGTGTCGCACGCCTGCGCCACCTCTTCCTCTGCTGCACATCAACCTTTAGCGGAGGGGGCTTAACGAAGCAGTCCCCAATTAAGCTCCGCAGGGAAGCGTTTTCATTTTGCTACACTTCACCCACAATCATAATCATCGTCAGAGAAAGTAGGCTTTCCTGCAGGGCGTATTCGTGTTACAGACTCAAGCTTCGCTTTAAAATATTTCTGGCTACGCCACTGCGGCCGTCGGTTCCGTCTTCGGATCGATAAAGCTCTGAACCAGATCACTGAGCTTATAGTCTGACATCAAGCGAGCGAAGAGTGGTAGCAGTTGTAGTAACGTTTTTTGTGCCCGTGATGAAGCCAAAAAGAAAGGAACGAAGGAGAAGGTGGCGTCGCCCTCCACTCTCACCAGTCATCGGCCAGAAGCCCTTGCATTCTGGCAGCGGCCTCGGCCAACCTGAAGCCCCTTCATCTCGTCCACGGTGAGGTCAGTCCAGGCCAGGTTAGGATTAGGCTAGGCTAGGCTAAGTTGAGTTGGGCTAGGCTGGGCTAGGTTCAGGTCAGGGTAAGTTAGGCTAAGTCGTAGCATTTGCTACGATTAGATATGGGCGGCGCACGACCACAACATCTGGTATAGGTCCGCCCGGCGCGCGCATAGCTTACAATATCCCGACTGTATGTCGGGTTAGCAGTGACCAGTCACAGCCGGGTTTGGAAATATTTTTCAGTGGAAAGGGCGGCTTTCCAACGCACTCGCTTATTGGTTCACCTTTCGCCACTAGGACCATCCTGCCATAGTGGTGTTGGGGTGGCGATGCCCGCTCGCCTCGCATTCCGGCTGCCCCCTGTTCCATTCCCATCCAGACCCAACTTCACCCAATTTTCTTTGCAACTACTTGGTTGCAACGTCGGCCATTTTATCTGCTCTTTTCCGGCGCCGGATTTTCTACCCAAATCGACCATTGCTTTCCCGTTAAAATTCGCTATATTTTGCTACAGTGCCGTCGCGTACGCTTTCAAAGAACACTCGCGAATTAAAGCGGAAACATCACCAAAAACCGGTGTGCATCTTCGTCGTAACCGAGGAATGGCATACAAAATGACCAACGAGGCAAGAAAAATTGAGCTTAAAAAGAATATTGCTAAATTTGGCCCTGGATGGGAATCAAACCAAGACTCCGAAATGCATAAAAGCATACATCCCCAACACCATGGCACTATCTTACTGAAGGTATACCCAGCAATTGAACGAGTCGTGGCCTTCAACTTAGTGGCGAGTGTTGGAGGCATGTTACTGAGGCCTACCAATTTTAGCGAAGGGCGTCTTCAGTATGTCTCCAGTACAGGTCCACTTGGCGATGCGAACGCAGGCATGCACTGGCCTGACGTTAGGCCTTCTTAACTCGCTTCTGCTCTCCCCGCACCGTTGAACAGTTTGTGTGTCACTTTCACTAGTGGCAATGGCGGTGGTGGCAAGCTTAAATAAAACAAGGCCAGTGGCCACTGAGGGTAGGCAATAAAGTCCAAGCAGGTGATTCAATCCTTATGATTGTTATGACGTAGGAAGTCACATTTTCAACCCGAGGTAACGAATGCTTCAAGAATGCGAGCATTCTTGAAATATGTCCGCAATGGTACTATAGCCAAACAACCAGCTTAATGCAGAACCACTCTTTTGCTCGGCACGTAATAAATTGGCTCAACATTATGACTGACATTGTCCACATTTAGTCCCAACAAGGAACCAGCCAAGGCTCTCAAGATAAAAGACGCAAAGGGGGAATTGACAGCGATTGTGAGGAAATGCAATTTAAGCACACACAGTCCTTTGCCATCAAGCCGATGCCAGACAAGAAAAGCAGGCTGTATACTTGCACACTACATGCAGTCTTTGCCAAAATTTTCTAGGTCAAGCCGGCAACACGCAGGCCGCGAAAAATTAAATGTACAATTCAATGTACAAGCTTACGTCCCGAGCGAGGCTGAAACTTTTTTTGCCGGAAAGCTAGAGAAAAAACCTTTCTTTCTTACTGTCGTAAAATAGTTTTGTCACATTTAAAGGTAAAGCTTTTAGACTATGGTTGAGAAGGCTTAGGAATGGCCTGGAAAACTTTGACAAAAAGTACGAAATCCTTCCAGAATTAGAGTACCCAAGACTCTGGGACACTCACCCTTATCCGCATCGAGGACCTTTCTAATAAAGCCCAGTGCACTAGAATGCATTTGCAGGTACTTGCTAGAATGCTGGGTGGGAAATATAATTTCTGGCTCTTAAAAAAGAAAAAAAGTCTTTCCGCTGCACCTATTTTTCTGGCTGGCCGTATGAACAGTAACTCAGGGGGGAAAATTATGGCACATGGTTCAAGCAACTGCAATTCTTATCTTTACGGCTCTGCCATTCCAATTTTCAAGAAAGCTCAGCCCACCAAGCACCCGCCGTTACTCGCTAGATGTTGACTTCTTTACTGAACTGCACGAGCGCTCGCACTGCAAATCACAAACTTCAATTTTTAACCAATTCTCTCTTGTAGCCACGCGCTGTTTCTGAATGCAAATGGTTAGTTATCTACTTTTCAGATGCTGTAAGCGGGCACATAAGCCACCTTCATGCCCGATTCTTGGCCAATCCCTTGTGTGGGTATGCATCATGAGACGAGGAACGACGACGCAACAAACCGAGGTGAGCACGAAGAGCGTTGAAAAGCCTGCGCAAGTGCATTCTCACGTGGCCTATCAGCCAGTCAGCGTTGATGGTTGGTGCGATGCCATTGGAGCCTTTCCACTTTAGTATAGCAGTAGCAGCGGCGAATACGAAAATCACAATGGCGGCTTGACCACTTTTGACCATGATTGCTGGTCGTGGTATTTTTCAGTACTGCTAATGACGAGGCATGCTCGCAGTGATAGCCGAGGCTTGCTTTGCACACACATCACTTTGTTGACTTCATGCGCAAAGGTTGCTCTTTTGGATGCACTGTTGAAGTTTCGTACATTGCCCCAATGCCAATGATTGGCCGTACAATGACTTGGTGCTTTGGCAGTGACTGCTGAATGGCAACCAGGATATGTTTCAAGTGGTCCCAGACCTGTTAGAAGTGGCGATTCCAATAAGAGCGAGCCACCAAACGTAACTGTGGCGCCTACCAGCGCATCCACAGATAAAGGTCAGCGAAAAAGGCCATTCAATTATATGCTGGACAAGTAGCCAAGAACATTTCACGTTGACATGGACCAAAAATGTGGCTACAATAAGAGGGTTTCCGGTTGCCATTACTTTTGCACACAAGAATAGAGCAGAAAAAGTAATAAAAGGCATGACTTAGAACAAAACGCACTGATATTAGTTCATTAGCACATAGTTGCACCCAATATATGACCAATGAAAATGTTTTTCATGTTAGCATTAGGTACCAGTACCAAGTCTGGTTTCATGCTACCCCTCAGCTCTAACCTCATGTCCTTACAGCCATGTCATTACCAGAGGCACCCTACTACGTTTATAGAACCACGTTGCCCTACTCCACGAGCGTTCCAAGCGGAACGTGGAACCTATCGAGTGGAACCGTTCATTGCTGTTGCCGTTTGATTTCTTAAGTGCCGCCAGGAAGTAGCACTGGCCACAGCAGGCGATGGTTTTCTGCTGTTGCGTAGTATTTCATTTGCTTGCTATCGTGAAAACCAAACATTCATAACTTGTTAATAAAGGAACACTTTAAATATCACTTATGTATTGATTTGCCGCCTTATATTTGCGTACTGTTCAACAATGTTGACAAGTATGAACACTGACACCGGACTTGGCCGTTTAGATTTGGCTGCGAGTATATACTATTGCGCAGCTTTCGTTTCACTTTGGCCGGGTGGCTGAATCGTCACAGACAGGCAGACCGAAATTTCTGCATTTAAGTAGCTCAAAAAAAGAATATTGTCTTTAAAATGCTTGGACAAGTTCCACCATACCAGTTTCACCACCGACTTGTCACAAATCGTAGTGCCAGTAAGTGTACATGGCTGCGATAGCAGTTTTCACGCTTTTGACATGTTTTGCACCACAAGCAATTGGTACTATCACGAGTGGTATGCTTGTATACACAGCACCATAATTTACTGATGGCGACCAACTTGTTTCTACCTTTTAGTTTCCCTTGAAAAGATCAGTAAGTGTTCCAAGAGAGCCAGTTGATGGTGCCAAGTGTATACAGAAAGTACTAAGCTTGTGCCCATCAAACGGAATGTTGCAATGAAAACTGCACTCTGCGTGCCGGAAATGCAGGCTTGTTAGCTTCCTTGCTTGCTTAGACAAAAATCCTCACAGTTGAGCTGTTTAGCAGTTCGTTGATTCCAGCGTTTCACAAAACTTGGTATAACAGTATAAAGAAAAGGAATCACTGGCACCGGCAGGATTTGAACCTGTCTGGTAGATCAATGAAGTTACAGTCAGTCAACTTACCAATATGGTTACGACCGTGAGTTAGTACCCGAGTCAAACATCTTACTTGTCTGTGACTGCGGGTAAAGAGAGGAATCGTGCCACCTCCACGACAAAGAACACGTGATAGGGTGCACGTTGCACCTGCGGGTGCCGTTTGTGCGCGTTTTGTTTGTTCTGCTTCTTTGATTTGCTTTTTCTACGCCATTACAGCAACAAAGATGGAGTAAAGGTCGTTGCGGCAGTGAAGAAGCAGCAAATCGGCTGCAATCTTGGACTTAAACCGCCATGATGGTCGTGAAGGTTGCATACAGCTTCACAACCTTCAAGTCTCGTGGGTTAGTGTGAGCTTCATTTGTTTTTTACACTTCATGACCTAAACTATTTCCCAGGGACATGAACCGTTACTTTTGAAAGCTTTTTAGCAGGTGCTGCAAGTCCATTTTCCTCCCAAAACTAGACTTGCTACGTGTGCAAAACAATTCTCACATGATGAGGAACAGCCAAAGAGATGCCCATGTGCTCCTTCACAAGCATTTGCACTCTTCCACAGCTCTCATTAGTGCTCTCTCCATAAACTCAGGCTAAACCTTTTCGACGTTTGTGCGCACAAACCGAACAATCCAAAGGCCCGCACCAATACAGGGGGTCAGCCAGGATGCCAATGTATTTTTCTAAAGCACATTTTAATATCCTAGAGCACACCTTCAACAAGGATCAGCTGAGTGGTACGGCATCCTCTTTGATAATAAACACGGTTTTTACACGGGAGCATGAACTAACTTTGAAAAAGGAAAACGAGGCAGAAAGATCACGATCCTCTGTATAAAACACAGATATGGAGAGAAAAAGAAAAGTTTGAACACTTGCTGGCTTCTCTCGCTGTCAGTGAGGGCATTTTTGGTTCCCCAGCAGCCAAGAAAATCCCCCTAAAACTGTCCCCCCAAGGGCCTGAAACCCACATCTGCTCCTGCGTACTACAGCAATCTATGGCACCCATTTCTGGAGCTACCACATCCGGCTGAATTACCAACAGAACTGCACGAAAGCAGAAGATACCCCACAACCTACAATGTACCTTAAAGCACACCTGCAACACGGGCCATTTGTATGAATGAAAGGGGCTCAAAGTTTTATAGCTAAACCACGCAGTCGAGCACCACAAGATCCAGATTGTGACCAAGGCTGCCGGCATTTTGATGCAGGAAACCTTGTCCAGGGAAGCTCCATTAGGGGTACTGTGTAGCTGCAGAGGCAAACAAATTGGAAAAAAAGGCCAACGCCAATCGAGTTATCCCTTCCTTGGCCTTATATGCATCAAGGTACGAAGGAGACTAAATACGAAGGAGACTACCTTTTGGGCTTGTTAGCTTGTTCTCTGACATCAAGATTTGGGCAATGGTTGAAAACTAAGCCCCTGTTATAGGCACTGAAGTGCCCCAAAACTTCTGTTCCCGCACCTGTCACTTTGCCAGTTCTCCTGACGCAGGCTTTGTGGGGCTCGCGACGCATGAAAATAGAGACCTAATGTTTAAGTGCCAACAGAACTAATGCTGTGTTTGTAACACCAAGCACTCAGCACAAAAAAAAAAAAAATCCAATTAGAGGGATGTTGTACAACATTTGAATTTCCTCTTGTCGAGTAAAGTCGCTAAGCGTCAATTTTGCCACACGCATGCTATGCAAGTTTGCGGCACCCAACTGTAATTTAATTTGCGAGGTGAACTTTCAACTTTCCTCCTTATTTATTCAAAACACATCTATGGCCTGCGCGAAAAACAAACCCTTTTAAAAAGATAGTTTTCCCACGACAATCGAAATGTGGAATGCTGCACTGCTGCAACAGTCAGCACAGACAAACGACAAATCTCAGGAGCTTTGGATTCAAACACGCTGCCACGACCAAATCACACCAGATCCAAGCCTACTCGAGCGAGGGAGATGGCCTCTGTTGAAACGACGCAAGAAGTTTTTTCCAGGAGAATAAAAATGACAAACACGCCCAGGTAAAGACAAACAGTACAATTCACACACAAACAGCCTCATCATGGACAAATCCAAAGGGGGAAAAAAAAAGGGCGGGAAAAGAAAGGAAATTTGAGGCGGTTCCGGGGCCAATGCGCAAGCTGGCAGGGAGAGGAGCACTTTTCTTCCGGCTGCGGAGGGCGAGTCTTCACAGCAGCCAACGTGGCAATGTCACTTTCTCCCAAAAAGTCTCGTTGAGGCTCGGCAGGGAACCAGGAGACCACCGCTTGCACGCACACGCGCCCCCAACAGAGCCACCGCGCCCCATTCGTTTACCCCACGGGGCTGAGGAAAAGACAGCGCAGCAGTGGCAGCAGTGGCAGCAGCCCCTGGGGCGTCGAACCATGCCGGTGACCTGAAGGGGAGGCGGTGGGGCCGAAGCAGCAGCAGTCTGTTGTTGTTCCTCCATAGCCCCCTCAGCTGACGTCCATCATGTTGGACGAATCTGTGACACTGGCACTCGTGTCCTTCTGAATGCCTTCGTAGAGGGCCTGCAGGTCGGGCGTCGACTTGATGTGCGACAAGAACTCGTTCATCAGCGGGTTTTTGTCTGAAAGACCAAAAGGGGAGCACTTACTGTGTGACTGGCCTGCCCAAAGATGGCAGACAAGTATAGCAGCTGCACAAAATTGCCTGAATACAGATGTACAGTCTCCACTTCGAGACGAGAAAACTCAACTCGGACTGAAGCCTGACAACTTATCAGATTGGGCACCTTTTGAGACCTCTCGCTACAAGCTGCAACAAGTACTATATACGCTTCACACTTGTCGAAATGACAATGACTACAGCTCCAGAGCTCCGTGCAAGTGTGGTGCTGTGAGAGCAAAGTTTTTGAGAGACCACAACTGCGAGTGAATAACAAATACAGTCCAACCCACTTATAACAATACCAGTTATAACAACATATTGGATATAACAATGAACAGTTGTGGCACTGTCAATTTTGCTATGTGTTGCATGGCAAAATAAACTGCTTATAACAATGGTCAGTTTCCCTATTATTGGTTATAGCCATTGAGCCTGATGGTATGTGCCTATGTAAAGTACAGTATTTGGAGATCTCAGAGATCATGCGTGCATTGTCTGTAACCAAGCATGACTAGCAGTTCTTCAACACTGCCCAGATTAAAATAAAAGCTAGAGTGGGATAAAGGCTACTGTTGATTAACAATGTTAAAACAGGCAGAAAGCAATGCCACTTTAGTAGCATGCAATCTGCCAATTATTAAAAAGAAACAGCCAATGATTTGATGTGGAGACTTCCTTCCTATGCGAAAGATAGTGGTCTTTCCTAGAGGCCCTGTGGAGTCTGCTGGTTGTGCAGTTACATTTCCGTTTCGTAAATATTGGGTGCAAATCCCCAATAGCGTACAAAAATACTTTACCTGCCCAACCCTGTTGCAACAATTACTGGTTATAAAAATGGCTTGTTGGCAGCACTTCAATACTGTTATAAGTGGTTTAGACTGTAGCAGCAGCACGTGCTCACCGGCGTCGGGGATGGCCAGCAGGGCGGCGAAGGCGCGCATGGCGGAGCGCTTGAGCTCGTCCTGCTTCTCGAACTCCTGCTTGACCGAGTTGGCCTTGATCTTGCTGGCGCAGGTGGTCTTGAGGGGCTCGACGAGCCGCTCGAGCCGCTGCAGCACGGCGGCGGGGCAGAGCAGGGCCAGGCGCACCAGCATGAGGTAGGTGAGCATCTTGATGTCGTAGTGGTCGCGCAGGCCCTCCTCCACGTGGTTAAGGAACTCGAAGACGTCCAGCTGCTCCAGGCACGTGTCCAGCAGCGTGTACATGCACTCAAAGGCCGCCTTGCGGATGTCCAGCCCGTCGTCCACCGTGTGCTTGAACGGACCCATCTCCACCTCCCGGATGAGCTCGTTCTGCAGAGACGAGGATAAGATGTAACGTCTTGGTGCAGTGCCCTCTCAGCTACTGCTGCACTGATGACAACAACTGTTACACCGCAGCAACGATTCAAGCCCTGTTAACCCTTTCGGGGTCACGGACGTACATATACAGTGGAATCTCGGTCATACGAATCTCAAGGGGCGGCAAAAACAAAAAATATTCGTATCACCCGAAAATTCGTATCAGAAAACGAGAAAAAAATGGAAACGTGCCGCGCATGCGACAGACGGCGGCAACATGGCGTCGGCTCTTGTCATGAAGAGGTGCAAGTAGCTTCAGCGACCGCTTCCGACCTTTTGTTAAAATGCAGCTCAAGGTGAGCTGACAGTGTGGGAGAGAACTGTGCACTATAAAATGTCATCCGCGCCAAATATCCACCGCGGAGGTGGCCCTGCCAGCTGCGGCGAGCGCTTCGAAACTGCCACCATGAGGCACACGTCTCCCCATTGGCGCAAGTCGTGAAGCTCCTCCCACTGCCATTCGCGGCAACCGAGGCAGAGGCTGGCGCCGGGGTGCCAGCCGGGGTGCCAGCGCGAAAGTGCGGGCATCAAAACAACGCGCGCTCATCGCCGACGCAACGCGCGCCCACGAACTCAAGCGTGAACCACATGCGATTCGGGCGCGACAATTTCGCCCCCACGCCAGATTCCACCTTGCTCGGAAAACGATGTGCGACGTGCGCGGCAGTGGGAGGAGCCTGCCAACTTGCGCCAATGGGGAGGGGCGCTCTTTGTGGCGGCAGGGCAGCAGTTTGACAGCGCTCCGGACAGCCCGCTGGCCCCGCCGGAGATGTTTAGGCTTACCACAGTGGCGGATATTTGATGGGCGCTTTCTCTAGCCGCGCAGACGATGCTTTGTAGTGTAATTTTCAGACACATTATCAGCTCCTTTACTGAACAAGCAACCTCACTTGTTCCTAAGTGGCACCTTGAAGAGCGGTCAGACGCGGTCGGTCGAGCTACCCGCACCACTTCGCGGCCGGTGATGCCGCCATGTTACCTCCACTTACGGCGCCGCGTGCATCATGCGGGTGGTATTCGCGGCGCGTTTTCGTGAGCAGGAAACGCTTTATGCGGTTCACACTTAACATAATCCACGTGCAAGTCGGCGCCTTGCGCAACATGGCAAGGCGACAACAGAGTAGCTAGAGTGCGGGGCATTGAGGGAAGCGAGGAATGCGGAGAAGGCAAAATGGTGCGGGTATTCGCCATCAGAAATGAGAGAACGCTTGATTGCAGTTGTTTATTCAAAAAGTATAATACAAAAAAGGAAGCTAGAGGCACCCGAGCTGCAGCCAGCGGAAAGGAAAGGTACAGAGAGAAGAGATTGTAGCGGGAGATATAAGAAGGGAGGGACAAAGAACAAGCGTCGAGGGGGCGAAACGTTCTGTTCGTTCGGAGCAGCACCTCTCTTGCTGCTATTGTAAACACCCCACTAGGAGGATTACCGCCAGCAAGGGAGGACTAATGCTTTTGTGCCCGCGCTCAACCAAGGCCGCACCAACACTCCTGCCTCCCGTCCAGGACAGTCTGCTCGCGGCTCGCGTGTTCGTATCACCCGCACCGGAGTGATAAATGCGTACGGATCATCTGAAATTTTTTACATTGCGTACAATGCATTTTGGCCGAGGAATTTTGAAAATTCGTATCACGACGAAATTCGTATCACCGAGATTCCACTGTACGTCCTCTGCAAACACCTTCAAAATGGTCATAACGCATATGTACGTCATTGCTTGTATGTTTAAAAAGTGCGCTTTTTTCGCCAACTTCTCTTGCTTGGCATGTGTGGCCACACTGCGGAGATATGTCAAATTATTTTCTTCTGCTGATGGCTCTTCTTTTAATTTTTTATTATTTACTTCAGCGGCACGCCGGCTATCGCTTGTGCATCTGGTAACGAGGGGGTGCGCTAGGTATTGCCCATCGGGCACCTCTCGCTTCTTGCACCTGCCACAGACAAAGGGCGCCTGCGAAACTGATGAGGCTCTTTTCTCCTTTTTTTTTTTTCTTGTTTTTTATAGGAGCGGTGTGCCGTCTATTGCTCGCGCATCCAACCATGCATGCATGTGCAGCGGCTGGTTATGGTATCGTCCTCCGGGCGCTTCCCACTTTTTGCGCCCGCGAAACCGATGTCTATCTGATTTCAATTCACTCAAAAGGTGCTGGCTTGTTACTCTCTCGTTTTTATTAAGAATTTTTCTTGTGTTACTCATGAATAAACCACATGTATGTAACAACACAAACGTTTTTTTATTTGTCACTTTATGGTCACCCAAAACAATTACGATATCTTTTCTTGAAATAGATTCATCTCAAGAATTTAAATCAGCAATAACAAAAATCGACCCTGGGGGGTCGCATTTGGCGAAAAAAATTCGACCCTCAAAGGGTTAAGATTGAATCCCGGGGCTTCGCTGCCAGTTAATGCTGTGCCAAAGTAATGCAACACGGCCTCCACAAAGATTGATAAATCTCAAGATTGGAGACACCAGATGAAGTGCATTTAGAATGTACATACAAAGCATCAACATCCTAAACCCCCACTGCCCCTGGGAAAAGTGGAAGGAGAACTCCTTTCAGCTTGTGCCTGCATAAACAACTAAGCGAGCAAGACATACACACGGTTCCCAATCACTTCTTTACGATTATGTGCTCATTGCGAGCCGCATTCCGTACCACAGAGTACCTTTGGGATGAAGAAATGACACAGCTGCAGAGGTGCGGTGTGGCGTGTCTGCGAGAAAACTGCTACTGCTTTCCGAACACCACACACTAATGGCATAAAGTCGCTGACGGCATAAGATGAAATGACCACGTGAAGACCAAATGATATGGGCGGCAATGCACAGATGTGCCTGCCATCCCCATTGCCTGAATGAGATGTATGAATATCCAGGTTCACTTGGCAGTTGGTAGGCGTCCTCACCCGCACTTTGGTCTCCCGGTAGAGCTGCGGGAGCAGCGAGTCGAGCAGGTCGCGCACCATCTGCGGCCGGTTGTGGGCGGCCGAGTTGAGCGCCAGCAGGGCCACTCGGCGCACCCCAAGGTCCGGGTCGCCCAGGGCCCCCAGGAAGCGCGCCAGCCGCGGGCGCAGCACCGCCGCAGCCTCCGAGGACCCTGCAGCAACAACGAGAGGACAAGGCGGTCACTCCGCGGCACGGCATCCATTGCCCCGTTACAGTGAGAGTTTCACACTAATATATAGCCGCGCACCATCGTGGGCACCGCCATAGCAATGAGTGAAATTCCTCGCCTTTTTGGCTTGGCTAGCTGTATGGCTTCTTTTAACTCCTGAAGCCAAAATCAACAAAAAAAAGTAACACCTTTGTCCTCATTCGTCTTGCATGAAGCTTCTAATTAATAATAAATAAATAACAAAACAAATTTAAATAACCTTTTACAATGATGTCGCTTTTTTGCAGTGACAACCCACTTTCAAGCCTGTTCATAAGCCATACCAAGGACAAGTGGAGCATGCCTAGTCTGAAACGCCGCCTGTATAACACTGCCTATCACATCACCCGATAATAGTGGAACAGCCACTCTCTCCTACTGGTCTCTTCGGCCTTTTCCCGCTTGCCGAGCCTTTTCGGTTGCAGCTAGACTGAGTGCTGTTTGCCGGGCAACGCTGCATCACAAAAACTATGAGAAACAATTCAAAGGGTTTGTACAGCCCCCGCAAGGTGGTGGCCCAGAGTCTTCATGTTTAGGGCCCCCAAGATGCCTAGTTTCTCAGCCGAGCCGTAGTGTCATACCGTACCGCTCCCGTTGGAAAGCGGCTGACGCAACAGGCAACACAGTTGGCTTGGAGGAAAAACAAGTGTATTGGAGCGAACTTGTGCTTCCCCTAACAACTCAAAAATGCACAGGCGGCAAAGCAGCAGTCAACAACGTGGTGTGCGCAGGCGAGTGTCGGCGAATCGAATACCACAGCATCTGCTCTGCGGGCATTATCTCTCAAGGCGAGTGTTTTTTCGAACCATCGAATTGCCTCCCGAACACTGTAGATTAAAGAAGATTATTCTAGGCTGGTGAAGTTAGTTCCTTACACTCTCCCTATCAAAGGATATACCGCGTGCGGCATAAAGAATGGAATGTGTGCACTTCACTTGGCCTACGGATAACACAGATAACACAGCCCGGCGCAGCCGGTCGGCAAAAGCATAGCCAAACCAAATGCATGGTTTGCGGCAATATTATAAAGGTGGCATTGCCTCGGCACTGGCACCACATCTCCCTCTAGAGGACACCAGTATGACACGCCACGTGCTACAACCCCCTTCCGGTGAAAAAGCCCCCTCACCGGAGGACGAGGGAGCCCCAGCGAGGGTGGGGGCGCTGGGTGAGCGCTCGGCCAGGGCCCACTTGGCGGCTGCCACCACGGTGGCCCGTGCCAGGGGCGAGGGGCTGTCAAGGCAGGCCTCCAGCCGGGGCACCAGCTGCGCAGGACGCACCAGGGCCAGCCGGCCCAGGCACTCGGCCACCACGTTGCGCGCCCCTTCCTCGGGGCACTCCCAGTGCTGCACCAGCAGGGACCTGCACCCGGAGAAAGAGCGGGAGGGACACGACATGAACCACCTCGATGATTTAAGCACGACGCCGGCTATCATCAAAGTTCACTGTCACATTAGAAAGTTCACAAAGCCTGCCTCACTGGCGCCCACAACCTACCGCATTTCCATGTCTGTTCCGATGACTAACAATATGATTGAGGAGGTTCCCGAAGGAGTAGTTCAGCGACTCGGGAGTACATTCTTGGGAGAATGGGAGTACTTTGGAATACATTCCAAGGACTAAAGCAATTGTCCAGAGGGATGTCAGTGCTATCTGAAGGCAAGCATTGCAAGCCCAAATAAAAATATTGGCTGTGCTGCACTAAATCCAAATGAATCCTCTAAATTGTTTACTGCACATGCACTTGCGCCAAGTAGAGTGAAAACTGGTGCAAATATTGCATTTCAAGACTGTTGATGTGCTCTGGGAATACGAACCAGATGGATTCGATGAAGGGATCGAGTGCCTGGATGCTCTCTGGGCTCGAAGACTGGCAGCTGATGATCTGCAAGAGAACAGAAGGAGGAGGAAAGGGGTCACACTTCTAGATGCAAACTGGGCGTCTAGGAGAATGAATGTCAAATCCAACTGCACTGCTCGGAACATTTGTGTGACCTCCATTGACCGTGTAGACGGTACCAGGCATCCATTACGATGACACGGCACTTAACTGCACGGCAATTTTAATGCCATTCCAGCCCCCTCTGTCTTAGTGCTAACCTTTTTAATCCCGATTACAGACTGATCTGGCTTAACACTTTCCTGCCCGCGCCTATAAAAATTGATTTGGCCACCATCTCCGCAGGGTTCAAGCCCGCACACCCAGGGTCCGAGTGACCTTCCCAGCACGACGCCAACGCGCCAGGCCTGCTGCGAGCCAGTCGGGCCAGCCGCTACCCTGGGGGAATGAGAGCCCTGTTGTTTACGCCAAAACAGCCCACTGCCGCCCGTACAGCGAGCGAGCTGCGCGGCGGGGCGGCTCCCGCGGTCAGCTGATCGCGCCCCACCCCCATGTTGGTGGAGACGCTCGCCGTGCGCCGAGCGGAAGCCATCGTCGGTGCTTGACCCACTAGCCACCAGGGAGACAGCCCCACGAACGCGACCTCCAGCTCGCGTCCAGTCGGTGGGGGTCGTCACTGCTGACTCGTAAGCAGCGGAAGCCGCCGGTGGTGCGGCAAACAAGCGCACCGTCGGCGCGGGGCGAACCGCTGCGGGAAGTGACCGCCTGGGAGCAGCCTGCTGCCTGGGCCCTGTCTTCAAAAGGCCCAGCCTACTTCACCAGCGGGGCTTGCGGACCATGGGCCGGCCGACAGTGCACACGGCCAGCCTTGTGTGCAGACTGACGAAATCGGGTCAACCGGCGGATTGTGGTAAACTCTGTGGCGGTGACGTGCGGTGCAAAGTGGACTGTGGCGCATATGCAGTGTTGGACGGTTTGGACCCTGAGGAGTGGGCGAGGCAGCGCTCAAGGTCGAGGGGCTTCGGTCTAAGGGGGGAGGGATGTGGGAAACACAGAGTCCCGGCGCTTTCCCCATTCCTCGCCGCCCTACGGGGGGGTTCCACTCTTTTTCGGCGGCCACGCCCTCTCTCTGCCACGGCGCAGGCGTGTCGCGGCGGTGGCGCGCCAGTCCCTCCTCACGTGACCGGTTCGTCGGGGGCCCGGGGGGCCAGTGGGGGCTCGCAAGACAAGGAGGGGTCTCTTTGGGTTCGAGCGGTCGGCCACGACAGACGTGAGTACCGCAGGTTTGGCTTTCCCTTCCTTTCCTTTGTCTGCCCCCATTGCGCCTTTCTCCTGATCTTCGCCGGACGGCTGGAGTCAGTCGCGTTATTGGTGGAGCACCAATAAACGCGAGTTTGGCCGTTTCGTTGTCTCGTGTGTTCCTTGCTGTTCTCTGCCGCTACGCCAGTTGGCGGTCCATGACGGAATTCAGAGGAGCTAGCCTTGCGGCCGTCTCAAGTTTGAGCGCACTACGAAGCTCATTCTTTGTTTGCAGATTCATGCAGTTATAAGCTTTAGGAAAATATGAACAAGTAATGCCTGCTCAAAAAAAAAAAAAAAAAAAAATGATTGCCAGATGTTGTAATTAATTGCCTCATTACTAAATCTGAATCTGTTTATATTTGCACTTCCAGCTCCATTTTTTGTTTGTGTGCTTACGGGACCCTCAAATTTGGGAAAACACACAGAAAACATTCTTTTGCTAGAAATAATGAAATAAGGACCGAAAGGGTTGAACTCCATTGAAACAAGTGAAAATGAAGTAATTTTACATCAACAGATGCAGCAGAAAAGTGTCCAACCAAAAAGGGTGTGTCGTAAGTGCTGTGGGTGTTAGTAGCACACACACTCCCCACATGCACAGCAGCAGAGCCGGTTAGTAGAATGACCCACAAGGCCGTGGCTCACCTCCTTCAGAGAATGCAGGAGCAGGTACTGGCGCCTGGGCTGTTCACCAATCTCCTTCAGCACGAAGGGCAGGTATTCGTTCAGGTTGCCTACACTCACACTGCCTGCAAGGGAGATGGCGCATCTCATTAGGATGACCGACACACCCCTGCATTACGAGGATCTGGACAAGTCAACGAATTCGTTAGCATACCTAAAGCAAACGAAGCTGCCGTTTTCACTTCTTCGCTCTGGGACGAGAATGCTTCGAGGAGTACGTTGTTGAGGTCCGCAATCTTGCTAAGGTCTCTGCAACAAGGAGGAAAGAGAGTTTCAAAGAAAACTGTAAGCAATAAGAAACACTAAAAACGTCTTGAAACTGGCGGCCAACGATGATAAAACGCCGACACTCACATGTGCCTGCCGATTTCTCCAATGGCAAGCAGGGCAAACAGCTGAATGGCATCCACACTACGGTTCGCCTGGGAAAATAAAGTGAAAGAAGAAGGTCAACACATCTTCAGCTCAGCTTAGGGAAGTGAACTATAGTCAAATCCTGCTACAAATAAATTCAAAGGTACGCAAGAAAATTCATTGTAAAAATTTCGTAGTGAAAAATACCGGAAGGGGGAGGAGAGATGCACACAGGGACTGCACTCGCAACAGAAGTTTATTTACATAAACTAAGTAGCCATTACTAAATAAAAAGGCACTTCTTATCTCTGGGTTTTTCCCTTTTTTTTTCTCTCTCTCTCAAAGGGGAAGAAATAGGATTAGAATGAGCTCGCACACCCCTCAGGCGCCTTCACGTGAGCTTTGAGCCTCGTAGATAACACGCGCGCACACGCACGCACAGAGAGAGAGAGAGAGAGAGAGAGAGAGAGAGAGAATGTGACCACCTGGATGTCCTGCAGGAAGCGCTGCACAACGGGCAGGGCCTCCTGGGGGCACTGCAGCGTCAGGGCAGCCACCGCCTTGGCCATGGAGTGGTAGGCCTGCCGGTGGATGGCAACCGCGGCTCCTGCACCACCGCTCTGGTACACCGGGGTGCTCACCTCCTGAAGGGGTGCAGTGCAAGCACGTGTGAACAAGACGAGGATCATTCAACAATCACCGACGACAGATTCCCTTATTTACGGAACATCCACACCTCGCAAGAAGCTGGCGGCCAGCAGAAATAGACCGCCAGCAGGAACGCGGGTGTTTGAAAATGCCCAATATTCGTGGACATTTCCGCAGCACTGCTTTTCGGAGCATCTCTCAGCACCACTGTGATTGCCGTTACTGCTGCCAAATCATTAACAGTGTCAGGAAATGCAGAAAGCAAACATCTCGGAAATGGTCTAAAACACACACACACACAGGTCTCGCGCTTTGCTTTTAGCATGAGCCAGCTCTTCCACACGCTTCCTTTCCCCCCAAGTAAGACAAACCGGATCAATTCAAATATCAAAGCCACAAGTTCCAATATGCACAACAATAGGGAACGTTTACGAATTTTCGGGCTGGAAAAGCAGCAGCAGTGTGCTCTCTTCAGTTAACTTATCTAATTTTATCGCACTAATGTTAGCCGTACAAAATCTCTCTTTGGGATTAACTGTGTAAGCAAACTGGTCCCAATGATTCAAATACAGTTGAACCTTGTTATAAGAGACATGGATGTAAGAGACAAATGGGTATAAGAGACGCTACTCACCCACATGGTTGGCTGCCCTATCTTTCCCATTAAATTGACCTCTTTTATGACAGACATCGCATGTAGAAAGTTGGTTATAAGGGACAAGTCATCCTTGAACTTTAATCAATAATCTCGCTTGTAAGAGACATTTTAACTTCAGATGCAGTGCCACCAATCACTAATTGCAGTTGCTTCCATTCTGGAAACACAGGTGGACGACAGACGCCTGCAGTCGCTATTTATTATAAATCCACCAAAACACACAGTGGTTCAGTCAGCTATGAAATGATGAGAAGCCCTGCCAATGGCAATGCAACTTACAGAAGTGGTTGAAGCTTACTGCCATCCATTGGAGCGCAACTGCACATGCGGGCTCTACCACTTGCGTAGCTCCCAATCAAGAAGCATCGCAGATGTTGAGTCCTGCAAGCGTAATGAATAGCCTGAGCGCAAAGCGGAAGAAGCTGTGCGCTCTGGCTATTCATCAGGCTCGTGAACTCAACATCTACGATTCATCTTCCACAAACAGTGAAAGGAAAAAAAGCTTGTAGAATCGGTTGTAAAAAACAGTGTAAGTACAGTCATGAAGCAAACAAAGATTCAGAACTGTTTCATAAATTCTGGGGGCCAAACATAAATTAAAATGAATCTTCTGCAACATGCTGTAGCGTTCTTTTGAGCTTATTTTATTCATACGGTGCCCACATTGAACTATGGGTTGATCAGTTAGTGAAAACATGGTACCCTGCTTATAAGAGACATCTCGTATAAGAGACAGAAACTGCTCCCCGGTAAGTGTCTCTTATAAAGGGGTTCAACTGTATTCTGCTCATATCCATACACTACTCCCGTGCAAAAAGAAAGTAGCTTGTGAACACAGAAAATTTAAATAGTTTACAGTAAAAATGCACACTGTTGCTCCATACTTTTTCCCCACTATGATTTGTAGCACCACGTGCAATGAAATGAGATCGGCCAAGTTGAAAATTTTTTCTCATTAAGAGGGAGAGCGGCAGTGAAAAAACAGTAATTCCCTTCAGATCACCTGTTAACATTGGTCTTGCCAGGTAAAGCAGTCTAACAATTTATGTGGCTGAACTTTGGCTTTTTTAAATGGCACTGCCACTAGCACTTGGCAACTGGCACTCACGTTAAGCAGCTCCCTGAAACCAAGGCCGGGCAGATTCAGCGAGACCAGGGCCTGGAAAAACTCCAGCATGGCATTCAGTGCTCCACCTGAGATAGGGGGAGGAAGCGAGGGGGGGGGAAGAGAGAGAGAGAAAAACACGTCCACACACAGTGAGCTGTGAGTGGCGAAATCACTCTACACTACTTAACGGTCCCCACCAGACGATAACCACACATTTATTGGCCTAGGAGCCGCTACAAGAAAAACAGCAATACTTTTCACAACAGTATCTTTACATCATTTTTTAACAACCTCATCACGCAAAGGCAGTGACCGCCAGCTAGTAAGCTGCACAGCAGGTAAAAAAAAATAAAGGTACAAGTGTACCTTATAATAATTATAAAGGCACAACAATTGTACCTTTCCCAAAAATTGCTCTTATGTGTTTGGAAGAGCAATCTATAAGCTACAATTTCATGCATAGCAATGTAAATGTGTCGAGTAGCTCAAGAGAAAAAAAAAAATGTTTTCGGGAAGCACTCAAAATCGGCCATTTTTTCGCGGTAACGAAAGAGCTAAAGGGTGCTGAGTACTGCTTTCACGGCCCTGACATCATGGTAAATACTTTCGCTGAGCATGCCAATGCTCGGCGTGGTCAAGATGGTGCCGATTGAAAGCAGCAGCAGCCTGCTGATGCCACCGCAGGATGACGCATTCTCCGCTAAGAGTCTTTATGATGATAGCACCGAACAAAACTGAAACTGCGAACTTTGGGCTGAAAACTTTGGGGTCCTGCATATAATACGAGGCAGAAATTTTATGTGGTAAAATTTAGAAAAGAACCTCCTATTATACGCCAGTTTTTACGGTAATAGTGACAAGCAAGAGCTGAAATTGTACCAACACAGTACACAAGACAACAGTGCACGGCTGGTGGGAAAGAAGGGGGAGGCTGCCGTCACCTTGGAGCAGGGGTGACCGCACGAGGACTAGAATCTCCGGCAGGATGGCAGAGGACACCAGGCTCAGAGACTGCGGGTGCACTTTGGAGATGGACGTGAGCAGGTTCAGTGTCAGCTGCGACGGCAGAAAAGCAACCCCCCCACGTGATGAGGAAAAAAGTGTGACCACCAGGTTATTGAGCAATCCTCACTCGAGTCACCCCACATAGGAGCACGGAGAAATCGGCAGCCAGCCAAAACCTGCCTTTCCCTCGGCAGCGGATGATAAAACTTTGCCCATAAGAAATTAATAAGGTTTTTGCTCCCACCAAAACGCTTGGCAATGAACAACAACAAAAAAACCGTGACCAAGTGTACACTGCCCATCTCAAGGCATGGCGCAGTGGCCTGCAAGAATTGTGGAGTGGCAGAGGAACAGACAACGTGGAAAAGCAATTGAAATGAAACCAGAAATTATGTTCTGCACCCCCTCCCTATTATCACCACATATGCCTTATTTTTCTGCGCTCCGCATTGCTAGCACAAAGGTAGTCGCACATTCCCACCCACCTGGGAGATGTGGAGGTCCGTTTCGTTGATGAGTGCCGGCAGCTCCTGCATAACCGTGGCCACCATCTCCGGCGAGAAGCAAGCACCTGGGCAGAGGACGACAAATTACTAGCAACGCAGCCATCGATGCTCCCCTGCAGGCTCCCCTGCACGCAGAGCCCATATTCAGACCACAGCAAGCCCATGCGGAACGTTGTTTGCTGTCACATTCCAATTCACCTACAAAACGTCAGAGCAATCCTGACCCACACCTAGGCTGCGAAAGTTTTTTACGAACTGAGAAAACACACCAAAGTAGTCCAAAAATGTGCTTGCGCTGAAAAAGCGAGACACATGAGAGACAGCAGGGGTGTTTTGTTAATTCTACTCTGTTTAGCCCTGCAGCACATTTTGTAATGCTGCCAAAGTGCAGACAACCTGCCCCACCCTCCTTTTTCTTCCAGCTTTGCATTTACCTGCACAATTTACTAAAAAGCCCCCGGAAGCGCATGCTTACTGTAATTCCGAACAAGGGTGTCCAGCAGGGTGAGGGAAGCGAGTTTCAGGGCCCGCTGGTTCTTGCGAAGGAAGGTGGCCAGCGCAAGGACACACTCCGACAGGATTGGGCTCAGGTCGACGTGCAGGGGCGAGCTGCGCACCATAAAACAAACACAGGATGACACTTTGAAGAAGGAACAAATGCCCCAAAGCACACTAGGTACCCCAATGTAACAAACTTGGCTAGCTGCTCGATCAGCGCATTTATCCCAGCGCAAGGCAGAATCGGGGAGACAACAGCACTAGACAGAGTGAGAATCTGGGAAGCCTGTAGTCCCAATTTACCATATTTATTCAAATATAAGGCTACGTTTTTCTAGGAGTCATACCCCACTTATTATATATATATGGCGATTTTTTTGGCTCTCCAAACTGTACTCTCGCCTTATAATCGTCACCGCCTTGTAATCAAATAAATACGGTAATTTGCCCTGATAAGTCACACTGGCCGGTCAGCGGGAATAAATTCAGTGAGCTGCTAGCATGATAACCTGTCCGTGCGTGAATAACATTTAACAGTAACACTGCTATAAAAGCTTGAGCCAAGCGGCTACCAAAGACGGCTTCAGCATTTTCTTTATTGTTTGCCGAATTCGCACTGACAGAGATTCCACATTTTTCCCATGCATCTTATGAATTTCACTGTAGAGAGGTCTGCCTCCACGCATAAAATTCGGCCCTTTTCAATCGAACGGACACTCTTTTTGGTTCAAAAGGTGATGACCCCAACCTAATGTGTGCAAGTCCCCTCTTCACTCATGTTTAACAGCTCATTTGAAAATAACACATTTGTTGGTCTAGGAGTCACTACAAAAAAAAAAAAAAACGATACTTTTCACAACAGTACCGTATTTATTCGAATCTAAGCCGATAGTTTTTTTGAAATACTGATATATCAAACTCCAGGGTCGGCTTGGATTCGAGGATTTTGAAACACGCGCCAATTTCCAAGTGAAGTAGCGCGCAGCTAGCGCCACCCAGAAAAGAAAGTATTGTAGCCATTACTAGACGAGCCAGTAGCCACTTAAGGGGGGACGAGGGTCTTAAAACTAACTTTTTTATTTATGGGTAGAAACTTATGAAAATTTGCACACTGATGTGCTTTTCTCTGTAGATTTCAAATATGCAATTATATTTGAGCTGGTGCTGTTAGTTCAAAAGTTATCATACAAAGTCTCAACCGCAATTAGGTAATTTCTTACGCAGCTTTAATGAACTTTCGCATTGCATTTTGTCGCTTTTAATTACATGAATGGATAGCCAGAGAGTTCCCATACCCGATGACATTCTTCGTTTTTCTCTAAAGTCACGGCATCCTAAAAAAATATGTCAAGTACAAAAAATGGCAGTATTGGATATTTTGGCTCATCAAAATAACTGCAAGTCATCATTTATGCGTAGCCTAAACAGAAAAACTAAGAATGTCATCGGCTGCCTCAGGCTGTACTGAAAAAAATGGTACCAAGATTGACCTTATGAAGCAAAAATAAGTTTCCAAAAAGCTGCGTAAGGCTGAGGGAAGTGACCAAAAATATGAAACTGAGAAAACTGCATTTGAAGTTTGGCCATGTGTTATGAGATGAACCATCAGTAGTGTAGCTTCAAAATTTCCCAGTAACAAAGACATGTTCTTCCCATTTTCAAATCTATCTTTGGATTCCAAAAATGTCAACTAGAACTGGAGATACAAAAGGCCAAGTAACGGACCCCAACAGGAATTTAGCAAAATTTATCGACTTCGAATCGGTTGGCATTTTGTTAGCGTTGTTAAATCTGGTGGTGTCTTGCTGGCATCGTGAAAACTGCAACAGTCCTTCGTGAAGTGCCATCATCTATTACAGTGCACTGTGGTACCCAGAATATTGTGTACGGCAAAAGTGTGAGGGTGAAACTTGCTTTAGGTGCCCCCCTTTTTTTGTTCTTTGGTGAGGCTATTTCATTCGCGGTTTTTATGCTGGAAGTTTGAGAGGATACAGGGGTGGGACACTGCGCAGTGCGTTTTCCGCAAATGCATCATGTTGTTGGCCCTCAAAAGAGTCTTTTGGGGAAAATAAATGTAGCTGGAAGGCAAACTTTCTTGGCCTCAGGGGATAAACCCATAGACGCCTTTTTCCTTCAAGCCGTGCATGGTGCGGCTATCTCCATCGGACATCACGGTTGTGTACTGCAGCCCATTCTTGGAGAGCGAGCGCTTGAACATTATCAGGGCTGCCTCTACCTCCATGCGTCCTGCACCACAGTCAATGTTTCGCTGACACTCATGGTCTGCCAGCCAATCTTCGTAGCCCTCATCTGAAGCTTTGGGTCTGATGGTGCAACCTAAGCAAAAGTTAGAGAGGACTACATGATCAATCACCAAGCCGGTGTACACTTCAATGATGCAGCCCACTCCAATGTGTGACAACCGTCCCCTTGTCATCCATGTGCCATCAAACATATCATCTATGTTGTTTGGCGGCTGACCAAGGTGTACAAGTCCTTGATGGCACGCACACTATCAGCTTCAGAGGCTGCTGCAGTGTCCTCGCAAACCTGAACCACTTTCCTCAAGTGCGCTTGGAATGTCTTGTGGTGCAGGCCTCTGTGGGACAAGTTCATACCAGCACAAAAATCTGAAAGAGCAGTCACCCCCTTCCCCATGCTTTGAATACTTTTCAAAGCCCTCATATTCACTTCAAAAAGAGTGATATTGCCAGATCCTTCGGTCCTTGGCGAGGAAAAACGTTCCACACGGTGTTCACAAATCGAGCACGTCACCTCGAGCTTCACGGCGAGGCCGTACTGCCGGTCAGGCTTCCTCAAATCCGGCGCCGCCAGCCCGCACTTGCCGCACCTGACGTGCGCGAAAAGGTCCTTCAGCATTGCAAAATCCACTAAGACAAAATCTGTGCCGGATTCTTCCTCTGAGTGCGCCAAATCCACTTCAAGGAGGTCGAATTTCCGCTGCGTTGCTGACTTAGTCTCCGTTCCGCGCTTGACCTCGTCCGCGTGTTCCGTACGCGCGGCGATCTCCTCCGCCGTGTAATACCTCGTGTCAAGCCGGCAGGACGTGCTTGGACCAGGTATGGATTCCGGAGGTGGTTGGTCAGGCGATGGGGCAGGCGAGGCAATACGAGGCGGCGAACGATTCTCATCCGGCGGAGTCGAGCGGCCCGAAGTCGCACCACGCGACCTTGGGATAGGCGGACGACGCTTTCGCTTCCCGTGCGCATGAAGGGTCGTCTTCTAAAGTACGCGATGGAAGAATTAGAAGAAACTGTAAAAAAAAACTGCTCTAAGCGAGCGCTGCGCCAGAAGAGCGGACTCCGTCAGACGCGCGTAGCAGACGCCATGATGGCGACCGCCATGACAGCTGTCGCGCCGACCAATGGGAGGGGTCGTATGGCGAACTCAAACCGCGCGCGCCCGCTCTAGCCAATCAGCGGCCGAGAAGGTGCCTTCGGAAAACTGGCAAGGCCGGTCGTTCTACTCAAGCGACGCCATTTTGAGATATCGCAAAATGCGCACAAAGAAACAAGCTCCAAAACAAGACCAAGATGGCGGCGATCGGTCGGCTGCTTCGCCCGCGGGGCGCGCGGGAATTTGAAGCAACTTTTGCCCAATTCTGGGCATTTCGTGGCCCTCGAGGCGTTTCAAAACATGATTTTAGAGTATTTCCCGATGGAATTTCGCGTTGATATTTTGAAGGCAGGTGCTTGAAGGTACAATAATTCCAAAAATTGGATTTTCTCAAAATCGATATTTTGGCCATTTTTGACCATTCTAAGACCCGCGTCCCCCCTTAAGGGCCATAGGCCGCCATTTTGAATTGTGCGGACAGTGGCCTGCGTGCGGTGTGGCGTTTGGTTTTGACAGCGCAAGAAGAAGCGGTGCCATTATAGTGCCGCTTTTAAAAGAAAAGTTGTTTTAGCCGTGGAGTTGTCGTCGAACGTTCAAGCCGGGCGGGACTTCGGCGTGGATGAAAAAAATGTGCGTCGTTGGAGGAAGCAACGGGAGAGGATATTTGCGTGCACCGCAACGAGGATGGCATTCACCGGACCACGAGAAGTCCGTCACTACGAAATGGAAATTGCATTGGCTGACTTCGTTCGGACGCAGTGAGCAGCTGCCGTTCCAGTAACGACGGAAGTGCTCCAGGCAAAAGCAAGGGAGCTTTCAAGGGAACGAGGCTTATCGCGGGCACACTTCAAAGCCAGTCGGGGCTGGCTACAGAAATTCATGAAGCACTTCGGCTTTAGCCTCCGTCAGCGAACCTCAATCGTCCAGAAGTTGCCCGGTGATTTTGAAGAGATACTGATTGAGTTCCAGCACCGCATCTTCATGTTCAATAAACGTGTTTTCTTTTTGTGAACGCTGACCTCGCCTTTTTGTTCGGCCTACATTCGAGGTAAGTTTTTTTTTTTTTTTTTTCGCGTCTTCGGACTTTCGGGGGTCGGCTTAGAATCGGGGCCGGCCTACATTCGAATAAATACGGTATTTTTCCCCCAATTTTCAACAACCTCATGCAAAGGCAGTGAACACCAGCTAGTAAGCTCTGCTAACCAGCACTCTCCTACAGCTACCTTATTTGCACGATTCTACCCCCCCATTGAAACGTGCAGTAGAATTTACCACAGGGAAACCACAGTACAGATTCTAACATGCACACGAAATAATGCCGTTAACAGACACCTCAAAATTGCACAAAACTAATTCAACAGTAATCCGCGCATGCTGCGGCCAGCTAAAGCCCTTCTGTGAAGCTTTGCACTTAAAAATGTGGTCCCTTAGTTTTTGTAAATTACGGACACACAACTCTGGGACGGCTTATGCACAGGACACTGCCCAGTTCCCTTTTTATTTCCACCAAGATGATTACATTGCGATTAAACGAAGCCTCTTATTTACTAAACCCCTTCGTTTTGGGTTTAGAGTTGGCGGTTGGGGTTTTGATGTTTTTGAGTTTTGAGTCTGATTGTAAGGCGCAGGTATTTATGAACAAATTTTCTTGAAAAAAGGCGCGCTAAAATCGTGCAGATATGGTAAGTGGCGTTTGAACAAAATCAGCATTCTTCTGACACTCACCACTAAATGAAAACAAGCTGGCAGTGGTGTGGAAAAGCTTCCATGCACAGCCCAACTAAACTGTCGAATTTTTCTCCCACAGCGCTACAGTAGGGGCAACTGCGGATGTGCGCTGCGAGCATTGGGAGCTGACCACCACTCACCCAGCCACCTTGGTCAGGGCTTTCACGGTGGTCAGCCTCGTGATCTCATTCCGGAGCCGGTCAAGAAATATGGGCAAGCAGACCGCCAGTTCCGCCTGGAGGCGGTCGCCCAAATTGCACAGGATCTGGCCCCTGCAATGCACAAAAGCAAGACGGGCAAGATTAAGGGGTGACTCCCCTCGTCAATGCAAATCCGCGTTGCAACAGTGACTGTGGGTAGACTAGCAACGGAAGCTCCTCTCCCCACGCTCTTTTCTCAGCAACAGTGCAGCATCCAAGGCATTGCTGAAAGGAGTGTCTTTTTTTTTTCTTTTTTGTACACCTACACCTGCTGCTAGCCATGATAACAATGCACAGAGCCTGTTATCAATGCACTCCAGCCCCCGGCACCTCTTCTCTTCAGTACGTAGTGTTGGGTACCAACCCAGTGGCAGCTACAACCTGAACTTTACGGAGGTTTTCTTGGGCACACATCATACTTTTCGGGAAAATAGGCTTCAACCGACCGCTACGTCTTTGAAGGCCCACCGGAGCTCAGTAGGATCTGCGATACAAACCTCTCGGGGTGAGAAATCCTCGAGCATGCATTTTAAAAGGCTTGAACGTGCACCAGTCACCTCACTTGTCGTATTTGTGCCCTTAAAGGTCACGCACAGTAAGCCTTTCTACGCAGTTTCTTTCCATCCTCAACACAAACTTTGCAATCAGCCTCTCTCACATTTTGGCACACTTTTCTGCAAGCCACTTCTTGTGCCACAATAGGCGCCCGAAGCGCCCTATTCACTGCCGCTAATAGAGGAAAAGCAATTTGCATACACGTGAACATATTAACAGCGAACAACACTTCCATCATTGCAAGAATGTACATTCTTTGTCAATATTTTGTAGGCCGCAGCGACCGTGGCTGTAGAAGGCACAGCTCGCGCCCCGTCTTCAGCGCAGGCACTTTGCACTGCAATCGTCGTGCCAGCCACACTACAAAAGCAAGAGTGAAAGTTTCCCTCCTTCTCTTTAGTCCCGAAACCATCTCTCAGCTGCAAGCGCCTCTGCTACAGTGTACTAGAAGAGAGAGGTGTGTCGTTCTGGGGTCCCTTAGGGGGCCCCTTCTGCTGAGGAACTCCTGCTGTAAGCAGCGGCCGCCAGGGGCGCTGCTTACCAGTTGGTTTCAGAAGCTTTGTTAAATCAATCCTGAGCTCTTACCTTAGTCTTCTTTCTTTATTTCATGATATAAAGTTTTATAAAACCCGTCGAATAAATGTTTAGTTTGATTTAAAAACCTATAGGTGGCGCTGGCTGCAAAGGAGTTCTCTGGAGAACGCCTGCGCTCCATACGGGACCCACGCTCTCCGTTGGTTTTCCCCCCAAACGACCTTCTTTAGCTTCTAGTACACTGTACCTCTGCTGGGCCACGTGCCTTCTATGGCCCTGGTCATCGTGGCCCACACATTTGGCAAAGAGTATGTACCTCCAGACCACCTGTACCGCATGTATGATGCGGCCTTTCTACGTGAACAAAACACGCACAGCCACTTGGTGTGACACGAGGCAAGCGGTGCAGTGGCAGCCACTACTCACATGCACGTGATGGCCCGCTCCTTCACTTCCTGGTCAATGTCGGCAGCCTTGAGCTTCTTCAGGGTGGCCTCCCAGATTTCCGGGACATACTGCTCGATCCTGGGTGCGCTCGGTTGCCCTGAACGGTGCCGGAAAAGGAGACCCAGGCAAGCACATCTGTCAGGGCCAACCGCACAGGACCCCTGACAAGAGCAGCTCCTCACATCGGTTAGCACGAGCACATTTACAAACACATTCTCAGTTTGCCAGTTCCAGTAAGCCGCAATGTTCCCGAGGCTAGATTGACATTACCGCACCGCTTTCCTGGCCTTATCCACACACTAGTACATTATGATGACCCTCCAACCCAGCTTTCTTACTCTCCGTGTACCCTCTTCGGTGGTATAGCTCTCAAAGCAAAACAGTCCCAACAGGCTACGCAAGCTTCTTACGAACCTCACTTATGCAGCTCCTCCTTTGTCTCCTTATTCAAAGTGATGCCTGCCTGGCTTGCGTGGATGCACTATGGAAAGATCTGCAAGACCGGTGGGAGTCCCCGCAGCAGCTCACCCAGTGGCCGCATGACCTTGACCAGCTGCTGGAGCACGACCAGGGCCTCGGAGGTGATCTTGTAGAAGCTGTCCCCGACCCCGGTGAGCACGGGCGGCAGCAGGGTGTCGATGTGCGGGTGGAAGACGCGCGGCTCGTGGTGGGTCAGCAGGCAGTGCAGGAAGGCCAGCGTGTCGATCTTGATGTTGGAGCTGGAGCCCCGGTCGCTCAGCGAGAAGTGGATGCCCGGCAGCAGCAGAGGCAGGTAGTCGGCCAGGGCACCAGGCAGCAGCAGCAGCAGCTCCGTCAGCAGCGACAGGCAGCCCTGCAACGGGGCGGGACCGTTAGGGCACACAAACAACTGTTTTCCATGTGAAATCGATATTAACAAAGGCTCTCGCCCTCCCCCCTAATCAGGCCACATATGTATGGCGTAAGGTGTTTTCGATTTGGCTGCACTCGCTGCACTCATTCAGGTAGTGCAGCACTCGCCTCTTCAAATTTTGAGTGCAGCGCGCGGCGCCTGCACTTTTCTCTTCGATTTACCAATGGTGCAGGGAGTGCAAGATGAGTTCACGGCTTTCCCTGCACCTCCCAGGAAGGAGGTGCAGAAGCAAACGACAAAAGTGCAGGACCGGTTCTGCAGTGGCGGCGCCTGTGCTGAACTAGTTCCGACCTCATGCAGAAAGTGCAGGCCAAATCGAAGAGACCTGTAGTATACAACACAGGACATGATGTCAGTTCACTTTTGCAACAAGGGCAGGCCCACTGAGGTTATTTCACGTGTGCTGCAGTCCTGCTATGGAAAGGAAACACCAATACATGTAGCAACAAGGGAAACAAACAGAAATACAATTTGAGTTTTGGATTCAGTTGTCTTTCATCGTTCATTTGGTACAGTGCCTTTTGCAACGGTTGCTGATGATGCCGTCCATATCTTTCTTGTCCAACTACCTTCTCGGAGGCCTCCATAGTTGGACGCACCTCTTTCTCGAGTAGCATGACCGAAACAAAACAGGTGGCATCATTAGCCCCACAATGCGCCACAGAGAACTGAGCTCCCGCAGCCACACGAACAAAGCCACCACCAGAGGGAGGGAGGCCAGTGGTCGCACCTGGCGCGTCTTGAGGGCCCGCTCGCGCAGCGGCTTCTGCAGGGCCCGCACCAGGGGCCCCACCTGGGCAGAGACCAGGGCCCGCAGCTCACTGTCCCCGGGGCCCACGGGCCCCCCGCCTCCACCCAGGGGGCTGATGAGGGGCCGCGTCTGGCGCAGCAGCACAATGTACGCCTGCAGGATGTCCACCTTCACGTTCTCCTCACGCTCTGCACAGGAGGGAGGGGGCGACACTCAGGGGCTGGCAACCGATCAGAACACACACAAGTCTGACCCTCGGCTGGCCACAGGGCAAACAGCAACGGAATGCCTGAAGCCACGCCGTTGTGGTGGGGGTCTGAATTAATTTTGACCACCCAGGCATCTTCAACGGGTGCACGAATCAAAGATGCACCACAGGAGGTGCCTTGTTGCTTAACAGGACCAGTGCCTCCGCACTGATTTAATTGTTAAAGGGACAGACCACCGATTTTTGTTGCGTATATGTTATTTAGCTACGCCAACGTTTTGTATAGCCCGGTAACCACACGCAATTTATAAACAAAAATAATTTTAGCAAACTTTCTAAAAATCAAAGGGTGGCGGTTCGTAGTGTAGCAACTTGGCACCACAATGCGTCCCGGTCACATGACCTGCAAAACCTAGCAGCTACTGTAACTGCTGAAGCGCTTGTTCACTTATTGAAAACCTTTTAACACGAGTATTTGTATAAGTTCAAATTGTATACGCATTTTGAAACATTATTTTTGAAAATTTTTAAGACCCGCCGCCGCTGGGTTGCTCTCAGTGTGGCTGATTGATTGTAGGGTTTAACGCGCCGACGCAACGCAGGCGATCAGGCGCGCCGTAGTGGAGGGCTCCGGATTAATTTTGACCACCTGGGGATCTTTAACGTGCGCCGAAATCTCGTACACACGGGCGTTTTTGCTTTTCGCCTCCATCAGAAAAGTGGCCGCGGCGGCCGGGAATCGAACCCGCGACCTCGTGTTCAGCAGCACCCTCTCAGTGTGGCTAAGTGAGCCTCCATGTCGTAAACAGACTTCTGCCGGAGTCGGGGGCGTTTCTTCGGCTGAAATATTCGATTCCAGTTTCCAAATACGCCAACGGCAGCGAAAAAAAAAAAAAAACACACACACACACACACACACACACACACACACACACACACACACACACACACACACACACACACACACACACACACACACACACACACACACACACACACACACACACACACACACACACACACACACACACACACACACACACACACACACACACACACACACACACACACACACACACACACACACACACACACACACACACACACACACACACACACACACACACACACACACACACACACACACACACAGTTGAACCCCTTTATAAGAGACACGTACCGGGTAGCAGTTTCTGTCTCTTATATGAGATGTCTCTTATAAGCAGGGTACCATTTTTTCACTTACTGATCAACCCCTATTTCAATGCAGGCACTATATGACTAAAATAAGCTCAAAAGAACACTAAAGCATGTTGCAAAAGATTCATTCTAGGTAATTTATTTATGTTTGGCCCCCAGAATTTATGAAACAGTTCTGAATCTTTGTTTGCTTCATGACTGTATCTGATCAACCCCTATTTCAATGCAGGCACTACCGTATTTACTCGCGTAATCCTCGCACTCGCGTAATCCTCGCACCCCTAATGTGAGCCACCAAAACTTGAATTTTTTGGTTCCTCGCATAATCCTCGCACCCCCAACTTTGCAGCGGCGAAAGTTGCCCGCTCGCGAAACCCGCATGGTGCACGCGCTCTCCAACGCGCGCCCTCCCCCGCCGTCTCTCCTTTCGGCGGAGCGCGCTGTGTATCCAAGGCCATCCAGGCGCCCTAACAACCTGCATGGCTACTCCCTAACAGGCGCCCTAACACGCTACTCACACTGTACTTGAGCCAGTTTCGCGCATGTTTCGCGTGCGCGCAACTAGACGGTGTTCGCGCAGCCCACTGTCGTGTCGTCGTCGTGGTCCCGCCGTTGAGCGGCAGCAGTCAGCGCGTCAGTGGTGGATAGCTCGCTGCCGTTTTGAGAACTTTTCGATCTAATTGTTTTGTGCTTGGTGCCGCTTCGCCATGGGGAGGAACGCCAGCTACACTGCCGCTTTCAAATTGAAAGCGAAAGAGTACGCGATCGAACACGGCAACCGTGCCGCAGGCAGGCACTTCGGCGTCACCGACTTCAACGTGCGTTACTGGGGTAGGGCACGCACATACGATGACGAGATAGGGCGCGCGCCAGAAAGCAAAGGCGGCAATTTCATGATCGCTGATCGACGGGAGACTGTTTACGTTGTAAATAATAAAATAAAAAGAAATAGCTGCTGTTGGCAACACTGAGGTAACCTATACAAAAAACGACCGCTAGATTTAGCGGGATTGGCATAAGGCAAATTGGCAACACTGTGCACCGGATTTTTTTTTTCCGCATAATTCTTGCACCCCTAACTTTGCATTGACTTTTCTGAAAAAAAAAAGTGCGAGGATTATGCGAGTAAATACGGTATATGACTAAAATAAGCTCAAAAGAACACTAAAGCATGTTGCAAAAGATTCATTCTAGGTAATTTATGTTTGGCCCCCAGAATTTATGAAACAGTTCTGAATCTTTGTTTGCTTCATGACTGTATTTACGCTGTTTTTTACAACCAATTCTACGAGCTTTTTTTCCTTTCCTTGTTTGTGGAAGATGAATCGTAGATGTTGAGTTCACAGGCCTGATGAATAGCCAGAGCGCACAGCTTCTTCCGCTGTGTGTTCAGGCTATTCATTACGCTTGCAGGATTCAACATCTGCGATGCTTCTTGATTGGGAGCTACGCGAGTGGGAGAGCCCGCATGTGCGATCGCGCTCCATCCAATGGATGGCAGTAAGCTTAAGGGGGGACACTGGTCTTAAAACAGCCTCTTTTAATTTTCAAGCAACCTTTGTGAAACTTGTCAGTCTTGCTGCTTTTCTCCCACTGATTTCAGATATGCCATTATTTTCTCAGTAGGTCAATTAATTCCCAAGATAATTAGCACTAATTAGCGATTTTTAGTCAAGCAATAGACAAAACAGTGTTTGTCATAAAACTGTAATCTTTATATTTTCCAATACTATGAACCCTGGTGAGTGCAATAATCGAAGCAGTTTTTTGATGCATCGCTTGGAACTAATTTTACAGCTCATTAAACTTTGGTAGCACCAGTGGCAAGGAGCGATTTTGAGTGCTCATTTCAAACACCAAAGTTTAACGAGCTGTAAAATTAGTTCCAAGCGATGCATCAAAAAACTGCTTCGATTATCGCACTCACCAGGGTTCATAGTATTGGAAAATATAAAGATTACAGTTTTACGACAAACACTGTTTTGTCTATTGCTTGACTAAAAATGGCTAATTAGTGCTAATTATCTTGGGAATTAATTGACCTACTGAGAAAATAATGGCATATCTGAAATCAGTGGGAGAAAAGCAGCAAGACTGACAAGTTTCACAAAGGTTGCTTGAAAATTAAAAGAGGCTGTTTTAAGACCAGTGTCCCCCCTTAAACCACTTCTGTAAGTTGCATTTCCATTGGCAGGGCTTCTCATCGTCATTTCATAGCTGACTGAACTACTTTGTGTTTGCTGAAGTTATAATAAATAGCGACCGCAGGCGTCTGTCGTCCACCTGTGTTTCCAGAATGGAAGCAACTGCAATTAGTGACTGATGGCACTGCATCTGAAGTTAAAATGTCTGTTACAAGCGAGATTATTGGTTAAAGTTCAAGGATGACTTGTCCCTTATAACCAATCTTCTACATCCGATGTCTGTTATAAAAGAGGTCAATTTAATGGAAAAGATAGGGCAGCCAACCATGTGGGTGAATAGGGTCTCATATACCCATTTGTCTCTTACATCCATGTCTCTTATAACGAGGTTCAACTGTATATATATAAAAAGGACGCGCCCGAGGAGAATCAAACTGCCGACCTCCACAAGTGAAGTCAGATTCTACCTATCCTCCATCCCAACAGATGGCGCCTTCATGCAAAATAGACTGGTGAATTAAAAAAAAAACACAAAGAAATAAAGCCTGCAATTCACACTTTTTTAGCTGGGGACAAGTTTTCAAATAACGCTTTTCATCTCGCATACAAAGGTATGTTGCCACGCTACTGGATGTCATGATTGCCAGCATTATTTCTGGAAGGACACATACGGCTCGTAGATCTAAAAATTTCTATTTAAAAAGTTCTAGGCTGTTATCACCAAAACCGTTTCTCATTAAGGTGCTCTAAGGAATACCCTTTCATTTGGGATGAGAACGTATACTCGACAAAAATCGGTTGTCTGTCCCTTTAAGCCTACTCAAACGGTATTAGCTCCAAGCGTTGATGGCCTGGCATAAGCAGCAGTTTCCAAAAATAAAACACCTTCCAAAATTAATGCATCACATAGTCTGCCATAATTCGTGCCCAACACTTTGTTCCCCAACGTTGCCCATTTAGCACTTCAATAGTAACAATTACAAGATGGGTTCTGCACCACCGCACACCTCAATTTCAAATGAAGGTTTGACTGTAGAGCCCCTAATGCACAAGGGCAATGTGCACTAAAAGTGCTTTGCAATGGACGTCTGTGACCTTCGCCGTGGCGCCAGCCCTTCCGCACCAAGATTGACTTCTCATTGCATCACAGAAGCACAAGCTTTCACAGGTTCACCATTCTTCTAGACTGCCCAAAACTCGCACTGCTGACCTTTGAAGCGCGCAATGAGCGCGGGCGAGACCACCCGGTAGAACTCGTTCAGCATCTCGTGCCTGGTGGCAATGACGGCCTCGAGGCACTTGGCGGCAGCCCGACGCACTTTCCAGCTCATGTCGTCGTCATCACTGTACTCATCCTCACTTTCCCTGCATGACAGCACCATGAGGGGAAAAAAAAAGAAGAGACTGATTAGGCGACAAGCACAGTCACACAGTCACACAGTGAAAGTACCGCAGAGCTTTACAAAGTGACACAGCTACTAATGACGGTTTCAAATAATCCACCATTACATGCTAAAGCTAATACCCCTGTCACACAGCAAATCTAATGTCATTCAAAGTGAATGACATTAGCTGTTAATGACATTTGCCTCGGCTGTGCGGACCTACACGGAGAAATAAATGTTATTTGATAGCGATAGCGGTGACGAGTAGCGAGCTCGCAAAACTGCAAAAGTATATTTCAAGGGCATCTAGAATGTTTGCATAATATTTTTTTTTAAACACAACAAAGGATTATTTTTTAAAGTAAAAACAAGAAAATCACCGGTTTAGGTGACATCAGTAGACATCACAAGCCGAGACTAAGTCCGCAATAAATCGATGTTAGGGTAGCACGCGCATTGGGGACGAGATTCTTTTTTGTTAGTACTTACCTTTATTTGAAAAACAACATGAAGGAGAAAATATGTTAACTAACAGTTTTTAGAAACAGTATACTTCGGATTATTACTAAACTTTCTTCTCTAGTGACGCGCCACTGCTGTCGAGACTTCTCATTTGGCTGCTGAAGGAGCTCCTGAACCACAGTTAGCTGCTAAATGTCATTCGTGCAGCGCCGAATTAATGACATTTAGAGCGAATGACATTTGCTCTAAATGACCTTAGATCTGCCGTGTGACAGGAGGGTATAAGATAAGTCTCACACAGCTTATTTGATCAACCACAAATTCCAGAGCTCAAAACAAAAAAATTGTGGTAATTTGCCACATTTAACCGCACTACTAAAATATCCTTAGTACAAAAAAGAAAAAGGACGTTTTAGCCTAAAGTTTGCTTTTTGCTGGAAAAAAACATACCTACTTTGTTGAAACTGATTCACAGAATTAATACTAAAGCTTATGCATGGTGAAGACACTCGACTATAAAAAAACAAAAAGCTGAGAATATCGCAGTAGTAGTGTTTTCGCGCCAGTGACTTATCTGTTTAGCATATGAGGAAAAAGAAGAGGGCATCATTCCCCAGGGACATGAAACATGACACAACAAAACAAGGAAGGATCGATGATCATCCCGGTGTGCCCAAGGAGAAGAGACAAGCATGCAGACAGTCCCCAACAAGCTGCCCCCAAGCAATGCTCTGTGCAGTACAACTTCCGAATTCCTCAAAAGAACAAAACCTTCACAGTTTACCTAATTTCCAAGAAAACTGCAGGTATTCTCATTTAAAGCCCAATGCAAGGCCAACGCTCACCCGCCAGAGTCCCTATCCATGTCCATGCAGTTTTCGTCGTCCTCGTCGTCGTAGTTGTAGTTGGGATCGTAGCAGATGTACTCCAGACAGATGTTCATTATCTGCATGCCAGGACAAGGGCAAAACGGGGTATGCATTAATCAAAGCTCCTTGTCTCATTACAGCACTACTCAATGGCACTTTTCCACTGTAACAGGCACGCTACTTCAGTATGCAAAAAACAGCGCAGAAATTTACGCACGTAGTAAGCTATTCCACAGGTTGAGAGTAAACCTGCTTGCAAGCAAATGCCACTTGCAAGCCCAAGCCCAAGCCTTTATTTTGTGATGCTACTTTGGCCCTACAAAGATACTTGCATACATTAGTTCGCACTTTCTGTGGGTGAATTTCAGTTGTGTACACAGCCCATATGTACTTCCAATGCTCTCCCTCCTGTCTTTTTCACAACACCAATGTTCCCACAACAACTAATTTTTCTTCGCACTTTATGAATTTCATTCTAGCGGGAAGACTAATACAATACGTGGTGGGGAAAAAAAGTCAGACTCCTAAAAAACAGAAAAAAAAAAATCCTGCCATAAGGAAAAGAGATGAGAAAGCGTGCCGATTTGCCTACAGTCGAGTCCACTTATAACAATATCCAAGAGCCAAGGAAATAAAGTTGTTATAGCGATAATTGTTATAAGCGCGATGCGAAATAAAAAGCCGAAACGGAGCTGAAACATTTTATTCGCAGCATGCAAGCAAGGTCGTACCACTACTTATTCGCAGAAAAGAAGCCATAGTCGGTCAGCTTTGTTTGCTGCACACAAAGCTGGCGCACATCTTTTCCAAGAGCATCTATAAGTGTTTCACCTAGCTGAGTGAAAGGTTCTTGGTGAAAACAAAACCTCCCGGGGAACTGTATCGTACGTTGGGCCTCCTGCGAAGACGCTACCTGAGTAGGCTGCGCAACAGCGTCGTCAGTCATCACTGTCACCACTGCCCGCAGCACGTATCCGCACAACGATCGCCTCCTCAGTGAGGCACTCCGACGTTTCCAAAACATTGCCCCTGACGTCCCTTTTGCAGGAAAAACGGAGGCAGTTTGAAGAGGCACCCAGTTGGCGCGCATGTGAAACAACAAGCAAATGCATGAGCGAGAGCAGGGACACTGCCAAAGCAGCGGCACCGGGAGGGGAGGTCCCCCTCTCCTCATCTCCTCCTCTCATAGCTTCCTCGTAAGCGGCCCAGTCGACTCGTTTTCTAGGGAGTAAACGGGATGCAAGGCGCATTGTGGCTCGCAGCACATGCCACCGGCACAGTCGGCGTAGAGAGCCGGTGGCAGCTTGCATTTTTGGTGCACGCAATAACCAGACTTAAGGGGAGACGTGGGTCTTGAAATGAACTTTTTTATTAATTGGTCTGTGATAATGAAAATCACTGTGCATATGTGTTTTGGCTTCCTCATTTCAAATATGTAATTAGTTTTCAAGTGGTAGAATTATTTTTTGAGTTATAAGGAAAACACTGGAGCCTAATTAAGTAATTTCTTACGGGCCTTTAAGGAACTTTTTATTCAATTTTTTAAAAAATAAATGGTACGGGTGTGTAGCTTAAGACCTGCCATGCATGCTGAAGCTATTTATATTCCTGTAAAGATAGTTTATTGGATAGAATTAATCTAATTATGCCAAGTACAGTTTTCTGAAAACTTAATGACCTCTAATTATAACTCATAACATTTATTTGAGGCACAATGAGCCAATTAAAATAGCTTCAGCATGCAGTTCATTTTATCCCGAATTCAACGGTATAACACTTGTAGAAATCCTTTGAAAAAAACTACCTCAAAACCCCTGTAAGGCTAGGCACATATGCAAAAAAAGGGAAGCTGAGAAAATCGCAGTTGAACTTTTACTACAAGTGACAGTTTTATCTATTGAGCATATGAAAAAAAGAAAGGTTCTAGAATGTAGCTCGCTTTTCGCTCAACACGAGCATACCAAGTTTGCTGAAATCAGTTGGTGGGAAAATTATGAAATCCTCTGTCTACAGATGGCACCTGGCAGAAAAACTGAACAAAAGCAAAGCCAGAACGTTGCTTCGATTTTTATGCTGTTGGCATCGCGCCGTCTCTCTTTGGCGACTAGGGCTGAGGTGCCGAGCGTGCACCACAGTTGTAAACGCTATTTTGTTATGTTACTGCTTCATTTGTAGCAATCAAATCGGATTTGTATCGCGTGAAGTGAGTTGCAGCGAAGGGGCTGGTAACGGAATGCCCGCCACTGTTCTGTAACGTGCATGCGCTTGGCTAGGTGGGATAACCACGTTTTCGGTTTAATCTACTCGTATATCACGTTACCAACGCACATTGTGCACAGTGCGAACATTTATAATTCTCAAATCGCTCATCTATATGGTAACCTGCCGACGAGGAAGCGCGCGCCGGTGTGCGGGCCGAACCGCCGCAGCATCGTTGATAACAGAATGAACACACTTCCCTTGCGACGTCGGCATGCGGCATCCTCCACTTTATCATTTCTTTTCTTTCTATTTGCTGCTGATCGAAAGATAGACGCACCTTAGTGCCCCCGCAGGCGTAATCATATCGCTACGCTATCGTCTCGGCAGCCCGCGCGGGCGCTAAGCCTACCTTCGTCTCGGCGCCGTTCTCGCGATAAGTCGTCGTCACAGGAGCAGAAAATCGTATTTCAGGCGCTTTTAATAATGCCTGTTCTTCCTTTCGGTTATCGATAGACATCTTTACTTTATTTTTACGCCATGCGGGGCTTTTGCCGGTCCTCGCATAGACGAATACAAGAGCCGTTGCCCTCTGATGAGAGTGCCGAGCAGACGACCCACGGCGCCCAGCCAATGAGGTTGCGCCCTGCGGTCACGTGCAGTCAGTAACCAATAAGGCGGCGCGATCCGTCTCTCTTCTACCCCGGTTTTACTCGCAACCAACGAACGAAACGGAGTGGTTCTGGCGGGGAATTGAAAACGAAAAGACGCGCTTTCGAATGAGACCAAGATGGACGCCGTGGCGCATGTAGAACCCGAGAGGCGAGTCGTCGAAAAAATGCTATTTTCGCGTCGAATCTTGGCCGATTTTAGCGGGCGTCGGTGCTATAAATTGATATTATGGCTCAAATACGTACTCCTGGGTCTGGATATTTTGCTAACCGGTAGAAAAATAGCTCTACTTTCCGAAAATGGCGATTTCTAAAAATCGATTTTTTGGCCAAATTTCGGGATTCCAAGACCCGCGTCTCCCCTTAAGGGGGGACGTGGCTTTCAAAATCAACTTTTTTATTTCTTTGTGAATTTTGATGAAAATTGGCACAGCAACTGGAAATGCTTCTGTGATAACACCATAAAAATTTGAAGTGAATATTTTGATAACTTTTTTTTGTATGAAATTTTCTTTCTGTTCCGCTTGTACCGAGCTTGTGCGGCTTATAAAACACGATAGAAAACTTGTTTGAAGTGCTTTGCATTCCCAAATGAATGGACGAGGTCGTGACAGTTTTAGAATTTTTTTTTACAACACAATGTTTTTTAGTTTTCATTTTTTTAGAGGTTAATGTGCAACAGGCATGTCAACTGTGAATGATTATTTGAATAAAAAATCACAAAAAACAAATCTGGAAAACTAGAAGTGTCACGACCTGAACAGTTCATCAAGGAATGTAATGCAAGAAACGGAATCAAAATAGACCCAGCAGTCATGAAGAAATCCCTGGGACAAGCGACACAGGTGGCAAAAAAACTGTTTTGAGAAAACGGCTTCCGAAGTTGCAACATAGGTTTCACATATCAAAAGTCGTCACGGTTGTAGCCTTTCATGTCCTTTTGAACATGGGGCTTCTGGAAGGCCTTGCCTTGAAATTGGAGTGCCTTTTCAGCCTTTCTCTTTCCAGAAAACATCATTTTCAGCTCCTCCGTGAAGAGTACATACCCCCCCTTTGCAAACCAAACGGAGGGGAGATGGGTTTCAATGGGCTTTCAATGCAAAGTAGGTTAGTTGGTTGGCTGTATCGCACTGGACAACCTCCTTTTGCAGTGTTGTCACCATGGCAACAAGTTAAGCATTTTTTAAACTCAAATTTGAACATTTTTGGCTTTTTTTTTCATGTTTTATCTTGCCTGGCCCAGCAACTTAGTACTCATAGTGCAGGTGTTCATTGCCAAAAGTTTGCATACCACAAGGTTGAAAATGAGCTACTTTGAAGCTTGGTAGAGTATTCTGCATAACTCCCAACTTCAATGCAAGAGCATATTTTTTTGACTACTTTTGACATTCAAGGCATCCAATATTTCTCGCAGCACAGCCAGTATGTCCTGAGCAATGGTATCAATAATTTCCCTAAAAAAATCACTGTTAAATGCTGCCACAGTAACGTACATTTTTAACGCAGAGAGCATATTTTTATTCCTATATTACTAACTCAAACCTGTTTGCATGAAAATTACAAGTGCACGGGAAACGTTGCGCAAGAAAGGCGATATGGCTCGCGCGCATCGCAGCGCACGCTTACCGCGACATATCGAGCTTTGATTATACCTGATATGGCTGGTCAGGTCGCTTTTAAGATTAAAACTAACGTCGCAGGCATTAATTACAACTACTGGCGTTCAACCTTACCGGTTGCCCAGTCATGTGATGCTCCAATGCGCGTCGGCTATGCCGTGCGCGCCGCAGCGTTTGACGCGTCGACCGTTTCTTTCTCAAGGCTAGCGAGCCCACAGTCAAAACACAGCAATAACTAAGCGTGTAAACATCGCAAATCCGACTAAAAGTTCACTTCACGAACCGCTATCGCAAGCGCGCACACCGCGTCACCCTCCGGGGTCTGGCGACGGTGGAGTCACGCGCACCACGAAGCATTCGATGACTTCCGCCTTTCGAGCCACACAACTTCCCGTAATCTGGCTTGTTATCTCTGGCATTCCCATCGCGATAACGTCCGTGTTGAATACCACAGATTGAACAGAAACTCGGCCGAGCGAAGCGGCGAAAATGAACTCAATCCGCTCGCTACGCAGCTCAGGCGGCCGCCATCTTGCGTTGCGCCCGCGACATCCAATCAGGAGGGTCCGGCCCGACCGGAGGACCAATACGCCTCGAGCTTCGCGATCGCTGCGCCGCCTGCCGCCGCTCCTCCGCGGCGTTGACGGGATTTGCGCTGCGTGGCTGATAGGGCCGCGTGCAGTGTTTAGGTTCTGTTTCGCTTGTTTTCGCCTTCTCGCGCCCTGAAAAAAACTTGTTATGGTGACGTCTATAGGCAAAGAGTACGCTTAGGTCACTTAAAAAGCAGCTGTGTCTTCGTAGAGTACGCGATCCCCTGCAAGAGCTACCCGGAGACGCAATGCTGCGTGCTTCGTCGCCGCTCTTCCGGGCGTCGGCGACGGTAGCAACATATCACCCCTGTCACCTCCAAAACATCAGGCACAAATGAATTCTACTGTCGCCTCGTTTAGACCTGATACTGGCACAATGAGAGGTTGGCTTCATTTTGCAGCGTGGACAACGAATGCGGCTTCGTTTCGAATATATACGTCGCAGAAAAATATGTTTCGGGGATGTGATTACCCAATCCCGGACTATAACTTATGCCTTTTATAAGCATATAAACGATGCGAAAATGTAAGCCTTGCTGAGCGTCGTTACATATGTGCCCACGGACCAAGGCAAGTTAATGAAACCACGGAAAAATAAATTCTGTGCAAGTGCGGAATTAAGAAACATAATTCTCTAACGGAAATAAAAAAAAAACAGTGCAGCTTCTGACATGCTAAAGACGTTCGTCGAAACTTAAGCCAGGTAGGGTTCACTAGACCAACTATACGCGAAAAGCACTGAAATTTGCGAGACATCGGTAGGAGGGGGGGGGGGGGGGGGGGGGGGGGGACGCTGTGTACAAATGCGGAGCGGAATCAAGCAATGAACGTTTTAGTAATTACACACACACAAATCTTGCGTTCACTTTCCTTTTGTTTTTCTACTTCAACAAACAGCTGATCATACGGCGGTCGCATTTTTGGAAGTATACAGGGTAGGCTGTTCAACAAGCGATGAAAGGTGTCGTAGGAAGAGAGTGGTATGTGATAAGGCCCTCTGATTTCAGCTTACGCTTTATTCTGCTGGTTCCCTGTGCCATATGGCGATATTTCGAAGAAGCATTAGTCGCGGACACGGATTATATTCTAAGCCCGTCTCCGCGCTGCTCGCATAGGTTATATGTAGCAGATGAATGTTTGCGGGCGCTCACCTCACGACAAGACCACTTTGTCGTGTGCTGATCCCCGAGTATAATTATGCATTGTCTATTGTACTTTTGTTGAATATTCCCGAAATTAACACAGACTGGCTTGTAAATGGTGGTGATCAATATCTGACGTATAATATTGGCAAACGTAACTGGCGTGCTGTCAGGTATGAGTGCTCCGCTGATTATGTAAGCGCACAAAACCTATTTAAATCGTAGTGCATACCCGCAGCATGAACATCTCAGGAACCAGTGGTTACGGAGACACTGCTAGTAAATTTAGGTATAAATATATATTTTTTTTATACAGTCAGCTCCATCACACGCCGATTCCGCGCCGCTGGCCTGTGACATATACCTTGCGCTTATACAGACCGAATATACCACACTAAGATCGCGTCAGAAACATTTACACCCTCGTAAACACGCCTCATTTCCGAACAGAGTGACTGCTTCACATAAACATGGATTTCAAACACCCGCACACGGTAAATCTGAGTCGTGGACGTGCCGCAAAAGCAGCGGCGGCCCTTGGGAGCCGGACGCCGACTCCCGCGCCTGCTTTCGAAACGGGCCGCTAGGGGGATTTCAGTGGCGCCCCTACAGGCCGCGCTCGAGGCGTATAGCGCTTCAGCATCTATTTCTAGCTTCGTTTGTGCGTCGTTTCTTTTCTGCCGTTTGTGCGTTTGTGAATGAACGAAGATAAAAGAGACGAGCGGAACCGGAAAGACGATCGCTCGGCCGATCTAACCATATCAAAATGGCCGCGCCCGGTGGCACCGTTGCGGAGATAGAGCGCTCCGAAAATTGCCGTTTTTTCGCCCTTTTGCGCTGATAGTTTGTCACCGCGCCTGACAAAAGTATTTTTTTATGCCACTTTGCAACGCTTTTCAGCGTAAAAACTTTGCAGACGCACAGAATAGGAAACATAGAAGCCGAATATGCGGGTTTCAAAAAAACGATGTTTTGGTCATTTTTCCGAAGTTGAAAGCCGCGTCCCCCCTTAATTGTTATATCAGATATCGCGGCACTAGGGCATTGTAATAAGTGGTTTATTTTACCATAGAAAGCATAAAAAAGTGGAAAAGTGGACAGTGCCATAGTTGTTCATCGTTATATCCAATACATTGTTATAAGCGGTATTGTTATAAGTGGACTCGGCTGTATTACCCACAAAAGCTCTAAAGCTTCTCACTGGAGCAAAAGATCATTAGAGGCACGTACAGACTGCAGCTCAAATTCGAACGCAATTTGAACGCATCAGTGCCAAACAGCATGAAAAATTCTAATCAACTGAATATCAAGTAGTACAATTATTACTGGAAATTCCATGAAAGAAAATTCCAGAGCAATAAATGTTAACATGAAAACTGCGTCAGTTGCCCAGCACTGGCCTCCAACAGAACGAGGCTTACAGTGAGTCACTGTGACAAGTGTGGACGTGAGTTCAACCTTTGGCAATATACGCACAATCCTACGTGCCACCCAGTGTAACGTTACATGTTCCCAAAGCTCCAAGAGAGGCCCCACCACTGGGTGCATTTTCGGTACAATTGATCATACAGTTAAACCTCGTTATAACGAGAAGGGCTATAACGAAATAATGGATATAACGAGCAAATCGTAATTCCCCTTGAAAGTCCCCATAGAAACCAATGTATTTAAAACCTCGTTTTAACGAGGTAAAATTTCCCCGTTACGGGATATAACGAACAAATTTCGTTGAGAAATCAAATTTTGAGCTAATTTTACAACAGTGCGCAACGCGGATTTGAGACAGTGCGTGACGCGGCAACTGTATTAGCAGTTCAAAACTCCCGCCACGCGCGCGAAGCTGGCTGGCGCGCCATGCGGACGCTGCGCCCGCGAAGCCCCCACCCTCCTCTCGCTGCGCACGGCATGCAGACAATGGGGCCCTTCGATTAACAGTGTTGGACTCACCGCGGGCTCCCCGAGAAGCAGTTCGACGTTCGATTTTCCCACGTATCCCTATGGCTTCGGGGAATCCGCGGACTATCCGCGGTGAGCCCGAGAAGAACCCCAATGCACACGGCGCGCGCGGTTGCGTCGCCTTCCTCTTCCCCCGCCTCCTCTTTTCGTATCGCCGGCGTCGCTGCGTAGTTGTGTGTGCGTGGGTTTTGGCATATCTTTTATCGTACTGCCGGCGTGATTACAACAACGCGAGTGCGACAGGCGGGAAGCGAAAGCGAAAGACTATCACGCTTGAACAGAACACGGCTATGATAAAAGCCGTCGCGTAGGGCGCGAAGGAAGGTGCACCCCGTCAAGGTGGCAGACTTGTGGACGAGTACGTAAGGTCCCTGTTCACCATCGTGCATCGTGAGCAACCGAGAGTCCATCGTCAGCGCTGTTGCACATGGCTTGAAAAGAAGCGCTAAGGACGGCGTCGGAGGCTGATGCGGTGGACGTGCTGCGTCGCTACTTCGGCACGCACGAGGGCGGCGAAGATGGCGTGAACGTAGCGGCCGCAGCTGAGGGAGCAATCGCTCGCATCAGGAAGGTGCATCAATGTCCATTTACGAACTTCTTCGTAGCCAAGTCTGTTTGAAATACGAGTTTTGAACTGCAATAAAGTAGGTTCGTGACTTTTCCTTTTTACCTCCGGAATGTGTTTATTTTACTGACTATCGCCGTGCAGCAAGATGCTATTTCGCCCGCTTTTTGTTTAAGGTAATTACTATGCATATTATTTGCAGTAAATGTCGGCTACGGCTATAACGAAATATTGGCTATAACGAGCAAATCGCGGCGCCCCTTCAATTTCGTTATAACGAGGTTTAACTGTAGTTGAAAGGCAGGTTGCAAAACTGTCCCATCAACTGGACGCAGCCACGTAACGCAAAAGGTGAAGTTCCGCACCCCCACCCCCCCCCCCCGCACCCCCACCCCCCCCCCACCCCTCCAAGTTATACCCCTGTCAAACGTGCCTATTTAAGTGCACTTCCGCCGAGTGCACTCGGGCTTCCCAAGTGACACTTAGGCTGCGCGCTGCTAAACGACGAAATAAAGTGCCCTTGGCCGTGATGTCAGTGACGATAGCCGGCGTAAATATTACGCAAAATTACTTGAAATCCCCCCTATTTATCACGTGAGGAATATTGTAAACAATTCGTTGGGTTTGAATTGTTTAAAATCGCAATCGGCGCATCGCACAAGACCACAAAAACAGAGTCGGGACGGCGACTGAACACCGGCGCTTTTATCTTCAGTGTTATTCACTGCGCAGTGAATGACAGCTGCATTATTGTTCGGGGGAAATTATCTGAAAGCGTTGAATACAACGGAAATAGGCTGAAACACGAACACAATCACAGGGCCACAAGAAATCACCTACGAGAACGCCGCAGAGAACGGCTGCCATGGAGCAAAACACCCACCAGGCGGCGCTGGCACGTTGTTGAGACAGAGGTTACCGTATTTTCCGGTGTATAGGTCGCGGTTTTTTTCTGAAATTTTCGTTGGTGCGTCTTATCCACCGGTGCGACTTATGTATGGAAGAATTCCGGTTCGCGGCGGCCGCGCGTGAGCAGCCCACGATTGGACACACACCTCTATGGTCAAAATGAATCCAAAGCCCACCGCTACTGTGTTCCTCATAGCCCATATGTCGCTTCAGGACATTAAATCAAAGAATTAGCAGTTTATTCCAGTCGAAAATAATGATAATGGCCTGCGACAACCGCGCGCCACTTTCTGCCATGCGCAGTAACTACAGTTCAGAATAAATTCGAAGTAATATCAAACTGGGTAGCAAAAATAAAATGCAGCTTATAAATTATCACAGAGAGTTACTCTGAAGGAGGTAAACGTGCTGCTAATTTTTAAAATGACAGCTTGCGGATAAGTTTCGATTTTCAGGCCGCTTCCGGTCGCGTCACTTCCGTCCGCCATGACACCTTTATTGCGCTGATTTACGACAGCACGCAAGAGACGCGCGACGTTTGGAGAGGTGGCCAAATGGGTCTCCGACTCTTGGGACTCCATTTTTACAAAAGCAGTTGTAGCCAGGTTCATAAAGGCCGGAATGATCCGTTCCCGCGAGTGGTGACGATGTTGGCGAGAAGATATCAGTGAGTCGGAGGGTGATAGGGATGTGCTGGGCGGAACTCCCACTTGAAGTTGCTGAATTGTTTGTTAGCGAGTCGGAGGAGGAAGACTTCGATGGTTTTGCCTAACGCCGTTTGTAAGTACATGCCATCTGTGTGTATCAATAAACCATTTTTGAGAACTTTGTTCTGTCAAGACTTTGGACGGGAGATGCACGTGTCTAGCCCTCCTCCCCGGGCGATGCGTTGATAGGCGGCGGCGGCCGCAACCATGTACTTTCGCCGCTCTTTCTAAAGATCTGGTTCACTGTGAGTTTACCTAATTAACAAGTGCGTCTTGTACACCGGTGCGTCTTATACACCGGTGCGACTTATATACGTTTTTTTTCGGAAAAACTGTCATTTTGAGGGGGGTGCGACTTATACAAAGGTGCGACTTATAGACCGGAAAATACGGTATTTCCTTATTTTTCGTCGCTGCTTCAATTTTTGTAAAAGTAAATAAACAACATATCTATAATTAACTTTTAACGTTACTTATTATCATCTAAACGCTCGCGGTTTTACGTTAATTTTTCCGATTTTCGGACTTCTGTTCACGAGATTACTCACTCGGCGAGCTGGCCCCGGTAAAGTGTGTTTGGGGACCACACTCAGCTTAAAGTGCGTTCCTTGTAAAGTGTCATTCGCGTTTGCCGTTTAGCTGCTCCCGAATGACATTTTATCCAAGTGCACTCCGTGTAAGTGCACTTAAATAGGCACGTTTGACAGGGGTATTATATCCCCCACAGACTGCATTCCCAAGTGTCTTGGTTTGCCTCGCTCTTGCTCTGCTCACCGTCGGCACGTGGGGAGCAAGCTCCTTGGGGCAGCGTCGCAGCAGGCTCTCAAAGCCCTGCAGGCAGTGCTCGCGCAGCTCGTCGTCCTCGACCCGGCAGTACTCCACCATGAGCGGAACCAGCCGCTCCAGGTGGTCGCCCAGCCGGTGTCCGGCCTGCCGGCTGCAAGAGGAGGCGTCGCACCTCTGTTAACGCTGGTGCTCTCTCTGCGAATGCCCACGGCTCAGGGTCTAACGGACCATCGCTGGCCCATCCGCGCACCGAGGACAACCACCAACAGAGTAGTAGCCTGTGGTTTACACATCCACGCACTATGGGCTGGCCGCGCAGAAAGTGACAAACTTTGACCTTGACTGGGAAGGAATGCATGCTGACAACTGATGTCAACCACACCAATCCTCTCCGCTGACTTCCGTGCGAATGCTAACCCCGCCCTTCTGAACAGGGATTTGGTGCAAGGGGTTCTTAAAAAAGAAAAGAAAAGAAAAAAAAGTGAGGAGTGATGAAACCTGGCCAGTGCAGCACTGTACCCAGCAAAGCACATACTACCGTACTTACCCGATTCTAACGCGCACTTTGTTTCCGGAAAAATAGGTCGAAAAATCGCATGCGCGTTAGAATCGGATTTGAAACCGAAACTGCCGAAACAGCGGAAATTTCGTCCCACCCATCGCCATCTCAAGATGGCGCCTAAGCTTTTAGCAACGATTGTTCGGACGCAGGAAGCATAGGCGCCTAGGCTTTTCTATCGGCGTTCACATAAATCGTCAAATCGTTCATCTTGCGCGCTTGATAACAGCAATGGCAGCAGCGGCTCTCAAGCATTCAAAACGAGCGGTCGGCTGAAGGGTGCGCCTCTGCAGAAGCTCGCGGGGTGGGCGTGCGAGGCGTGGGTCACAATCCCATCGACCATGGTTGAACGTTCGTTCAGAAGTGTGGCATCGCGAACGCTGTTGGCGGCACCGAGGACGAGATGTTGTGGTCAGCGGAGAGTGACGAGGAGTGAGATTACTTCGGGAAATAAATCGCCAGTTTCTCTCGCATTAGTTTTTCTTGCTCACAAAGTTCCGTGCGCGTTACAATCAGAGGTGCAAGTTTTTTCGGTTTTTTTGCCAGGCAAATCGGGTGCGCGCCAGAATCGGGGGCGCGTTAGAATCGGGTAATTACGGTAATGGCAGCCAATAATAGTGAACCACTTTTGACAAGGCACCACGACCACTCCACTATTGCCGCTTCGTCCCTCTAATTCAGCTTTTAGAGGCCCACCCACCCCAAAGACAACCTGGAACCTTGCTTCATTATAACGACTGGGCTTTCCACAGCTCGCTACATTTTTTGTCGACGAGAATCAATGCTGCCACCGAACAAATAATGTGCAATCAGAGGGGTGCCCTCCCCATATTGTAACTGTGGCAACAGCTCAAATAAAGTTGGCATGCTAACTCTATTCCGCCACACTACAACACAACAAAAAGCAGAGTTGTGACCTCATGTTCAGGGAACCCTGCCTCTCTCACCTTGAAAACGCCTGAAAATGGCATCCTGCGTTCAAATGATTGCTTAAAGAACAGCATGAAGCAGCAACGGTCCCAAGGCACAGCCTTTGGGCACCAGCAGCATCACCCAACCATCCAGCAACGGCTGCAGATGAGAGCCATCTCCGCGCGGACAACTACCCAAATAATGGTATCGCCGTTCCCCTGCACCCGTTTAGCCCTAGTTTTGATTGATTAAATTAACGACTAACAGCACATACATTTAAGCTTACTCTTTCTTAGCGTCAAATGTCATTCGTAGCCTACACTTTTACAGACTGCCATGAGTCCCCCTTGGAATTAAACCACTTCCGAAACAAGCGGCCAGCGGCCAAGACTCCTCACCTGATAGTCCCAATGCACTGAATGTACGTCCTAGTGGTCGACGTGGAAGAGTTCTTGGCCAGTTCTTCGAGCAAGGTGTCCATCAGCTTGGTGAACAGCACCTGGCTGCAGCTTACCACCAGGAATCCTAGGGGGGAAAAAAGCGAGTCCAGCCTCAACTCAGCAACCCCGCAGTGTTGAAGTCTCGGGGACATTTACTTTTACGACTCTGAACACATTGTCCAGCTACATTCCAGCTGTGCAGAGTGCTCTAACCACGTCAACCACAAAGGGGAGCCCCCCAACAATACTGGATTCGCAGGCTTTCGTTTAATAAGATGGAGCCCGGCCCATTTTAGCTGGGTATACTTCATGTCGGCAATCCTCAGGAGCTTTGAAACAAGCCTTGTTGTCCCGAGCACTTGCCAAAGCTCATTCTACAGCTTTTCTAACAGCGTTCACAATTTTTTTACAACAGTTTTACAACCAATCAACCGAGATTCGGTGCAATTTCAATCTTAGCTTTCTAATCGCAAGAGATTCAGGAAGGCTGGCAATCGTCGGTAGCAGCATTACACGCCAAGGCTTCAACACCTCTGAATGTATCCCAAAGCACGAAGACAACCATCTAGAAATGACTCCCGACTGCCTCTTTCCAAAGATAACCTATCCCTTGAAACGGCCGAGGGACAGGAGAGCGCCAACCGTACCGATGGCGGTGATGGAGCGCTTGCGGACGGCGAGGCGGGGCGAGGCCAGCTGGGGCAGCAGGGCCTCCTGGATGGCTGGTTGGCAGGGCAGCAGGGTGGCCCCGAAGCGGTGCAGCAGGTCCCCCAGGATGTCCAGGGCCTCCAGCTGCACGCCAACGTCCTCCTGGCGCCCAATGGCCCGGCCCAGCCGCGCCGTCATCTTCTTGCACACTGACGACACCAGGGCCCCGCCCGAGCACGACGGCAGCTCCCCAATCACCGTCTTCAGCCCTGCAATGGAACGGACACGTTGCAGCAACATCTCGACCAAGGCAAATGGGTTTCATTATTTGTCAGGGCATGTGAGGGGCAATGAGACATCTCTCCAGCTTGCTAGGTTTCCGACAAGAGACACCGTCAGACCTCAAAAGGCTCGTGCACAAGAGCACAACAGCGTCCACATGCCCCTGCATCTCGCAGGTTTCTTAATAACCACACTGATCCAGCCACAACACCATTCGCAATAAACATGCCTCGCTGCTTGAAATTCCTACACAGTCACACAGTTGTCGCTCTACAACAGTGGTTCTCGGCCATGACTGAGAACCACTGAGACCCCGGGGAACCCTTCTGGGCTTGAGAAAGTGATGGGGGACCCCACGGTGGAGAGCAGTTTCATAATGTCAAACAATTAGCACTTGCAGCTTACGTCACCCAGACTATGGCCGCCGCGATCACCCTCCGCGCGTTTTGCTCCGGCCGTACTAATCGGCCGGAGAGAGCGTAAGTTGAAAAGGGGGCGTGGCCGCGTCTTCCGCCGCACCGCGGCGCTCGCCACCTATGCTTCAACTATTCCGCGGGAGCTTGGCACAAGAGAGGAAACGCGCGTTTTCGCAGCTCGCAGTCAAATTGAGTCGAGCAACCAGCTTTAAAATGACAGGTACAAGACAATAACCAACAAATTTATTATGGTTAACTTAATAATATGAGGCGTGCAAGAACAAAGTTTAAGCAGCAATCATACGAGCGAAGCGCAGTCGGTTCTGGCACTCTCTGCTGCGGTTTCGCAACCCTATTTTTATTTTATTTTTTTAGATTTGTCGATGTGTATTTACACGCGGTGCCCTAGAAAACCCCCTCACGTCCTCACCCAACATTATTTACAAGAGTGGCGACTTGCATAAGCACCTGTCACATAAATGCAATATTAGATTGTTTCTGATTAGTATGCATGTCACAATAGATTTGTCGCCGCGGCTTTTTAAGGCAGGCTTAGAAAATCGTAAGCATTTTCTAAGGCAGGCTTAGAAAATCGACACAAACCAACCGAGATACATTCAGACACCACCGTTCATTGCAATTCAGTGCCAGTGTGTATATGCGAGGTTTTAGTAGTTAAGCGTTTTGTGAACTAATATAGCGCATTTGCGCGGCAGTTAAGAAAAGTTAATCATGGTCTGTAAAAACTGCACGATACATCGTAGAATTTTTAGCTGCATTATAATTATCGCAAAATGTGCGATTTATTATTTGTCTGTGCTTGCAATTGAGAATGGTTTTTGCTTGTATACTTGTGCGCGCAGATGGCTCAGCTAGATTGGTGGTTCCATATAAATTAAACAATTCAATGTACTAATCCGTATTTTTTTTTATTTTGTAAGATCCCTTTTAAAATTTATTTATTTTTGTTGTGTTTTCTGTTTTCAAGTTTCATTCAATTAATTCGCTCCATTTATGCTATTTTGAAGATATTAAACATCTTTTCGTGCCAATTATGCACTTCTATGCAAAGGCAAGGGTTTACACGGTCAGTCGTTTCAACAATATTTTTGTACGTGTTTCGTAGTCCTTTTCAGGGCTTTATTTATTTTTGTCTTCCTTTTTCGGAGGTGTATGAATGCACATTTTTTTATTTTGTAAGCTAGCTATTATCATTTATTTTCTGCTTTTGGTTCTTTTAAGATTACGTACGACCAATCGTCTCCGTTCACACTATTATAACGATTAATTATACATTATAACTTTGTCCATTATATATTTTTGCGCAAATGCAGGGCGTTACACTTTGGTCAATTTTCATGATTTTTTTATTCTTGTTTGCGTCGTTAATTTTTGTCAGAGCTTTTTATTATTTTCTCCGCTTTGCGCAAGAGGTGTATAGAACTCGTATTTTTTAATTTGTAAGTTCACTTTTATAACTTCTTTCTAAGTTTTCTATTTTTTGTTTTTAAGATTCCGTTTGATCAATAATCTCTATTTGCGCTATTATGCATTTCTGTGCAAATGTAGGGCGTTACAAGGTTCGTCTGTTCGCGCGATTTTTTGATTCGTTTTTGTCATTTTGCCTGCTCCTTTCTTTTTGTCTTGTTCGTGGAGGAGCTGTATAAAATTAATATTTGTGAATTTGTTACTATATTTCGTATTTTTCTTTCTGTATTTTTGTTTTTTTCTAAGTTACGTTCGACTATTTATCTTTATCCATGCTTTCTAGCGATCAATTATGGGGCTCTTCGATTTACAGTCTCGGGCTCACCACGGATAGTCCACGGGTAGTCCGAGGATTCCCCGAAGCCATAGGGATAGATGGGAAAATCGAATGCCGGACTGCTTCTCGGGGAGTCCACGGTGAGTTGGAGACTGTAAATCGAAGAGCCCCTATATTAACTCCGCCCATTTACATTTCTGTGGAAATGCAGGGCTGCACATTTGGTGCCGTACATGCGGTACTCGACGGTTGTGTATACGTTCGCTCTAGAATTAGCCAACAACATAGGCTGCTCTTTTTCTGCCTCATGGCATAAGACGTATATTACAGTTATATGTTGGCTTTCGCTCCGCGGAAGAGCGCGAGGGAGCAGTGGTGGGGTCCCTTTATGAATCAATGAAGATCGGGGGGGGGCTCGACCTGCAAGGGCGGAAGCCTGTGCCTCGAAGGTGTAGAGTTCTCGCCTGTGCCAATGAAGGACATATCCATTACAGGTGTTCTGTGTCAGAATCTTCAGCAGGAGCTGAGCAGAAATGCGGCCAATAAACTCGCAAGTACACTCGTGCCAAGACCTGCAGCGTTCACATGCCGCGAAATGCCCAACGGGCTGAGTGATGCATTCGATGCAAACCAGCACGCTTACAAAATTTGGCTGGGGCGCGGGGCGGCTGGGACGGCCAGAGCAAAACGTGCGCGGGGGAATCTCGGAGGCCATGCCCAGACACTTATCCGATGACTTGCCTTTTCTGCTGGACGTTAATGACGATGCGCGTCATAATGTTAAACAATCTGCTCTTGAATCTACAAGTGTTCTAAACACCTATATATAGGCTGTCTTTTCTGTGTTTGCTCTTTTTTCTTCTCATAGCTGGCGTGTTGAGCAAAAAGCAATGTTAAAATATGTGCTACGCAGAGAAACTAAGCATACATGCAATGCGATGAAGCCACTTTTTTTTCGCATTGCAAGCAAGTGCTGGCAAAAACAGATAAAAGAATGGCAGGGGGGGAGTTTTGAGGGAGGCTTTGCGGACCCCTCAAATGCTCTCGCGGACCCCCTGGGGTCTGCAGAACGCCATTTGAGAACCACTGCTCTACAAGGTAATACCAAGCAAGTGATCGAAAAAGCAAGCTCTCTCAATTGAGGAGCAAGTGCTCACCAATGCTGGAGATGTCTCGCAGCTGCTCTTTGTCGGATACCATATTGTTGCAGAGGTTGTCCACTATCGTCTCAACCTGGTACTCCTTCACCTTGTTGACGAGGGGGCCAAGGCTGAGGGAAGAACGGAACCCATCATCCTTCCACAAACAGCTCAGATACTTGGGAGCAGTAACTTTGAGTTAAGGGGGGACACTGGTCTTAGAACTATTTATTTTAATTTTTAAGTAAACTGTGAAACTTGCCAGACTTGCTGCCTTTTTCCCCACTGATTTCAAATGTGCCATTGTTTTTTGAGTAAGTCAGTTAGTCACCAAGATAATTAGAGATAACTAGTCATTTTTAAAGGAACAACAGACAACAGTGTTCGCCATAAAACTGTAATCTTTTTATTTTTCAAAGCTATGTACCCCTGGTGAATGCATAAGAAAATCTGTTCTTTGATGCACTGCTTAAAACTAACTTTACAGCTCATTAAACTTCAGTGTTTGAAATGGACATTCAAATGGTTCCTTGCCCCTGGTGCCACCAAAGTTTAATGAGCTGTAAAATTAGCTCCAAGCAGTGCATAAAAAAAAAAAATCTCTTATTGCACTCACCAGGGTTCATAGTATCAGAAAATATGAAGATTAGTTTTATGGCCAACGCAGTTTTGTCTGTCGTTCCTCCAAAAATGGCTAGTTATCTCTAATTATCTAGGTAACTTATTGACTGACTAAAAAAATGACATTCGGAACCAGTAGGAAAAAAGCAGTGAGAATCACAAGTTTCGCAGAGTTTACTTAAAAATTAAAGAAAGCTGTTTTAAGATCCCCCTTAAACGCAAGAGTAGCAGTTTAGCTCCCTCATGGCACAGTGTACTTCCACGGGCGTTCTGCGTTGGGGACTTACCATTTTACGGCCAGGTTTTGCACTTCCCCATTCTTGTCCTCCAGGAGCTTGAGAAGCATCTTCACAACCTAGAGGAAACATTCAGGCAAACTTCTTAGCGTTCTGCACATCTGCAATCGAAAGCAGCTCAGGCAACACAACATATCCAGATCTGTGGGAAGGACCTACATCAACTTCAAGGACTCTCTCGGAAATTGCTGAGATTTGGGCATCCATGGAGGTGCACGTCACCAGCCAGTCACAGAAAACCTTTTTCTAATTCATATTAAAGCTTTTTGTAGGAGCCAGCGAAATTACACGCAGGCTGTGTACTGGACAGGCAACACAAGCATTTGCGCATGCTGTTTACTTAAAGGGGCCCTAAATAGGCTGCCAAATGTTACGATTTTGCGTGCGCAGTCACTGGAGTACTATCCAAGGAACGTCATCCCGCAAAAATTGTTTAAATTCGTTAAGTATTAGCCGAGTTATCGCTCATTAAAAGGGGCCGCCCTTAAGGCCTGGGGCTCTCCTCCTCTAGTAGCTCCTCCGAAGCACTGTGGAAGCCGCGACGTCATCGACCCGGCGCACGACCACCGAGAGAAACAGGGCAATCCATCACCCTCCTTGATGTACGTGCAGTCATTGGCTGCGCCAAGCCCTGCGCGCGCTCTTTTTTTTTTTAGCACTCGACGCGCATGCTCCGCCCACCAGATTCCGGTTGCACGGTGAGCGCTGTCGCTGTGGTTCGCGTTCGCGGCGCCGCACTGGGCAGTGTCTCATGCGTCATAGAGGCGCGTCAGAGCCAGAAAGAACTGCGTCAGAGCGCGCAAGTGTGGCGGCAAGGTATGGTTGGTGAGCCAGGAGAGAAAGTGAAATCTTTTTTCGTGTTTGTGCGGCCCCTGCTTTACGCAGAGGTGTAATATTTGGTACACGTTGTCGTGAAGGGGTACTCTAGCGATTGCGCGATTGAAATGGCGACCTTCGGAAGCCTATTTAGGGCCCCTTTAAAGGAGTACTGACATAAAATTTTGAAGGCGAGATAACTTGGGCGATAGATTGGTGTGAACGCACATCAATCATTTGCAAAATATCAACAGCAAATACAGCCTGGAACATATTTAAAATACATTTTAAAGTGTGCGTAATGCAACCGAGCAGCCAGCTGAGGTCCTTGCGAGATGACACCAACTTGGATGAGGAGCGAATTAACAACATCCAAAACGTCACGAGTTTGTGTTGGCCACTTCCCCACTGCTGGCATTCCTCGCCGGCTCGCCGCTCTTATCGGAGGTTGGTGCTTTTGCTCTTGAGCTACAAAAGATCCAATTGTTGGAGGCGGAGGTGCCGGGATTTCATTCGCTCATCGGGCAGCTGGCTGCGACCTAAGTACTACAGCGATTCCGGGCACTCTGTTTTTATTGCACTGGACATGTAAATGTGCCGAGAACACGACAGGCGCACTGAAGGAGCCGCGTATACCACCAGCACGGTCGCTGTGCGGGCAGCGGCCGCAACAGCGAAGTGCAGCAGGCAGTCACAGGTAGCTCAAGTAATAGCTTGTTACGGCTCCACTAAATGGCACTCATGGCGCAAAAAAAAATTGGAGATTCAAAGAAGGAGGCAGTTATGTGATGGCAAATAGCATTAAAAATCGTCATCTGCAGTGCTTACAAGAGCAGCAATCAAACATCCACTACAGTGTTAAACCTAACATCTGTAGGCGGACCTGTAGGCAGACCAGCCAGCTGCTTGCACCGCGCATCTCGAGCGCTGTGCGTCTAGCCGTGGCCGCAATCTGTACTTTGCAGCGCCTGCACCGCGTCCCCGGTCGCTTTTTAATTAAGCGGCTGACGAGATCAGTACATAGGGTCATTAGCAGAAACTGGCGCCAATGCAGAATCGGCAGTTCTACAGAAGCTCTGCTCTGTGACATCGCTCCGTCACGTGGACAGCTTTGTTTATACAAAATCCAACCTTTCGCAGCATCCGCTGAAACCGAAACAGTGACTGGCCGCATTAAAAACGTCTCCAAATAAGCCCCCCTTGCGCGGTGAAGCAAATTATGTTTCCACATGTGGCACGAATAGGTCATTAGCTACTTATGGCAACAAAAATAAAAAGCAAGACGCAAAACTTTTGTATCAGTGCCCTTTTAAAAGTGGACATGGCTTTGCCTGCTAGCAGTTTAGAAACAGATTTTACGCAACTGTTAACAACCTGTGCTCACTGCACGTGTGACACTTCTGAGCTTCAAATGAATCCAGCCATGTAATCCAAGCAGCCGCCCAAAATGTTCGTGATTTGCCCGAATAAACACTGCACCATAAAAGCATTCTGACTGGGGTGCTATGCCCCTAACGTTATGAATCACACCAGTGAACAGGGCGGGTAGGATAAGGCATCAATCTATGGTCACTGAATGCAAGGGAAGACGCTGCAACAATAGACGGAGTTGGCTATGCAAATGCTACTACATTTGATAACGAGTTTCACGGGGCTATTCTAGAGCAGCTTTTTTCCAAGCCCCAGGAAAGCCAATAGCCAGAAAATGGTGCTGGAATTTCCCCCATGCCACTTTCGTTTACAGGCGACACTAGTATTTATTACAACATTCACTTAAGTAGCCAATTACTCGCAGATTTTGCCTATCACGCCCGACTTCATCTTTGGTTGGCATCTGTTTAATGCCAGTTAAAAATGCGTGGTCAAGCACGAGTATTTCCTGGAATAAGAAGGGGTGTGGTAACAGAGGCTTGCATATCAATTTAGGCAACCCCACTTTCTTTCGAATGGAACCTGAGATCAAGGCAGCACATTTTTCATCTTTGCCATGATCAAAACAAAACCAGTGCAGCCTGGTTAAAAATAATGTAACTCTGTACTTGGCAGTGTGCTTTCGGCAGTGTCGCAACGACATCCCTAACGCACACTGCAAAACTGCGATCACTTTCAACAAAACAGCATCACTACAGATGAGGTGTCAGGAGAACCCCCAAAGCAGCTTTTCTTCTGCTCTTTTATGCCGACTGTGCAGTTTTAAAAGACCCCACCAGCTGCATCTGTTAACTGGTACCCACACACAGTCATCCGGGTCACTGGGCAAATGCATGTTCGCATAGACCGACCGGAAGGTACACCAGTGATAAAAACAACTCAACCTACCTTTCGCTCGCTGTCATCGTCAAGTTTGATGGAATCCTTCTGCAATTCTTGCATCAAATCATTTGTAGCCATGAAGCGATAGTCCTTGTCGCTGGACGTCATCTGCGACGAACATGAAGCAAAGACGGATTGCGTTAGCTCAGCCCGCTCGGTACGGCAACAAAATGAAGGCGAGCCGGGTGAAATGGTCGACATTGTGGTCGGCCCGCTGTCAAAGCACGTCGCCTCTAAACACAACGATCACCCAAACGCAGGACAAGTGCATTATCAAGTTCGCATTTTACAATAACGTTGTTTTTAACCGTGGTTTAATATTCTGCTTGAAAAAGCCACAGCCAGCTCATCGTCAATGACAGGTGCCACAGGCGACCGACTCCGTCGGAACATTACGTAAACTTCACATTCGCAAGACATTGCTATCCAAGTTCTTGCACTAAATTTATTCCCACGGCGCATTTAGATGGTCATCGTTTCGCAGACTAGTACTGCTGTCAAGTGTATTACATTAAAAGGGCGTGATAAAAGCGCTGTTTACAAACACGTTCTAGCCGGCACCGGAACAAAACTCGGGACAATTTCCCAGGCAATGCCAGATACAGGCCTTCGTGCAGCCGTATTGAGGTGAAAACGATATCCCGCATAATCGAATAAACACTGCAGGCATATTTTTCTTCTACGCAACTATTTACTGACGCGTTCTAGACCGAAGTGGTTGTTAGGCTTAGGGAACAGGCCCCATAATCACGAAACCAGCGGTAGCCCGAAGCATCGGCCGGTGGACAAAGCTGGGGGACTCACCTTCTCGAGCAGATTGGCAATGTGATACGACACACCTGCCATGTTTCTTTGGTTCTCCGGCAGAAAACTAAAGAGATTTTACCGGCGGAACCGCCAGGACCCCGCAATTCGACGATCGGCCTCTCCTGTCTCCGAATGTTCGCCTCCGCGAACACACGCACGACCAGGGGCGCGAGCGATTCAGCATGCCATTCAGTGGGTAGAATTATGAGTGGTAGAGGGCGACATCTTCCTTTACAAATAAAGTTTAATAATACGGGTGAAATGCACATAAAAATGCAATAGTTTGTGCGGCGTGGAAAAAATAATCTAAAAAATTAAGTTAAGTTTGCTCAAAAATTTTAAGCGAGACTACCACAAAACCAGAGTTACTGGATACATCGAAGAACTCGGCTACAAAACAGGAGGAGAACCTGTTCAGTCGTTCAGTGCCCACCAAGTTAAAAACGTTGGTGCGCACCAGAGCCACTGCCCCATAGAGCCGCAAAGCGGTGCCCCAGATTACTTCAGATTAATTTCACATATGATTTAAAACAATAGTTCTACTGCACGGTATGCAAACAGTAGCCCCTTCACAGTGGAGTCCACCGACTGCCGATCTGATGTGGATTCTTTGCGCAACCACCCAGGCCAAGACAAAAGATTGTCATAAGCATGGAGAAAAGAAAAGTATTCTTTCCTCGATGGTCATAAAGCCTTAAAATTAGGTAAAAAAAAAGTGACAAGGAAAGCAGACCAACTGCGTGAAAGTAAGGAAATAACTAGAGTAAATGAGGTAAAAGAGCTTAAACAAAAACAAATACTAGCTGTTGAAGCTCGGGTTACACGATCCGTGTATGGCAACGCTCAAAACGCGGCGCAGAAAAGTGGAGAGGATAAAATCAGTGTGAGAGAAAGTGGCAAGGAGGCAAGGCGCCGACGAGCAGGTGTTGAGAGTGCACAATAGAAAAAAAAGCAAATGGTGTACCAACTCCCGTTTCTGCAGCTGTCACTAGAGGACACACTACTCATCAAGAAAGATAATCTTCCGTGCTTTACATGTGCCCTTCTCCCTCCGCGTGGGTCTGACCTTCCTGGATTGATTGATTGATTGATTGATTTATTGTGAAGTTTTTTGCGCCGAAGCAACGCAGGCGATGAGGCGCGCCGTAGTGGAGGACTCCGGATTAATTTTGACCACCTGGGGATCTTTAACGTGCGCCGAAATCTCGTACACACGGGCGTTTTTGCTTTTCGCCTCCATCAGGAAAGCGGCTGCCGCGGCCGGGAATCGAAGACCTTCCTGGCGGCTTAACCCGCCATGAAGAGGTCGCGCTTCAGAGAATCCGCCTGGACGTCGCACTGTTGCCTGCTACAAGAGCCACGTGGACTTCTAGACTTGCAGATCCCTCCCCGACCTGCCCCTACTGCCCCGCCCCTGTTGCTAAGGAGACATTGGAACACTTGCTAGGGACGTATCCAGTGCTTCAACCAGCCCGAGCTCGACACATGGGGCCCACAGGACATCACCCAGACCGCCCTCCCGATATTCATCGGTGGACGCGCGGCCCACTTTACATGAAACTGTTGGAATTAATTTCCGAAACTGAACTCTATAGCTTCCTGTAGTGCGCCCCCATCACATTAATTTTTTTTTATTTCCTTCTGTGTCGTACCCCTGCTTTGCCCATTGTTTTCCCGTTACCTATGCCCTGTGGCAAAATGGTGCAATAAATAATAGCAATACATAATAAAAAATGCTCCCCTTGGTTGGAATCGAACCTGGGCCCCTAGTGATATGAACCCGGCGTCAATCGATTGCGCTATCATCACTATTGTTTTCTTTAATGCCTGTCCAGACAACAATGTACGGCACATACAGGCTCAACCAGGTGGCCGATATTGACAGGTATTAGTAAACTGCATAATCTTGGGAACAGGCTTCATTATACACCCTTCTTTCGCATCTTGCAATCTTGGCAAGTGCCAGTTTGTGCCACAAAACTCTTCACCCCTGATGACTACCTTGAAACGTGACATGGCAAAGGAGACAAGGATGTTCGTTTTCAGTGAATAGACCCATTATCTGCCAGAGGACTGTGACTATGTCATACTAGGCTGTGGTTACAGTAAAAAAACGCAGCAATAATGCTTTTAGCAACCTGCCCGAATTTGTTCTGTAACTCAATATGAAACCAGTGTTGAGTTGGAATCTCCAAAGCTGACAGCCCTGTACACCAACTGCTGCTCTCACACCCCACGCCTTACTCACCTTGACAAAGGCATGTAAATCAGCGAACAGAAGCAATCTTAAGGCAGTTCTTTCCCAAGCTAATCATCTCCAAGAGCCCTGGAAGCCTCAAAGTCCCCGGACAGCCAGATGCAAATGACCGAGAGAAACCCATTGTAGTCTTTCATGGAAGTTTTTAGCAAATCACGGTTTATTCGTCACCCAAACCGCAGTTTGGCACTCGCGAATGTAGTCACAATGAGCTTGATTTTACTCTTCCTGATGCCATAACAGGATTCATCGTCAGAGGAAGATCACGTGGTCCTTGGTCTTGGCTGCCTCAAAGACATTCTTGATGTTTTCAAACACTGTTGGCGGCGGCAAAGAGGCGTCGATCCGGGTATGCAGGCCCCGCTTTTGGTAGTAGCTTACGAGCGGGGACGTCTGCTTGTGGTAAACCTCCAGCCGTTTTTTGAGCGCGTCTGCGTTGTCGTCAGCTCGGCGTACCAGGGTTTCTCCTGTGATCTGTGGACAAGTTCAGGGGAAAAAAAAATATTTGAACACATTTATAGCAGCACAAAAAGTGAAGATGCACAACAACTGAAGCAAAACCGTATGCAATTGCCACCGAACGTGCAATAAAGTTCTTCGAGCGTTTTTACGCACTTTTTGATGTCGCTGACTTACTGTATTTACTCGCGTAAGGACCCCCCCCAACACACTTTCTTTATTGAGAATTTACTTTCTTGTCACCTTGCATAAAAAATGCAGTGGGAATATGTCTATCTCGGCATGGTTGCTGATGCCGTAGACGATCGCAGTAACTTGATATCACGCCACAGTACGTGCAGAAATGGTAAAAACGCATTCTAACAAAACGAAATCGCAACAGTGGCCGGAGACGCAAGCGCAAATGCCGTCGCTCACAATTTAAAAATTGCATGCTTGCAGAGTGCCGCCACCTGCTGAACACAAAAGAAATCTTTTTGTGTATAGCACCATGGAAGCTAACAAAGCGTCAAAGCAAAGCACCAAACATACTCCGCACTCCTTCCCTGCTCTGTGCTGTTCCGCAACTTCGCCATTACGCTCAATGGTTTCTTCAGCTGCGTTCCGACATTTTTTTTGTGCTCCTGGTGCGTGGCGTATGATGGGCCAGTAAATGAGCTACAGAGCGAGTTTTAAACTGAAGGTGGTGGAGCATGCATTGATGCACATGGAAACCGCGCAGCTGGGCGGCACTTCAGTGTTGACCCAGTGCTTGTACGCTACTGGCGAAAACAAGAGGTTTGGGCTATGAAAAGTGATCGTTGTGTGTTTCGTGGGCCCAAAGAAAAAGTTTCCCAGTGTGGGAAAAAGAGTTTTGCAGTGCCTTGACAGCACGCAACATGATGCACTGTGGGATGATGACAAATGTAAAGTGGCCAGCGATTTCAGTGAGGACAGCCATGGCGAGTATGGGGCCACAAGCATGTTGGGAATAAAAAAAAAATTTTCATTACGTACGTGTTTTTACTAGAAAGGTAAAGTTTTTACAGTGCTTCTAACAGCATATTTATTGTATGAGATTTGAACTTGTCAAACTGTTGCAACTTATTCCCGCAAAATGAACCCTCCTCCCAAATTCATGCCGATTTTTCTGAAAAAAAAAAAAGGGGGGGGGGGGGTCATATAGGCGAGTAAATACGGTACTTCAAGTAAACGCTTGCCACCGCACTAGTTACCCACTGACCAGCTCCTTTTTTTTAAGCCTACAGTGAACAAAGACTTCTCTCAATGGCTTCCAACAGCTCTCCACTCCTATTCCACATGCCAGTAGATCCCATTTTCAGTACTCGAATTATTTCACACGTTTGTGCCCTCCCCATAAGGATCATGATTCTCACACTTGCTAACCGCCCCCTACATCTCAATCTCAAACCCTGGTGAATTCCACCTATAAATGTAAACTGGAACCTCTTCCGCTCTTCTTTACTGCCTCACTCGATTTAAACTTTAGATTGCAAAACTTTCTGCACTAATGTAGGTCACCTTCGAAGATGGTGGATAGGATGCACGTTTCTGGCTTAAACCTGGAGGGGGAGAATATTATGTAAGGGGCATTGCGATACTTGTACAAAAGATTTAGATATTGATTCCGCTTAAGCCATTAGGTCATTCAACCTCGAACTTTTCACAAACCTTGCAGTTTATGGCCTGTTTTGCCAGACTCCCGAACAGACAACCGCTCGTGCCAGATTTTGAAATCGAATAGAAACCATCTCCCCTGCGGGGCCAGCCACCGTAGATGACCCCGTTAGTAATATTTATAGGTTCTAAAAAAATGCTTCCCCTTCGATGAACCGGCACGGATGGAAGATTCCGCTTTTGCACAATATGTCAAACACGGTCATCTGTAGGTGTCGGCCCGATAAGCGAAAGCTGCTTTTATTTGACAAAAAATAAACAAGCAGGTGCAGTCTCCAATCTTGGTGTTAAACAAAGTATACCGTAAAATGTTAGCTTCCTGCTAAGTTTGAGACAGAACGACGCAGTGGTTTGTGTGCGAGTGATTCCTAAAGTTTAAGCGTAAAAGCGTCCTCGCCCCTTGTGTTAGCAACTGCTTGTGTAGGCAAACGATCCGTCCGCCTCCCTTATCTTGCTTTTCCTTGGGTACTTTATTTCACCTTCAGTGCTGTGTTTATATTTCAGACCTCTGTGCCCCAACATCGAGGAGCTCGGCAAACGTGCTCCCACGGTCGTCTTGTTGCTCGCCGTCACGTGTGCCCATGGTGTCGGAACCAAACGAAAACCAGAAGCGAAAAACAAACAAACAAAAAACAACATTTTTGGCTGGAACTAAAACGAAAACGTAACAATACTGATTATTTCGTTCAGGAGCGAAACCGAAAAAAATTTCGTTTCGGTTTTCGGTTTGAGTGGCAATTTCAGGTATTTTAGGAACCATTTCAATTTTCATTCAGCGAGACGGAAAATTGCGTTGATTCTCTGGCATAAAATCGTCTTTCGTCTTTCTGGCTCCTTCGGAAGGCTTGCTGCCTGCTCCCATACTCTCTCCGTTTGTTCCGATAGGCGCAATGCTGAGCTCCACGCTTGATTGCTGCGGTCATCTGGCTGCGATGCAGACGTCACGGCCTTATTTATTTGTTTATTTATTTGGTTAGTTTAATAAAATACCTACATTAGCCCTAAATTGTTTAGGGGGTGTGATGCATGTATAATAAACACTAATATTCTAAAACAAGATAAAAACAATGAGGAAAAAATACAACCATTGGTGTGAACATACACCACTACCAGCACGAACAGCAGATTACAGTCGCACTCAATGCAAACAGCTACAACTCATGTTGCACTTGTACGCAAGTGCTGCGAGAGTGCAGCGGAAAACATTTCATAAGCAGCGGAAGCAACAGTTTCGGGCAGGGCAGTATTATCTCTAATAGTTTTTCGAAAAAGACGCTTCCAATGCAAATGTGTGCCATTAATATTCACCAATTTTCGTGCTGTTATGCCTTTGCCAGGATCGGGGGGTTGCTGAAGGTACTGATGTCAATCCATTGCTACCTATTCTCATACAATCTTTTTTAAGATTAAAAACAAGAGTTTTACAGTGTTCCATGAGACAGACCATTTTAAACTTTTAACAATAACATCACAACTATATGAGTTCCTCAGAAATTATATTTTTCAATAACATATTAGGCATGACTTCACCTTTTTTAACAAAATTTCATAATTCTCAATCTTTTCAACAATTTCACAAATCTAAATTTTTTCCACGCAAACACGAACCGTTATGAACCGTTACGAACCATTATTTTTTTTTCGTTCCGGAGCTGAAACGGAACGGAACTTTAATTTATGGAACGAAACAGAAACCGGAACGAAAAACATTTCGTTCTGACACCCTGCAAGTGCCATGTTTATGAGCAACTGAGCAGCGCCAAGACATCCTACACCGACAGCTCAAGTAGTCTGGCTTCGGGGGCCAGAGGGACTGTGCCCAGGGAGTCAAGCGTTTTGAGCGTCAGCGAGTGCGCGTGTGTGGTGCAGGACCTGAGCGGATCATTATGTTTTGTGCGAACCCACGACAATAATTGCACAGTTTGTTTTGCCTTCTTCTATAAATTGGTGGAGCAGTCGAAGTGGTAAGCGAATATATATACTTAGGCCAAGTAGCGACCCCAGGTCCCAACCATGAGGCAGAGATAATTAGAAGGATAAGAATGGGGTGGAGTGCATTCGGCATGCATTCTCAGATAATGAATGGCAGCCTACCATTGCCCTGAAGAAGAAAGTGTATAACAGCTGCATCTTACCGGTACTCACCTACGGGGCAGAAACCTGGAGGCTCACAAAAAGGTTCAACTTAAATTGAGGACGACTCAGCGAGCGATGGAACTGAAGATGGTAGGTGCAACATTGAGGGACAAGAAGAGAGCGGAGTGGGTCAGGGAACAAACGCGTGTTAAGGACATATTACTAGAAATTAAGAAGAAGAAATGGACGTGGGCAGGGCATGTAATGCGAAGGCAAGATAACCGTTGGTCATTAAAGGCAAACGAGTGGATCCCTAGAGAAGGCAAGTGTGGCAGGGGGCAGCAAAAAGTTAGATGGGCCTCAGATCAAGATGTTTGCGGGGATAAATTGGTCACAGTTAGCACAGGGCCGGCATAACTGGAGATCAATGGGAGAGGCCTTTGTCCTGCAGTGGGCGTTAGGCTGATGATGATGATGATGATGATAAATTGTACGGAAGCTATTATTCGACCGGCCGCCTTCAAGCAAGAGAACGACCTGAGCAAAAGTTAATTCAAGGAAGCTAACAATTGTAATTTTTTTCGTATGGATAAATCAACGAGAGAAAGAATGAAGTGACGAGAGCTCAGTTCTACTTACGTCGTCGGTCATGGGCTTCTTTGGCGGGTTGAACAGCTCATGGTAAGATCGGCCACTTGGAACGTGCGTAAGGCGCCCCGTGATGCGTTTCACAAGCAGGCCATCGTCGATGCCGAACTCTATCACGGAGTCCAGGGGTGTGCGCCTCTTCTCCAGCATTTCGTCCAGCTATCAACAAAGACGAAGAATGCGTTCTGTTATTGTTACAACCAGCCAGCTAAAAAGTCGAACCATACGTAGAAACAGAAACATACGGAAGGGTGTAAATTTACCCATTCCAAACGCAAAAAGGCTTCGCTGCCACTGACAAATTTCTGATGGACTGCCTGACTATTCAAACATTGGTTGTGGAACTGCTTATAAATGTCTCAGTGCAACCCTCGCAACGCTTGATTACTCGAAGATTTTTGCCCTTACGTCCGTAACGTTGGTCGTCGACTGAAGGTACATTTCTCTGGTTGGCAAGCTTGGAGCCGAATCCTTCATTGTGAAACTCCAGGGCAGCACCAGCAACGCCGTGCAGTGGTTATGTATTAACTACACGCATCTTTAATTACTGGAAAAATGCGCCATTACACGACGATGGCAGCAATGTGGCAACACCAGATTTTATGTTGTTATGACATTTTGCATCTTTTCCTTTATTAGTGACATTTTTAGCACTTCTTTTTCTTCTGGTTTTCATATATATGCAGCGAAGCTTGGCATACTAATTATATTGTATCTTTTTGTTTATTAGCGACATTTATAGCAGTTTTTCTTCTGGTTTTTCATACAGTATATGCAGCGAAGTATGGAATAATTCAAGGAGGTAAAGATAGCATTTGCCCGAAAATTCCTGCACAATTAATGGCGAGAGAATGGTGTTCAACCTGAAAGCTGAACTGCAGAACGATCACTTCAAAGGACATCATCTTGCTTGGTGGTGTCGATAAAGTCAAGACAGGCGTCATGGTCAGGCTGAAACTAAAAGCCTAACTACTAAACACCCAGCGCTTATTTAAGCTTGAGCATTGAAGTCAAGACAGGTGCCATAGTCATGCTAAAACTAGAAATGTTACTACTCAGAATCATGTTCTTGTCTGAGCTTGAGCAGCTGTGTGTCCCTTTATGGTAGCAGCAGGACTGCAGAAAAACATTTTTGTTTTTTGCATCCTTCAGCTTGGTTGGTGCGACGATGCTTCATACAAAAATATGCAGCTGGACCAACTAGGCAAGGTACACTTTCAAAATGTAAACAGCCCTCTGAAGTAAAATTGTATGCCTTTGTTTTGTGAGCAATGCTTCTCGTAAAATGTGCTTGTGTTGCCATTTCTCCCTCTTGCACCAACCCAAGATTGGGCTGGCGGTATAAATAAATGAATAAACAGCCCTTAGGGCTATAAAAAGGCACATGCAAAATATATTAGCTACAGCACTGAAAAAAAAAAAGAAACAAAAGAAAAGACAGCTAACATTTAGAGACACCTAATCCAGCAAATTTAAGTGCAACCACTAGGATAACATACTAATGTGACCTTTGCACCTATGCTCAGTTGCCGAATAAAGCAGCAAATCTTTTCTGAGAAGCTGAAAAGAACAGGGCTTCAGTAAGGTGTAGTGAACATAAGAATGCATCCAAGGTTTGAAATCGGGGCGATGTGATAGACTCTTCTTCAGAATCAATCCCCACAAAGGTTGCTTCCTAAAGATATCGCAGTCCAGAAACCTGTGCCTCGATACACCATCGCTTAATTCTGCTCTACACCCATTTATCATCCATTTCTTTCCTGCAAAGGCTACCGAAACAGGTGCACACCCCTGAGACAATCTCTGCAGTGGGAGAAGCTTCTTTTTTTTTCTTTTTTCTTTTTTTGACAGTGCCTTACTGCTTAACTTGCAGCCGCGTGTTTTCTGCGTGGTCATCCTCGACATTTTTGCCCCTTTCATTTATAACATGCTGTCACAGGTAACGATATGTTCCATGCGTGCTCACATAAACATGTAGTGCCCCTAGAAAGCAATAATCAGAGTTTTTCAATACATACACCAGTCGTGAAACTGCGCTTCATAATCCCGGCAGTGCGAGCCCACCTGCTTTGCGAAGCTGAAAGGAAAGTGCACCGCGGAGTGGCACATAGGGAACCAAAACTGGACTTCGCCTCACATGGGTCTTAAAGGGACAGACAACCGATTTTTGTCGAGTATATATTCTCTATCCCAAATGAAAGGGCATCACTTAAAGCACCTTGACGAGGAACGGTTTTGCTGATAACGCCCTAGAACTTTTTAAATCGAATTTTTTTGATCTACGAGCCGTATGTGTCCCTCCCAAAACCAGTGCTGGCAACCATGACATAGAGTAGCTCGGCAACATACTTTTGTCTGTATGCGAAATAAAAAACGATATTTAAAAAGTTGTTCCCAGTTAAAAAAGTTTGAACCGCAGGCTTTCCTGTTCCTTTATGTGTTTTTTTAATGCAACGGTCTATTTTGCACGAATGCGCCATCTGTTGGGATAGACGATAGGTAGTTGTGGAGGCGGGAAGTTCAATTTTCCCCGGGTGCGACGTTTCTTTTTTTTTTTTTTAAGCTGCCGTTGGCGTATTTGGAAACTGAAATAAAATATTTTGGCAGAACAAACGCCCCTGACTCAGGCAGAATCGTCAAAGCTCCTTCACTGGGTCTGTTTACTGAACGCTGCCGTTGATTCTGGCCAAGGATGCTCAGTTAGCCACACTGAGAGGCATGCTGAGAGGCACCCAGCGACGGCGGGCGGCGTGTCTTTAAAAATTTCAGAATAATGTTTAGAAATACATATGCAATTTTACCTTGTACAAATACTTGTGTTAAAAGGTTTTCAATACGTAAATAAACGTTTCAGTAGTTACATTAGCTGCTAGGTTTGCAGGTCACGTGACAGGGACACATATTGTAGTGTCAAGTTTCGACACTACGAACCGCCACCCTTCCGATTTCAGGAAGTTTGCTGCCAAATTAAAATTATTTCCGCCAGTTTGTTTAGAAATTGCTTGTGGTTATCGGGCTATATAAAACGCTGGCTTTCATATGAGCTAGAGAACATATACGCGACAAAAATCGGTTGTCTGTCCCTTTAAAACAACTTTTTTTGTATATTCAGTAAACTCTGCGAAACTTGCCAATCGGGCTGCTTTTTCCCCAGTGATTTCAAATATGCCAGTATTTTATGAGTCAGTCAATTAGTTTCCAAGATAATTAGAAATACTTAGCCATTTTTGGAGAAACAATAGACAAAACAGTGTCAGTCACAAAACTGTAATCTTGATATTTTCTAATAGACTAGTACTATGAACACTGGTAAATGGCACCATAGGAAGTGGTTTCTTGATGCATCGCTCGGAACTAATTTTATAGCTCATTAAACTTGGGTGGCACCAGTGGCAAGGAAGGAACCATTTTGAATGCCCATTTCAAACCCTAAAGTTTAATGTGCTTTACAGTAAAAGTAGTTCCAAGCAGTGCATCAAAAACCGCTTCCTATAATGCATTTACCAGTGTTCATAGAATTAGAAATTATGAAGATTACATCTTTACGGCCAACACTGTTTTATCTACTGTTTCTCCAAAAATGGCTAATTATCTATAATTACCCTGGAAACTAATTGGCTAAAACAATAATGGCATATTTAAAATCAGTGGGAAAAAAAGCAGCAAGACTGGCAAGTTTCATAGAGTTTAGTTAAAAATTAAACAAAATTGTCTTCAGACCCCCGTACCCCCTTAATAAAATAAACCTTGCTTTCTAAATCAGAAAACATAACTTAGGTAATATTTATTCATCTTTGCTCGGTTCTTCTTTTTATGACTTATGGCAGCAGTCGCAAGCACTTAGTACTACTTCAACTTTCTGCCGGCAGACGAGAGGCTCGTCAACTGGGTACCGACTTTTGATATATGGGGCCTGCGGGGAGTTTCGCAACTAGTATACATTGAGTAACTCTGGCAATAACAGCTCTGTCCAGGTATCCAGCTGAAAAGACACTTGTTCGTCTACATGGCTCAGAGAGAATGGTGCTGGGTACAAGAGTAGCACAGGCACAGATCGATACTTTAAAAAGGGCCCATTGTGCAAGAGTGAGAAAAATCGACTCCACAGGGGTTCACAAAGGGAGCCCAGTGAGGCACCTTTTCAGCTTGGACAATGGTGCGGGGAAAGCCGTCGAGGAGGAAGCCGTTGCTGCACTCCGGCTTGTCCAGGTTCTTGGCCACCAGGTCAATGACCACGTCATCGCTGACCAGCTGACCCGCGTCCATGGTGCTCTTCAGCGTCTTCCCCAGCTGCGAGCCTGAGCTGATCTCGCTTCGCAGCAGGTCCCCTGGAACAACAAGACTCTCGATATCAAGCCCGACATAAGAGCCGTGCACGCATGCATGCTTTCTTACTATGTACGCACACCCGCGGTCTTTACAGGACACCGTGTACTTCTGAAGTTGCTCAAGAAGCATCAAATTCACTAACAAGTTGCATTCCTTCTTTATCAGAGCCAGCAACAAAATTTGTGTGTGTGGTGGGGACCAAGGATTCACTTGTGTCACTGCACCCCCACCCCCCCTCCCCTTTTCCCCGAACACCCGCTTTTGCAATAAAGTCAAGCACATTTATTTATTTACGTACTCTCAAGGCCGAAACATTCAAGGGAGTAGCGGGTATATTGCATGTAGGCAAACAAGAAATGCAGCAGGTAAGACATATATGCATACAATTGCAGTCTGAAAACCGTAAAAAAAAAAAAAAAAAAGATTGTGTCAAAAGAAACAGACAGGGCAGTTGCAACAATATGCAACATTACGCTTCCTTACAGAATATTGATGCAGGTTAGAGCAGTATTTGCAAAGGCGTATTTACAGTATTTATTTACAGGTTGGTTATTATAGAAGACACGGTGGAAGAGAGCACCGTGCAAGCAAGGGAACAAACGATACACGCTTCACCATCGTCATCAGACCCCCTTGATGATGACTCCTGTGTAGCACAGCACATGTACCGTCCTCTTTGCAGGGAATGCAATGAATGCCCCGTAACCATATTATCTATGCCCGACTCCGAGCAATAACGTTCCCACACACCCATATATCACTATGCACCAATATCATCACCATGACCTGTTTTTCACAAAGATGCTGAATGGGGTGATACTGCTCCTCGTAAGAGATGGTGGCAAGTGCCATCTGGCAAACGGGGAGTGAAATAATGACCTCCCCCCTTGAAATGGGACAACGGCACATCAGCTGCTTCACCCTTGGGGAGGAGTGAATTGCGGGGGTGCACATTCATTTCGACACACAAAAATGCACACTTAGCTTGTCACCCCCATTATAGGTTTTGTAGCTCCATCAAAAGTGCAGCTAACTCTGATTTTTCATGCTTCTTTTTGTCATCCTTCACTCCGTGATAACCTGCTAACCTGTGCAAGTTTTGGCTTGGTCAATTCCTGCCTCATAAAGACACCCCCCCCGCCTCTGTGACGACTTATTACTCCTGCACTGTCATCGTTCCCTGCTGCCTCAGGGTTATCACCCTCCCAGTGCTATCAAGTACTGAATTCACTGGAGCTTATCACCCCATCTGCTTTTAAGTGGCCCCCACTATCTACTCATACGCCCACACCCTCACTTTTCTCTGTATTCTTTTTCTGATCTTTGTGCAGCCCAGGATCTTCCCTTGCGGGGGTGGCAGCCGTATAAGAAGTTGGTTTTAACGTCATGTGGCGAGCGATACAATGGTTCACGCGTGCCGCTCAAGTGGCATAACATAAGTACTTCTTACTTAATGAGTTCTAACACGGCTCTGAAAGATGGGAGGGTGTCCCCAAAAAACTTCCGTTGTACAGAGGCTTCGTTGGCTTGTCCTAAGCCCCAAGAAGGGCAACAGTTGACACCAGACATTGAGTAGGCTCATTTGACGGTGTCATCTGTCAGTGTTACACTCCCTGAGAATCAATCATAGGCCATGGTCACAAGAAATTACTGCAATGGTCTTCGTGTCTTTGTTCAGTCCTCGTTCTTTTTGTGTGCTCAGGTTAGAGCTATAAATTATTATCATTAGCCATGTGATGGTACATGCCCTTGCAGGGCATTGGCCAAACGTCGTACCTTCCAACAGGGTATTAACTTCAGATATGAAACGGCATGGATAGGAAACGCATGTTTTCTAAGTGTCCCATGTGCTTTTTCGTTGGGAATCATCTATGCCGCTTTGCATATGCATTATGCACTTTGCATTTTTTCATAGTCAAGCACTATGAACTCGGCCAATTCGGAGGCTTTTTCAAGCACCCAAGTCAGACACAGACGGGCACCATATATCTTCCAAGCTACGCGTCGAATAACTTCAAATTTCCCCCGTCCATCCAGGACGTTACCAGAACTCTGTGGCAAGGCACAGACTTCATGATAGTGCTGCCTGATGATAAAATTAAATAAAAAGATAGCAATTGCTGGCTTCTGCATCCCTCCAACTAAACAACGCAACGCAAATCTGCGAGCAATACATGAGGATTTGGTTTGGAAGGAATCACGTAATTTCACGCCTTCCATGACCTTCCTCACTAGCGCAAGGAACGGAGAAACATCATCCACACCTTTCTTTTATGTGTTGTTTTTGTTTTTCATTTGAGAATTTTCGGATTGCGCGACATGCAGGGTGAACTTTTCGATAGTTTCATTATTTCGAAATTCCGCTTAATTCGAATTTTCCTTCCGCTTACTTTTATGGTCGAGTAAACAACATTAAATTTACTGGCCCATCGCTTTCAGACGACGTGAATTACTTCAACCAGTCTCCGCCTCAGCCGGCAGGACTACTGGACGAAACGAACAAGAAAAAGAATTCTGATAATCCTTAATATCCAGGAGCACTTACCGGTAGCCAAGTGGCAGACGCAGTACGCTTCCTTTAACTTCGGGGCCTGCGGCACATATAGCGCTGTTAGCCACGGCGACAATTTTAAGTAATCCCAAGCATGATCCCCAAGCGTAGTTTTACCTGCGTGCCTTTTCCGGATCCCGGTGGCCCGAGGAGTACGGCATTGATACCGCGCCGGCTGCGGCTTTCGTTCGGCACGTAGCCGCCGGCGTACAGATGTTCCTGCCGTTTCTGCGAAGGAGCCATGGCTTATGTTGGTGGGGATTCCTGAGGATAAAGTAGCTCGGCGGCAAGACGATGCGCTGGTCCCTCACTCCTGTCCAGCTGATTAACGATCGTATTAACAGCGCTGAACTTAACCGGAGCACTCGCACCACGGCTCACACCACGTAAGGACAGCGGGAAAGGGTCGACGTAAAGGAAGAGGGCAGAGGTGGTGGAGGAGAAGGGGAGATAAGCAAGGTGTAATAAGAGCGTTTTGCCAGCCGCAACAAAACTAACCACATTAAAAACAGCTGTAGAGTTGTCTAAATAACATTAAATGTAAAATCCGGCCGCTTGCGGTGTTCCTTTATTCGTTTAGATTTTTCTCAAGTTTAAGCGCGGCTACAGCCAGGCCAAGCCGCGTGAAGTTTACGCACGTGGTTGCCGTTGTTGCGGTGTTACTTGTCGGCTTGTCGTTTCTACCGGTGCACAGTTTTCTGTGAGTGCAATGACGAAGAAATCGGTTGTCATCCGATCTAAAGCCAAGTGGAAACCCGTTGAGGTAGATTCATCCACTCTTCAAACCTTGGAGTGGGAGGGCTTCTCTGGCCTCGAAGAACTCAGCAGCTATGACATAGTGCGCCAAGAGGATACTTTGGGCGAGTCTCGAGGCGTCTCCGATGGGCCTCGTAAGAAGAAGAAGCGAAAACGCCAGGTCAAAGGTAAGCAGACTGCAAGCAAGAGCAAACCAACCTCTACGGACGATGATTCCGATAATGCCGAGGGCATCCAACAACAGGACACCGGCCCGGAAGAAAAAAAATCCCGGCTAGATTCTCCCGACATGTCTGCGTGGCTCAACTGCTACGTGCCTGACGCTGTGTTGCGAGCGCTGGCTGAACTGAAATTTACCGAGCCAACTGAGATACAGGCGCAGACGCTGGCCGCGGCGATACGCGACCATATGGACATCATGGGTGCCGCCGAGACGGGGAGCGGCAAAACGCTGGCTTTCGGCATCCCCCTTCTTCATCACATCATGGAGCGCAAGGCACGCCTACGTGAATCCTCAGGGGCCACCAGTTTGCCGCTCCAGGCCCTGGTCCTGACCCCTACGAGGGAGCTGGCAATGCAAGTAACGCGACACATTCAAGATGTAGCCAAGTACACCGACGTGCGCATTGTGAACGTAGTCGGCGGCCTCTCGGCGGAGAAACAGCTGAGACTGCTCAAACGTAAACCCGAGATCGTGGTGGCCACGCCCGGACGGTTGTGGGAGCTCGTCGATCAGGGAGCGCCCCACGTCGCCGACTTGACCAAGGTCCGCTATCTGGTCATTGACGAGGCCGACCGCATGGTCGAGAAGGGTCACTTTGAAGACCTGACCCACCTTCTGGACATGATGAACGCACCCGCCGCGGAGGACGCCCCCAAGAGTCGCCGGCAGAACTTCATATTCTCGGCGACTCTGACCATGGTTCACGACGTGCCGAGCCGAATGAAGAACAAGCACAAAAAGCACAAGCTCTCCGAGAAAGATAAACTGGAGGAACTCATGCGCACCGTAGGGATAAGCTCCAAGCCAAAAGTTGTCGACTTGACTCGGAAGTTGGGTACAGCCGAATCGCTGTGCGAGTCGCGAATCGTGTGCCCCTCGGTCGAGGAAAAGGACAGCCGGTTGTACTACTTCCTCCTGGCACATCCGGGAAGAACGCTCGTGTTTTGCAACAGCATTGACAGCGTGCGCCGCCTGGTGTCGGTGCTAGACCTACTCCAGCGATGCCCCCTCCCTCTGCATGCCTCCATGCAACAGAGGCAGCGACTGAAAAACCTCGACCGCTTCCGGGACAACCCGTCCGGCCTCCTCCTCGCCACGGATGTCGCAGCGAGAGGCCTCGACATACAAGGCATCGAACACGTTATACACTTCCAGGTCCCGCGAACCGCCGAGGTCTACGTCCATCGCAGCGGGCGCACCGCGCGTGCCAAAAGCGGTGGGCTCAGCGTCATGCTGATGGAACCGCGCGAGTTACACCTCTATCGCAAGATCTGCAAGACCCTGAACAGGGACGAAGATCTTCCCGACTTTCCTGTTGACCTGAACATGCTCAAGGCAGTGCGCAATCGTGTGGAGCTCGCCAGAAGACTGGAGGCGGAGAGCCACAGAGCGCGGCGAAGCACTTACGAGGACACGTGGCTCCAGCGAGCAGCCAGGGAGATGGAGATTGAGCTTGACAAGCGGATGCTCTCGAACACGGACGAAAAGAAACGGGCCGACACAAAACGTAGGCTCAAGGCGATGCAGATGCAGCTGTCGGAGATGTTGAAAAAGCCCCTGTTCCCGTCCGGCTTTTCTGGCAAGTACCTGACCAAGCAGGGGACACTAGAGCTGCCCAAGGTGCGCTTGGATGCTACAGCATTGCAAGCCGTAGAAGCACGGAAAAAGAAGAAAAAGCCAGCGCCAACGTCTGCAGAGGTGGCCTCCGCAAAGGTGCCAAAGAGGAAGAGGTTTCGCAACCGGAAACGAAAGGAAGGTGCGAAGACACAAGACAGCGAGTAGGGTGGTGTGGCGAGTTTGACCTAGAAAAACCATTCCATGCACCAGTGTTTGTCATCCACCTTTTTTTCCCACTTCCGAGTATTGTACTAAAATAAATTATTTGTAAAACCCATGCAAAGGAGTGTAATGGCTGGTTTTACCTCAATACCTGACTGTTTGAAGTATCAAAGCAGTCTAAATATCATTTTGTGCAGATCCACCTGCAATGCTGAGCTTTGTCCAATTTGTATAATTGTGTGAATGCTCTAGCACAACTAAGAGTTGCTTTAAAAGTGTGTCAGTTCAAGTAGATGTTTAAATGCGCCCTACAGGTGTGTCGAGTACTGCTATGTTGTAGTTATAACCGCATGACCTTGTAAAGGTTATAGAATAGCAGCATTTCCCAGTTGTTCTAATATGTATGTCCTTGTGCATTATTTTATACACAACTTTCTTACCAGAACACATAAAATACAACTGCAGCACAGTTAGCATAAAAATTAACTAGCACATTTTATAACTATTTGTAAGCTTGTTTAGGCGTCCTTAGTCATTTTATAAACATCTGCAATTAAGAAACTGTAAAAGTTTATTGAACTTGTATGTTTCTGCAGTTGACGTAAAAAGTTATAGTTGAAGCTAAAAAATCAGTGCTGCATTCCACATATGCACTTGGTTGATAAGAACCAAAAGATGACTGCAGTGTTTTTTTTTTTTCTTTTGTGCTGCCAAGCAACTACAAGGGTTGATCAATCCTACAGCAATGTTCCTGAACTGTTATGATATCAAATCGAGCCCATTTCTGTGTAAAAAGCATCAGAAGCTTTCATAAAACTAGTACTTTATATGTCAATAATTACAAACACTTCGTGTTGGTCAGGCTCGTCCCAGACTTGCATGTTCGAGTACGTGATTGCTTTCACCTCAGTACCCTGTTGAAAAAGAGGCAACAGACCACAGTCGATACATTTCTTTTCCTGCATATGGACACAATATAAATACATCTGAACATGCTTGAAATGACGTGCAGCACGCACAGTCGTGTGAACTACAGGAATCAAGAAAAGAGAACCGGCACATTGACTTTTCCTTTTTAGACCACATGAAATATGGCGGAACCCCGTTTATGTGTCCCCGGGCTTTACGACAAACTGGCCAAGTCTGGCGAAGTCCATGTAGAAAAAATACATCTGGAAACCTCAGTTATAGCTGGTATTCATTCAGGCAACCATGTGAGTGCGCCGTTACTGGTTACGTCGGGCTCCGCGGGATGGCGGTACTTGTCCGTGCTTAAGCACACTGTGTGTTGGACGTTCCAAACTCTACCCTACTGAACGCAAAGTAGTGCCCCAACTCCAATGTGAGTGCGATTAATAACATCTCTGTTGACACCACTGTTGAGAATTGGGTTGAAACGGAGCAGACGATGCACGCCGGTATTTTTTTTCTTCGGCGTGCGGGTGCAGTGGCACAAGCCGCGCCATCTCCGCGGCCGTTTCCAGTGTTGCCAAGTGAAGAAATTGACAGCTGCACTTTTCAATGAATACCGCCTATTCGATGTGATCTCTTGCCTGACCTGCGTTATCTGATGACCAGTACGAAGCGCGAGACCGACCGGCGGACGAAATGAAAGTGCCACGGGCCTGTTCTGCAGACCTGGAGCCCGCTCAATTGGTTCTCTCTTGCACAGCTTTTTCATCCTTCTCATCTTTCGTTTCTCTTCCCTCCAGCAGCTGCCCGCTCCTCTGCACAATCGCTTTCCCCCTACTCCTTGCTGCCGTCTCTTCTTGCCTTGCTGCCCAGCGGTTGCAGGGGCAGTGTGCAGGTGTTCATTTCTCCCACTCGGCAGTGAATCGCCAACAAGGTTACGCTGACAGGCTTAGGCTTTCACATGTGTTTGTCATGATTGCAAGTGCCATGATTCGCACTGGCTGGCAGGAATCGCGGCAGTGGGCTGTGGTACAACGTTTGTTTAAATACAGCGTGATTGGCACCTGCACTGCATTATCACTTTTGCATTTACTTTTTTTATTGATTTCGGTTTATGAGCCCTGCAAAGCATTAGTTAATAGTTTACATTGAAGTATCTTGCAAAGCTGTTGCACAAAACTAATTTATAGGCGTAACTGTTCGGATTTTATGACGCCCGCATTTGACTACGCTTTTTCACGGTCCCAAGAAAGCTGTATAATCGGGGTTCCACTGTATATATAAAAAGCGCACTGGACATGCCACCGACAAATACCTTTTGCCTGTGCTTGTAACCCAAAGAAAAACATTTCACTGAATTCGAAACAAAGCTGTGGCAGTGAGGCAGTGGCCTATTTATGACGCTTACTAGCTGAGGTTTATGCCTCAGTGCGAACATGCACTAAGTGGGAGTTGCCAGATGTTTCACTTTGAAATGCCCTCACCTTGCTCGGTTTTAAGAAATACAGTGTAGACAAGGTGCATCAATCCTGTTACATTATTCAGATTTTGCGATGTCACAAATCACAGTGCAAAAAGTGTGTGGGAAAAAGATGCTTGCTTTTACCTCTTTGGCATTCTCTGCGTCAGTGAACCATTTCTGCTTATGGCGAGTGGCATGTTGTATGCACAATACTAATCTACCGGCACAACAGGCATACTTGCTTTTAAACTTCGGTGTTCCTTTAAGTACGAGCCAACACTAACGTGCTCACTTTTTTATGCTGGTTGCAATAGCTCATAACAGGAAGCAAACGCCTGTCTTAGGCCATTACACTCCAGCCATTTCGCAATGCTTTGGGAAACACCGAATGTTGAACGCAAACGCGCTGTGGTAGAAGTACCATGCGCATGGCTTACAATCAATTGCCTCCTTGAACATTGCTACTATTAAATGCACTCTTGTTCAGGGATGAAAAAGAAATGATCCAGTACATCTCACAATTCAAAACAAACACACACAAAAATTAAAGCCGTTCCACTCAATGTGAAAGATGCCGGAAGTGCAGAGCAGTGATTCGCCATAATGGGCTGTAGTGCCGTTATCCACTCACCGCTACCACCCAATGCAACAATTCAAATTTCCCGCCTTCGCAGTGCTCGCGCGCCCCCTGCCTGAAACTGCGCCAGTGGGAGTTCTGTTCTTTTTGTGCTTGCTTTTGCTCCCGCACGTGATAGCATTGCACTGCCACTTTTTTTCGCTTACTATCGTAAAAAACAACCCAACGAGCATTCCTAACTGAATGAATGCGGGCGCTGCCGGTTAGTTACGTATATTCTGCCTCAAATGTACCTACAGTTTTCTTTGCGCTAAACAACGGGGAGATGTACAAGCACCAGCGGTTCACGAGTTTCGAACACTTATGACTGTATAAACCACTTGGCTTTCGAAGCCTCTGGGTTATACCGCGACAACAGGCGCTATGACGGAATGTCGTGTGGCTCTACTTGAGTCCAGCGAGCGAGCTACGACGACAAGGCGTGGCCCTAAAGTGCTCTGCACTTAAAAAGGCAAGTGAGGGTGTGCTGTGGACAAAGCTATTCGAGACAATGAAATTAAAGCCCAAAGATGAATATAAAGCAATGTAATGCCATTTGGACAGCTGTTTCACTCCTGGGGCAGAGCTACCAAATAGAACTAGTAAATGCAAGAAAAATACGCCTGTGAAAGTCTCGAGAATCGAGGTTGTGTGCACAGAATTGAGTACAGAAAATTAATGTCATCAAGTTTTTTTCAACAATTAAATTTACCTTCAGCACTGATAATTTGTTGAAGCAAACAGAGAGGCTACAAGTGCACGAACAAGGGATAATGCTCCTATGCATGAGTAATTTGCTGAGCAAAATGAGGTGGCAATAAAATTAATGAGATGCTGAATTACAGGACCACTGTGAGAGGGTTTCCCTTGCGCAGAGCAGGATTGACAGAGCCCTGAAACTTGCCAAACTTCTCAGTGATTTTGGGGAGATTATGTATTTCGTGTACAGCCGCCTCTATTCAGACAGCAGGTACTTGCCTGGGGGTGCTTTCCAAGCTGAAATTCTTCACCATATCTGTAACCAGCAAAGATAAACAGGGTAAGGCAATCTGAAAAGCGTAATCGAAGGCTTAAGCTGATAAAGGTGATGGCCTTGGTTGAATTGTTTAGAGCTACTCTAAAAACAGGGGCGCCGAATAACACGGTGCTTTTATTAGTGCTAGGCTATACTTACACTCTCGCCTTTATCCTGAAGGCTTCCTTGTCAAATTCAAGGATCTTGACCTTCTGTAAAGAAAAAAAGAAATGGCAATAAGTTAGCCTCCAGCAGGGTGCAAAGAGTAGCGGAGCAAACTTTAGATTTGCTGAACGAATATTGAAGTGCTAGAGTCAATTCAGACATACAGGCTGCGATGTAAGAAGGCAATGTGTGATCAGACTTGCCTTTTGATGGGGGTTGGAAACCACACTGATGCACTGAGCCCACCTATCTATCAACAGGAGATAGAACTCTGCCACCAAGAAGCCACTAAAATGGCTAATACCCATGCTACACGAGCGTTTCAAAGGCCTTTGAGTCGAATGTCATTTTACTCAAATGGCAGCTTTGAGCTGCTACACAACATTTTCCAAAGGCCTTTGGTTGAAATGCCATTTGAGTCGAGGGAGCTAAAGTCAAAGTCAAAGGTTGAGTCAAAAGTCAAAGGCCTTTGAGAACCTTTGAGGTTTTCAAAAGCCTTTGAAACGCGAACGGTCGTGCTCTTGGGAGCAGTTTCTGCATGCCGTAATTACAAAAACAATTATTTACAAATAAAAATTGGGGTTTAGAGTGTACAATCTTCATAATTTCTCACTTGTTTTTGTTTTCTATCACTCACGCTACGATCACAAGGTAACTTGGTACTCTTAACACCGGTGCTGTGAAAAAAAGAAAAGAAAAGTAAAAAAAAACTGGTTGTCAGAGCATGTTTCGCGCGTGCTTGTAGATTGTTATCAATTTGATCACTAATAACTCCTTTTATTGCTCATTCTAAGTCTAAAATTAAATTTTTGCAAAGTACGGAACATGGCAGCAGTGACGACCCCAAAACATGGCGGGCAATGTGGAAACTTTCAACTGCCTTTAAGAATTGTCGTGTAGATCTGCCCAACTCCTTCCAGTTTGAATAGCACTTGAAATTTCGAAGGTCATTCAACTAAAAAATGTCATTTCAAGCGCTCGTGTAGCACAGGTACACGGTCGAAGGCATACTTATTGCACCTGTGCGCCCGTGATTTGTAGTAAACTTGCACAAGGAAATTTCCTGCATGTCTGTTTTAGGTGCACCTAGGATTTTTTGACAGACATGCCTTAAAACATTTTGAAACAAACGATGTGCCTGTTTTGCTCAGCTGGAATGCCTGCATAATTTATTTTTAAGCGGTGCTAACGTTCGGCAAAGAAGCAGTACTGCACAACATATGCAGCGGCAAATGTAGCCACTTTTTGTGCAGGTACTAATGGGAACCATGAGGGCACTTTTTCAAACCCACTGTCATTACCAACTTTTCGTACACTGTGGTAGGGTCAAAGAACAGGCTGTGAGGACAACACTACCGGTGCCTTTGCTCACAAACATGACAGAACATCAGGACAGCTCACCTTCCCGATGATGTACGGCTCTGCACTGAAGACAAACAGCAGCTCATCTAAAAAGTGGTACAGCAGCCCAACCATGTCTTCAGCTGTAACAAGCAAAGAAAGCATGCCAACAAAGGCCGACTGTTATGAGCAGTAATGCTTTATTTAGGCTTTTGTTCCGCTGCAACGAAAGTTTGTAGCAGTTCATTCAATTTTAGGTAAAAAAAAAACAACAACAACAAAAAAACATCTTTGTTGACACGTATTTATTGGTGCTGGGCAAGTGTTTTGTTGACACTGTCAGGTTTGAAATGGGCCCACCAAAACAATGGCCCTGTGCTATCCGACTATTATAGGTATTCCTGCTAAATTACACGTTACAGGGTGATATTTCTCGTTTTGGCTTGAAATAGCCTTTTTTTTCCATTGGTGTACTATCGTGATACATTGAAATACAAACAACGGAGCGCGAGGGTTTCAGTAATCCTGGTGACGGGCCATGCATGCGCAGTATGAACAAGTTGCAGGAGCTCGTGTCCAACCTTGGTTTGGCACCGTCCGACGTGTGAGCATTTTGGTTTGTCTTCCAGCCTCATTCAGCGCCAATGAAAGTGAAAAAGCTACAATCAATATGGGTGTACTTGAGCACATACCCTCACACCTGTACAAGTTGATTTAGCGTGTTTAGGACGTGTTTTTAAATACCTTTTAAGCTACCCAGGGGAGTCACCACCAAGTTAGCACATCACAACTGAGTAATTCACATTGTTTTGAGGAGCCATACATAATGCAAATTTCAATGGCTCTGTCCGGTTACTTACTCGGCGATACTCACTCAGCATCAGGCTGCACAGATAGAAAATTTTTGCGGAGTCATAAAAACATTACTCCAATGCCTTTTATTTTTGTCTGCCAGATTGAAGCGCCCTAATGAACACGTTGGCGGGCAGGTTAGTTCCCAAACAACACAGAGATACTTTATGATGCAAAAGTAAAAGGCAACAAAGGAGACGAGACTACTGCTGCTTTGTGTCTTTATAGACACCGAACTTTGTGCCAAAAAATTAGTATGCCTATGTCAGGAAGATACAACTTCTTGTTTGTTGCGTTGTACACAAGCAAATGTAAACGTGACTGCTGTGGCTTTCAAGTATAAAGGGGTACTCTGTACACTGTGTACAGTACAGGATATACTGGCAGAACAGGGCTTCCCAATTCAGGTGTCAATAAACAATGTTGAGGGGATTTGTGAAGACACTGGGTCATCACAGCAAAGTACGGAGGAATTTAATTACAGTGGCCCTGGCAGTGAAAGAGATGTGACAGATGCAGTCAAACTGACATTACTTGTGTTGGAGCAACTGGCCTGGAGGCTGAAGGCAATGTCACGTGAAGTTACACCACGGCTCAAAGGGGCCACGTGGACAAAACGAACGTTTGGTTCATTCGAAAGATTGCCTCGTTAGAATCATACTGACACGTTAGAACCATACTGACACCACTTTTAACGTAAACTTTGTTTGAATAAGCTTTATAATTCGGAAAAAAAAGGGAACAACCATGCAACCCACTAGCTCATTTCCCACAACAGAACTTATGGCGTCATACGTGCCAGCTCTGCAATTGGCTGAGGCCGGCAAAAGCAAACGCAAATTAGACAGGGCTTATAAGCTTACCGAATGAGCTACCTGTGCTTAAATTAAAGGCACATTCTGCTTATAGCAGCAAGAATGAAGGGGTAAACAGTGGAAGTTACGAAAGTACACGTAAGCATAGAAGTACCGATGCATACTGCTGCTGGTGCTGCGCGCACTATGCTTGTTTTCGCTGCACAGCACTGCAGTGCTTTGGGGTTGTCTCAGACGACCCTGGCCAATTGGCGTAAGCGACCGACCGTGTCTTAGGTGACCATATTTGTCGAGCGAACATCATGTTTCACAAAACGATTATTTTCTCACTGAACAAAAACAAGCCAGGTACAAATAAGACCAAACACAAAGCAAAGGCAGGAAACGGCCCTTCATGTTATGATGGCGACATCTAGGTTCACAAACAGTAAACCAGACTCCGCAGCACGCCAAGTTTAGCTTGAAGGCCTGCTCTTGTGATGTCATTGCAGACGTCGTGAAAACACACGATTTGGCGGGACAACCAAAATTTTAACCTAAATTGATTAATTTCTCAGTGAATATGGCATCATTTCCTGCCGGACAAGCGCTGGGAGCCCCATAAAACACGAAATCTTTTGAATGAAACAAACTTGTATTCTGTCTGCATGGCTCTTTTAAACAGATATGCATTTGCCCCAAGTGCAATTTCTGGCTACCCCACTACTCACCAAGCATACAAATTTAAAGAAATACATACATCCACGAAGAAGAAAAATGCATGCGCAGGTTAGTAACATGCAAGCCGGCGTACCTTCCGCAGCCACATCGCAGGTGGCACGAATGTCGACTTTGTCGATCTCCGTCATGTAAGCAAACATTGCCACCGCCACCTGTAGAAACAGACAATGACAATCACCTAATGAAAAAGAAACTATTATAACTGTAGATCCCCACTACTCTTCCGCCAATTAACGGAGCTAAAGGCATTTCAATCATCCTCCCGTATGAAGTGGCAGAACTTACCTGCTCAAATGCTTCTGTAAGATCTTCGCCCCCTGGATGTTGCTAGTTAAGAATCAAGTGGCTGCAGAAGCAAATTGTGACACATGCTCTTTGGCTTGTGTAGGGAAACCAGAAAGTTTCAAAGTACGCCACAAGAATAATTTGAGTAAGGTTAAAGAGTGCCATAAAAAGTCAGCATGTTGCCACTTCCCAAATTCCCTGTCATAAACACAGAAATGGCCTAGCTGAGATTACGTCATGGAGGTTGTGGCAAAGTACCCTATACGTACCTACTGTGCTGTTAAGACAGTTAACGTTTTGTAGATTTATGGTACTCTTGAACATGGGGTACACACTAGCCCAAACTGTTTGCTGTTGATATTTGTACCTAGGGAATTCTGCCGCAACAAACTAAACATGACAAGCAGGATACATCCGTGCAGCCTGAAAAGAAAGGAGAAATATTTGGCACTGTGCTCATGGGGGCGCCTTCGATTGAAGAATTTAGTACAATTACAGAAAAACTTACTGGACATCAGCAGTGTGATCAAGGTCTGTAAAACAAAAGATCGAAAAAATGACGTTATGAATACGAAAGTACAATTGTTCGCTTATCGGTCAAAATTTATGAAGACCATTTGACGCAACATCTAATGTCAGCACAACAACAACATGCTGTTCTTGGAAAAGTACATTACCATGACTGCAGTACAGTTGGTCTTTATAAACAGTTTAAAATTGTTCCGTCCAAACTGTTCACTCGTTAGGCGAAGGCACTTAGCTGGTTATCTGGTATCAGAAGAAAATTCAGCTTTCGCCGACCTCGGCAGCATACGCAGGATCAGCTTATTTGCTAGGCACTGTTATTTTTATTGGTGCTGAATAAACACACCATAAAACACGACGCCTGAGCAGATGAGGCCGAGCAAGAAAGAATCGCACATTAGAAGCAAGCAAAACAAGTGCGATCTTGAAGTTTAAGAATGATTAAGCACCTGACAGTACGATCCCCATCGCTCATCGTATCTGTGTAACGAAGAAAGCGAAAGCGTACACAGTGTCCCTGGGAGCCAGGGGTCAAGTCAAGCGACATTTACGTCGCCTTTAGCCTCGGCCCCATGTACACCATTCTGCCAAATAAACTTCAAACTTCAATCAATCAATCAACTCACATTCATACTTGACGGGCGGTATCGAGAGCTCCTCTTCTGAGAAATCGTCTCTCTCCACCAGCTCCGCACAGTCGCCTTCGTCTCCAAAAGACATGACAACACAACTTGTACGTATTTCGTACTATAAAACTGACTGTGTAAGGGAAAAACAGAGAAACCTGAGTGTAAATATCAGCTTCTAATGTTGCATACCGCTGTTACAGTACTATCGCCGCGATTGCCGCCCTGTTGCATTTCCTTTCATGCATTTGGCTTTCGCTTCGTCTCAACTCGTCTTGATAGCAAACCAGCTCATAAAAGAAAGTGGCAACTTCAACAAAATAAACTTACCTAATGTTTAATAACGGCCACTTTACGTTGAAAAATATTTTTTTTGGCGCGTGCACTTAAACATTCAGGTTTAAAAACCCCACAGCCGACCATGGGTGCGCCAGCTCGCCCAGCCGTTCCAACAGTCGAGTCAGTCTGAGCCAGGTTCGCTTCAGGAGTGAGCAGGCTGGAACAGGCTCATCTGTGCTTTCGCTAGCGAAATATGGCTGCGTCGGTGTATATTCGAAAGTCTTTGGTTTTAACGTCGTACACCGCAAGATTAGTATCCGTAAGTTGTCATCTGCCTTTCCATACCATCCGTACGGGAATTGCCACTGTGGTCAGCCGCCTACCGGGCACGCTTCGGTAGTCAACCGGTTTAACGTTCGAGGTCACCGATTCATTTCGGCATTTGCTGCATTACGTGTTATCCTTTCTGCTTTCAGCCGAAAGTAAATACTGACACGTAACGAAAAATCTTTGTAATTCCAAATCATACGATATTTCCTGTATTTCTCAACTGAGAATGAGCGATCTGAATGAAGGCGACTGTGAAGGTTAACAGTGGGGCTCTTCGATTTCCACTCTCGGACACACCGCGGGTAGTCCGAGAAGTCATAGGGATACATGGGAAAATCGAATGCCGGACTGCTTCTCGGCAAGTCCGCGGTGAGTCCGGGACTGTAAATCGAAGAGCCCCAGTGTGTATGACTACTATGACGAGCGTTGTGCCGCTTCTTCAGAGGCCCTTTCACATGATCCTATGTGTACAGACCAAGTGCGAGGATTACTTCTTGGTGCCAGGCAGTACATCGCCCCTGTGTCAGCCTTAAGATGTTTTCGTGACTGAAATTTCACGTAACCTTTCCTGGCATCTGGGACACACGTCTACCTCATGCCTTTTAGCGCATAATATTGCGTGACCAATAGTTATTAGTATTATGGGCGGCCAAAGTTTTCGCTGTTTGTCTGCGGACACAGAACGACAGAGCCTGTGTGGAGAGAAGGAAATCTGGTCGAGTCCCGAGCCGACATCGACGCTGCGTGGCGCTGCGTTCGCACCACTGAGGCAACGTACCTAGGCCTACATTTTAACCCACAGTAGAGTGTACTAGAAGTTTTAGAGTGGCCCGAGCGGCGGCCTCTCCCATTGCTCCGCCGGGTCGACTTTCGCGTAGAAAATAAAACTGGTATAGCGGCGGCGCTGCTGTCGCCTACAACTGAACAGCCGACGCTCCCCGGCACATGCGCGCGGCAAGATTTGCTTTGCTCGCTGCGGTGTTTTGCGCTTGCTCAGCTGATTTAGTTTGGATTATGAAGTTTAACGCGCCGGTGCTACACAGGCGATGAGGCAGGCGGTAGTGGATGGCTACGGATTAATTTTGACCATTTGGGGATCTTTAGCATGCGCCGAAATCTCGAAGACACGAGCGTTTTTCGCTTTTATCCTCCATCACAAGAGCGGCTGCCGCGGCCTGGAATCAAACCCGAACCTTTGGTCAGCTAAATCTACTTTGGTGATTTAGAAAGTAGACGCGGACCGTTATGACTCCGCTTGAGCAAACTTTAAACTAGTACGACCCAACATTTATCTAACCCCCCCCCCAATACTTTCTCGTGTTTTGATGTGTATTCTGAAAACGTTGTTGATCTGCAGTAAATTTAGCTGAAAATTTTGAGATAAGCGCGGAGTTTCGAGTTAAGTCAAATGCAGGAAATTTTGGCTAGGTCCCTGAAATAGCAGCTAGTGCTTCTAACAAACACACTATTGCGCAGGGGAAATTTCGTTATAAAGGCAAAATAATTCGCAGGAAAAAGAAACTTGTATTATTGCAGATGAAAGAACTGCGTTGTGCTCGGCTGTGTCGCATTCGCATCTGCATACCAGAAAAGCCTACTCGAGCTCCTCAATGCATCGCATGAATTAGTGGTCGCCACCGCTACATTCTACCTTGCTACGAAGTAGACGCAGCATCAATGTTGTATCTGCCGTTGTTGTATGTTGTATCTGCCGTGGTAGTCATAGTGACTTCTGGGGCTCCTCCTCCTCTGCATGATCAGCTGCGTCGTCCACAGCTATCTCAATGATGTACGCGCCAGATAGCATTCCGGTAACGGGGACGCGTAGTCCGCGTAATTAAACTTGCACTTCACGGCCGCGTTCGGTGCGTAGTGAGAGTAAGCATTCGAACGGGGACCTTATCAGCTGCCTATAGCGGACTTGGCTTTGTGTCCTTTCTGCCAGTATTTCAAGATATCCGTGGTCCTCCGAAAAAAAAAAAGTTTCGAGATAAAGCGGTCAAATGCGTATGGCCTATGGGAGGTAAACACACGGTAAGAAAAAATTTCGAGAAGATATTCTGAGATAGCATGAGTTCGAGTTAACGAGGGAAGAATTTGACGGACAGGCACCGGGAATGTTTTCCCTTCCCCTTCTTGATTCTGCGCGTGAAGCAAAAGCGGCGGGGCGCACATTCTATAGGCTGAAAAAAGTTTGCTGTTTTTTTACGTTCCTATTTGGAACGAAAATATTAAGAGCCTTCTTCTGAGATACCCCTAACGTTGGTGCTTGTACTGTCGTTAGTGGGCTTTCTTATTTTATTAACCTACTATGTCGCAGGAACTTGGTCAGTAATAAGTGCGTACTGAAAACGTCTTGCCAAGTCTGCAGGACCAACTACTGCTTCCTGCATGCCAGGGGGAGATGCCGCTGTGTTTACTACCTCTTGTAATTTTGGGGGACTTCCGTGCATTTCTTAAAGTTTATTAGCGATCTCTAGGACGTTTTTACCGGTTGCTTCAGCGACAAGCTTAGAGCTCCACCATGAGAGCTTTATGGATGTGCTGCAGCCCTTATTCACAACAAACACCTTAACGGTGGTGGTTGCGACCTGCACAGTGAGACCTTGACAGCAGATTTTGTTGGTTCTGTATACATTCTGACACGGATTCATTTCTATATAAAAGGTATATAAACAAGTTTCGTTATTACATGCGAAGGCGGGAGCAACACCTTAAACTTAGCCGTCGCTAATGATCGCAGGTGAGTTATGAAAATGCGTTGGCCATAAATGTCAATTTAAATCTCCCTGTTAGCGTCATTCCTAAACTGTTACCTGTGTAGACTTTGTGCATGATTTCCCGCGTAACATTTTATATGCTGAGCTATTGAAAATGAAAACACAATGTGTGTATTTTGTTCTAGTTCCGTTTATTTGAACCTCCATGCTAGCTTTCTTGACTTTGTGTATGATTTCCCGTGTTATATTTCATTTTTGTCGCGGTCAATATATTTTCTGATCTATGCTTTGCTTTGGTTTTATGTGCATCTAATTATACTCTCAGCATACTTGTGAATTAAATTTGTGTTTATTTGTTTGAACTCCTTTCTTGACCGAATCAGGTGAAAGGTGGTGCGATTAATAGAATGTTGTGGGCATAGTTCTGTGAAAGATGGTGATTGGGACAACTGAGCTAACCCCTGGGCTATCCCCTTTTTATTTAAAAAGATATCTCCCTTGCGCGTGTAATTTTCTGTTCGGACAGGCGACAGCATTAACACCACGGTGACCCCTAATTATCACAAGCGGGCCACTGCTTAAATACCAACTCACGCAATAAAAAAAAAACACAACCTATGATATTAACCCACATAACTGCAGTCGGAGCGTAAAGTGCGAGACGATAAATAAGAAATTCTACTGAAAAGCCATCATCCCAGTCCTCATATTTTTTCATGTCATTTGTGTCGACCAATTATGACCATCAAGCAGCACAATAAGGACACACTCATCAAGCAATCACGAACTGGTTCATATCAGGCAATTTCACGCGAAATAAATTTTGATGGGAAGTTGGAATAGCCAAAATGTCGATTCAAATACTTCATTTACAATCCGCTAAGAATGTTGCACTAAATTAAGAAAAGTCCGTAATTTTTTCGTTGTTGTCGAGCGGGAAAGGCAAAACTAACGCGAAATTAGCTGCAGCGTTTATTATTCCTCTCGTTACCCACAGTCCACTGTACCTACAGTATATTGAAGCAATTGGACGTCCCGCAGAACAAATTTCGAGCGATACGCGCGTAAAGAAGCAGCGTTTCCTGGCCCGACTGGGCGCGCAGCCAGCCGCCGCTTTCAGTTGTTGCTGACTACAGCGCCGCCGCTATTTTCTGCGCGAAACGAGCACCTCTCCGGGCGGCCGGTCGGGCCACTCTAAAACTTCTAGTACACTCTACCCACAGAAATCTGGAGTCGTGGTGTTTAATGAGGAAGCTCATACAGCGCCACTACGGATTCAACAGGAAGCCATACCATAGATCTGGCTTAATGAAGGAAAAGGCTACCTGAATGCCCATGAAGAACACCTCAAACTGAAAGGGAGACGGAACGTAGCAGTAATGAAACACAGAGCACTTTGGGGATACAATAAGTACGAGGCATCTGGAAAGGGGTATGTTGCCGGCGCTCACGTTCTCTAATGCCATATAGGGCTTAAAGTCGGATATCCTGTCGGGACTGGAGGTTAACTAAAAGACAGTTGGCAGATTAGCACTGGGAGTTCTCAGTAAGACTACGAATGAGGCGGTACAAGGCGATATGGGTTGGGCTTCATTTGAGGCGAGGGAAGCGTAAAGTAACATACGTTTTGAGGAGCGACTTAGACATTTAGATGAGAAGAATTGGGCAGCCAGTGCACAGGTACCTGTACCTTAAAAGTTTAGACACCCAATGGCGGAAGAGGACGCGAAAGCTGGTGACTAAATATAGCTTGACCGGAACGAATAAACAATGGGGGGCAGTTAAATATGGTTGGTACCGCGTCTGCTTTCAGCAGTGGTCGCTCTCGGGGTATCTCCACAGTTTCTCCCTTTATCACGTGCGTGAAGCAACGGTCAATATACTGCTCGTCGAAATGATGTTCGCACAGCGCCGACCTCGCGTCCAAAGATTTGTCGGCACGGGGGACGGCTCGTCGCCAAGCTTCAAAGCGCACAGGGTCCTTCGGCACAGAAAAAAGAGACACATGCTGACCCGACTGCCTCGACGACACGTAGCCTGACGCACAGCCAGGCGCAAAACAGTGAGTCTGCCTCGCTTTCTTCACGGTGGAGCTCATCGGTCCGGCAGAGTTCGGAATTCACATTTGAGAAGTCACCGCTGAAACACAGCTCGAAAAAAACGAGGCAAAACAACCGCTGTCATGAAAAAAACAAATACATCCCCCTCGCGAGGGGCACGATCAAATGCACAGCATTTCCGAGGGGGTGCGCCGGCAAGTCGTATGGATTACGTATTGGTTGTTGGTTTTCTTGTTACACGCTGCACGTCATCAAATTTGCGGTGGGCTACAGCGGGGCGTCCCGGCAGCACGAGACGCGACCAGCGCTGCTGGTCTCTCGATCATAGTCTCGATCGCGGGACCTGTGTCGCCATCTTGCGGAGGCGCGTGACAACTTATGGCGGGTCTCTCGATCATAGTCTCGATCGCGGAACCTGTGTCGCCATCTTGCGGAGGCGCGTGACAACTTATGGCGCTTTCGAAACAAACCATAAATGAGTGAAGGATATAAGGCGCTATCGGTGCATCGAAATCCGTGTTGGTTGCGTGGCTCAATCGGTAGTGCGCCCGGCACTTGCCGTTCCGCCCGCGCCGTCATGGGTTCGAATCCGGGCGCCGGAAACTGTTGTTTCTTTTATAGTGTAGTGGCCTGGCTGCGGACTAGGCCGAACGCCGCGTGACATTGTGAGTTACTAAAATGCTATGCATTTAAAAGCAAGTGAAGGAAACTTAGACACTCATGTGGTCAGAGAGGATGGAAAAGAAGGGATCACTGGGAATCTATAAAGAAAGCAAACAAGAGATCCGGAAAGAGAACTTTTATGACAACAATAAAGGTAGTGCGTTGCTCTTTGAGGTGCGGGCTGGCTGCTTGAGAACTCGAACTACATGAGCAAATATTCGGAGCAGGGAAGTCGATAAAGTGTCATCCCAGCCAGGGGTAGCGGCAGGGCAGAATTAAAAAGAGATACGGGTTGAGGGTTAACTAAATTTAAATTACAAAGATAGGCTATATGGCGCATGCCAACACCCCGATTCAAAGAGGAGGCCTTTAATCATCATCATCACCACCTCTGCCCGTTGTCCAGCTGACACCGCTTGGACGCGTTGTATAATTGTGACGCGAGTGCAGGGCCAAGTAGTTGGCAAAATGGTGGAATGGGAATGACGACGGCGAAATGCCGGTTCAGCATTTGGAGAGCAAACGGAGCAACAGGCAGCCAATGCCACTGATGAAGGGGGCAAATGTGACCACTGAAATGGTCAGAACTTAAAGCACACTGTGGAAGTGGCCTGCGAGAAACATTGTGTGGCAGGCTTCTAAGGTGCACACGTTAGGCCATATGCTAAGTTTGTAAGGGAGAGAGATGATATACTTACGCGTTCTTAAAGATTCATTAATGAATCTTGTGTTTGACCACAGGTAAGGCATGCGGCTGCTGCAGCTGCCGCCCCAGCTCAATCTAAAGGAGTAAAGAAGTTTGAAATTTACAGATGGGTAAGTGATTCATCTTTTTTGGCATTCAGAGCGGTAAATGTGTCTACCCAATTTATTGCACTGTTTCAAGATGCACTCGACAAGCTAACCTTGCAAACTTTGAAAGATGTGTCGGGAGTAATTTTCTGGGCATACGGTGCCCCACCAAAAAGAATGCATAGCCTTGAACCATGCAGTTTGCAAGATGAATCTAACGGGAATTTTTGAAGGAAGAAGTCAGTTGTTTAGTTTGGCCAAATCAAGGGCCGACTCTATTTTGCATTATGAAAAGATCATTTTCCGTGAAAAACTGATTTCGCCGTTTAAAATTTTGACAGCTGCGCTGGTCTGAGCCTGCAAGATGTAACCAAAGTCTACTTTTTCTCCGCTTTAATAAAGTGCGCGAATGATGTTGTTCCCGATTCTCGACGGACACGGCTAGTCAGCTGTAATACGAACGGTGTGAGTGTCTAGTAAGCATTGCCAAATCTCTCCTGTACACTGGCAAACCAGTGCCATGCCTGCGTCACAACTTGACCCTTTACTAGCCGGCAAAACCACTTCAGCTCACTGACTAGCCGGAGTCACTGTTAATGAATTGTCGCGATTTCTTGCTTTGGTTAATATTCTTGCCCTTGCTTTGGCTGGGGTTTTTTCCACATTTAGCTGTCGGTAGAGTTGCATCTGATCATCTGTAATTATTAATAGTACGTAATAACCAACAGTGGCTCAGCTAGTTAGTGAGCTGTAGCATTTTTGCCAGTTTGGTAAAAATCTAGACAGGCTGACCGCTACCACTGTGAGTTGTAAAACGGCCATGACACTGGCGGTCTCTTTTATTTGTCATTGCACCACTGATAACTTCCCCAGAGCTGCCTCAGAGCGGCTTTGTATTTTATTTGCCCAAAGGATTTCCAGTGCGAGAGCAGTCTTGGAGTGCCCGCAAACTGCTCAGAACTGTTCCGGAGAGGCAAATAACAAAGTGCACGTGTTGCTGAGGCACGGGGAAAATTAAGTGACGCTTGCAGATGCTTATTTAAAACAGATACAACCTCCTCGGGAAAATGTATTGTTGGTGCACCCTGCACATGCAGTGCATACGAAGACTGATCTAAAAAAATGATGTGCATCCTGCGCATGCAATGTGTGCAAAGACAGATTAAAAAAAAAACGATAAGTGGAGACAGCAGAAATTGTTGCGTTATGTTGACAGTGCCTCCATTCTGGCTTCATCAGTCCTCCGGATATCGTGACTTTTACAGGACCCTGAGAAGAAAGGAGACAAGCCACATCTTCAGACGTTTGAAGTGGATCTCAACAAGTAAGTGAATAGCCGTCACTTAGTGCCTCTACTCGTCGACCTCCTGCTTTGCCAAGTGGCGGAAGAGAAACGGAGGGGAAGAGGTTTGCGCTGGGCAGTAAGGAGTTTGTGGCCCGACCCAAAATGGCTTAGGACTTAATAAAAGACGCCATGCAGACAAATTACAAGTTTGCTTTATTCGAAAGATTTGGTGTTTCATAGTGCCCCCAGTGCTTGTCCAGCAGCAAGTGACACTTTATTCACTGAGAAATTAATTCATCTAAGTTTAAACTTCGATTCTCCCACCAGATCAACTGTTTTAGGACGTCTGCGATGACGTAACAAGGACAGGTGCTGTTAGTGTGCTGTTTAGTCTGCAGTAGACTGCGGAGCCTTATTTACCGTCAGTCCTCCTAGAATTACTGCGTTGGACGACTCTCTGCCCTTACATTGTTTCTGACCATGTTTGCACCTGGCTGCTTTTTTGTTACACCAGGTTGTAATCGCTTTGTGAAACCTGGGGTATGCTTGACAAACAGGGTCACGTAAGACAATGTCGCTTACTCCAATTGGCCTGTGTCGTGTCAGACAACCTCAAAGTGCCAGACTGCTGTGCTGCTAAAGAAGTGTAGTGCGCGCAGTACCGACAAGAGTACACACTGGTACTTTAATGTTTATGTGCACTTATGTGTTTGTGTACTTTTGTAGCTTCCATTTTTTACCCCACCATTCTCGCTTCTATAAATGAATATTCATTACATTTAAGCGGAAATAGCTTGTTCTGCCAGCTTATAGGGACCGGGCAGCTGGACGGGTGGCGCCACCACTCGGCGCTCCCCTCGTCAGTGGAATGAGCCGGTGCATTGGACTACATAGCCTCCCGTTGTTGTTGTCGTGTTTGCTTCGGTTCTTTGTATGTTTTGGTGGCGTTGTGAGCAGACATGTGAGATGAAACGAAGTCTAAACAGATGTGTTGGGTTCTTAGATGCAGTGATGACTACGTAAACTTGTCGGACGCTTCTAAAGTTGGGTATCGGCTGCAACGGCATGAGCGCTTTTTGCAGCGATCTGCGCTTGGCTCCACCCGTTCTGAGTACGAATAAAACCACTATTATTAGTATTATTTTCTTCTTAAATGCACTAACGGCTACGCAAACTTATTGGATGCTTGTAAGGTTGGAGAAGGGCTACATTGACACGAGCGCTTTTTGCAGCGCTCTGCGCCTGGTTCCGCGCGATCTGAGTAGGAATAAAACTAATGCAATATTAGAATTCATTTCTACCACTTAAATTATATTCACTGGTTTTAATGACTACGGTTTCCACGCCAGCCTTGGCGCTGGGATACCTCGATACGTGTGCTTTAAATAGAAAGGCGCCTGCATACGAGATCGATTACCGTGTAGCCGTAGAAATGTTGCGGTAGTTTACGCTTTCGGTAACCGTGAGCTTTGTACCTTCGGTTTTGGTGAGCGACACTGTGACAGCATGGGAGCCTGAAAGCCGAAGTGGAAATCCCACGTTTGTGGTGGTCATTTTATCAAGAGCCAAAGTTATTCACCAACTCAACAGCCCAAGCTACAAACCATCCCTCCTCCCCTTCCCGTTTTACCACCTGCGTAGAATTAAGGCTGGCGCCGACAGTTAAAAAATGTGGCAGTGTTACCGCCAGCTGGTGTTTTTTAATGCTTAAGTATTCTTTACAGAGTACCTAAAAATCGTGTAATGCCTGGTGAAGACACTAAAAACGCGTGATAAGTTGCCTCAAATATGGGTGCATGAGCCCGAGTCCTCCACCACAGACACATTTCCGACACGCTGGAAAAGTTTAGATTTGGAGAGGGGGCATGGAAGTTCAAAATTAAACAGCAAAATCATTTAGCCCTCCGTCTAATGATTATGATGGTTGAACACAAAGTTTTCTTCGTGCGAAATCGAATGGGAAATGGTCAAAGTCAAAGACGCTGCGATCAAAAGACCAAACTGCGCGCTGGTCAAATTCGACGCTTAATTAGTCAAAATTTAAATCCAGAAGGCAACCAAGGAAACCCATACGATAGAGCTTTGCGATAAACCATCATCGTCGTTAGACGGAGGTGTGCATGATTTTTCAAGCGTAGGTGGCAGCTTGTAAGCCAACCGCAGCATTCAGTTGTGAAGCTGAGTACTGGTTTCGGGCACCCTCCTGTCTTGCGTCCTTCAGCCACGCAGGAATTGGTTTTTGAAAAACCATTTACGAACCAGCCAGCAACCATTGCAATTCTTGTAAAGCAATGCTTCTCCACGACAAGCAATAACATTCTACTATCATGCGGTATTTATTCTATCAACGATTCCCGATGACTGTAGTAAGAGCATTTCTGTGAAATTAAACACGTTTCAGCCGTAGGTAATGAAGTTACGGAAGCGTCGTCCGTCACAATTTCTGTTTTGAGGTAAATCTTCGAAGACACCCTCCAACTTTGTCTTTCGCTTGTGGACGACGTCGATGCCGTTTCGTCATCAACTGCCAAAGGCCAGCGCCGCAGCATTCCTCGATCGGTTGCACACACCGGCTTTGTGGGAGCATTTAGCGGCAATATAATATACTCCTCGATTCGCGAAACTGCATGCAGGCATGAAAAAATTGCATGAAGCAACGAACTTTCACTTCCAGCTTTACTTCCAGCTTGGCGCATTGAGCGTCGTCTGCTATTTGTAAATACTGAGTATGGGTGTAAATAAGTAAATAACACACATGACATGCCTCGTAAACGTCACATCCACACTCAAGATTTACCGATCTGAAAAATGCACGTGGGGTTACGTACGCTTTGCAAGCCGCACCGCAGAAAAACGACAGAAAGACATGCACAACTACGCTGCGCTGACCGCCACCGGCATTCCACTGACGAGCGGTTCGCCACGGGCGGCGCTGTTCGCTGAAACGACGGTGGTGCCATACAATGGCCGCCCGGTCCCTATAAGCCTTGCCTAACTTGCATTTGCTTTTGCCGGCCTCTGCCAATTGCACAGCTGTACATATTACGTCATAGGTTCTAGTGCAGGAAATTAGCTAGTGGGCAGCATGGCCATCCCCTTTTTTTCCTAATTATATTCTTACGAGAAAGTGCACCAAACTTGTGTTTTGTCTGCACGGTCCCTTTAAGAACCAGTATTTCTGATCACCTCAGCACATTTAAATTCTTAGTAATGAAGTGAGTAATCACGTGAAGTAACATTTTACTGACTTGAGTTAGCATACTATTGAAACACTAAAGGATGTCAAAAGAAATAGCTCTGAAACTTCACAGCAACGCACTAAATTCAAATGGCAAAGCATTTCGTGCAAGCATCAGCATATTAATACATAATTTGCACCTCGACAATGTAACCACCGTTGTTATTTATGCACACATGGTAGACAGCTGCCATAGAATAGCTGAAATTCAGTAAAGTTTTGCAGTTTGATGGTCAAACTGCAGTTTTAAAAATCCATTGAAATCCACTGGTTAAAAATAATTTTTCTTAGCTGATTGTACTTACCTAAATATGCATTGTGCTAGAATACACGGCATATTGAATGAGTATTACCGTAAAGTTCCAAAAGAACGCCCAACCAAAGCACAATGATATCAAGTGTAAAACACGAGATGGGCAAACTTTTGGGTCAGGTGCGAAAAACAACAAAAAACATGGCTGCATGACCAACAAAAACTGCAGAGATATCAAGAAAAAATACGAGGTGGGCGAACTTCCGGGTCAAGTGCAGAAAGGGCAAATAAGTGACTGCATCAACACATGAATAGGTGATTCGCATTTATTTTGTTCATGCATCGGTGCTAATGCCACAAATTTTAGGGGGTGGGCAATCTTTAGGGTCTTTTTGTAAATGGAATAGTTCACCCCTAAAGGGGGGGAGGGGGGCGATGTTTCATGGGAAGGGTGTTCTCTCTGAACCGTGTGGTAGTTACTTTACCAGTAAAAAAATTCAGCTTTCCTCACTTCTCATCTGAACTTACATCACGTTTCAAGCGGACAAGTTGCTGTTCATCCGGGAGGGATGCTCAGCTACTCGATGAGGTCTTTGAGTACACCAAGAACATGTGGGCATACTCTTCAGCTACATTTAGGTGTTTTATTTAGGGCCACTGCATATGCCGACATTTCTCAACAAGCTGTCGCCAGCAGACTTTTCATTCTGTGACCCTGACATTTTGCTGCCTGATCTGTAGCCAAGCCGATACAACAACAACAAAAATTAAAATCTGCCTGTCTCGTTAAACAGCACAACAAAGGAATGATAAAATGGTAAACCAGGGAATCGGCATCTGTTGTTGTCCCTTCCACTGGTCTGTGCAGTGTCGCCTTGTGTTTCCCTCCTTGCCTAAAAGTTAGACTTGCTCTTGTAGGTGTGGGCCCATGGTGCTGGATGCCCTGATCAAGATCAAGAACGAGATTGACCCCACGCTGACCTTCCGGAGGTCGTGCCGGGAGGGCATCTGCGGCTCGTGCGCCATGAACATCAACGGCAGCAACACGCTGGCCTGCATCTGGTACTGCACTAAATGATAGGCTACGTGGCACAGTTTGGCTCGCTGGGAAAAGGGTTGGTGGAAACACCGACTTGTGTAACAGCTGAGCTTCTAACCTAACATTTCAGCAAACTTTTTGGCCGGGTTTATGTTGTACGGGCCAGTCTATGTTATACGGCTTGATCTACGTTATAAAGTTTGGTGAAAGAGTGCAAACACCAGCTCGTGAAACAGCTAACCTTCTAACCTCCCATTTCAGTGAAAATTTCTGACTGTGCCTATGTTATATGGTGCAGTCTATGTTATATGGCTTCATGTTCTGGAGCTTGACACTGTGTGTATCTGTGTGAATGCTACGTTGGCTTGTGCATTGCCACTTGTTAATTCTAGGGTAGTTTTAATTAACTAAATCTAGTTAATTTTAGCCTAATCCAGGTTAGTTGCCGGCAAGTGTATTCTTAGGGTCATCCTCCAAGTGATGTTCAATTCATGATGAATTGACGTACCTTGATTGATTAATGTTCTGGAACAGTGCGAGACCAAACGGCAACAGTTGTGACACTCCTTGCTGTCTCTACTTTGGTGGTTCCTTCTTAAATCTGAGGAGCGTCCATTCACGCACGACAACATGTCGAGAATTCCGCTGGCCAGCTTTGAGCTTTGCACTGCTTACTTAACAGATGAGTCAAGGGGGATGTAGTTTGATTCTGAATAAATCCTTTTTTAGCTCCCAAAATCTAAGGAGACAACCTGGCCCCTGTGGGCCTTTGAGCTCAGCTGGATGTTGATATCTCTATTGTTTAGCCTGCCTAGTGGGCAGAGGCTGAAGATAGTTTGAGTTGAGTCTTCAACTGGTAGATATGACGCACCTTAGTGTCTACTAGTGGGAATGGTTGGGCCAGTTGGGGTGGCTTTAGCACAGTCTGAAAGCAGTGCTAAGAAGGGATCTATGATGACAGATAAAGACAGGCATCTGGCTTTGTCCTGTCTTTTGGCTGTCTTCAGAATATGGTTGTACTGCTTTTTCTTTTACTTTGGCAATTGATCTTTTTTGGGGGGCTACTTCAGGTATTTTCACGCCTGCATGACAAAGATCGAAAAACTTTAAAAAAAAACGTTAAAAAATGCTTTCTTTACGCTACATTGCATTCGCGGCTGTAATAGCAGTTGGCATAATACGTGACTGGTTGATGTACGTTTTATTGATACAAATTCGTGAGCATGTCTGTTATGCTCACTTGATAAAGCATCACAAGGGCGCATTACACAGGGTTGTTTCACCTAACTTTAGCCAGAGTTTAAAAATATGCCAATGCACTCTTAAGACGACACAACCAAATGCATGTTGCTCACTTTTGTATCTCGTTTCTCGCGCTGTTTTTTGTATTTTGCTAAATTTGATAACTAGTCAATTTTAATTAGTCAACTTTCGAACCAATGAAGCTAGGCAAAAAAAAGTGCCAATTTGAAAGTTGCAGAGTGGTTTTCAAAACATCCAAATAAACACTTGCTGTCTCTCTATCCAGTAAGTATTAGTGTTTTTCAGCTTATTGAAAATGCCCGCGAAATACAAAAAAAACCACGTGACGTGCCGGCTTGCGCGTCTTGATTTCAGTGCTCCCAAACGTTCCGCGCACAAACTACCATAGGCGCGCTGCAGCTTAAAAGGCGACAGGGCAGCAACGTAGGCGTTGGCTGTGCTATTTATAGCCAGCGATGTTCTTCTCTCACGACAAATTGTCAGTAGCGATAAGCAGACGCAGCGGTTATCGCTTGCCCTGCTAGAATCAACAGGTTCGTCATTTGCCCTGTCACTTCCTAAGCGGCTGCGCATCTATGATTGTTTGTATTCAGATTTTGCGGGAGATTTGAAATCATCGGACACCGGCTTCCGATTGCCTATGGCGCCGTCGTGAAAGAGTTAATGGATGGAAAGACAAACTATTTATTTCAACGTTTTGAAAGCCGCTCTGCAACTTTCTAACTGGGATTTTTTGCCTAGCTTGGTTGGCTAATTAAAATTGACTAATTATCTAATTAGGCAAAATAGAAAAAATGGCGTGAGAAACTGCTTACAAAAGTGAGCGACGTGCATTTGGTTGCGTCGCCTTAGAGTGCATCGACGTATTTTTAAACTCTGGCTAAAGTTAGGTGAAACACCCTGTGTAAACCACTAAGCAAGCTGACAGCCACCGTATTTCTTCATCTTTGTATTATCGGAACTAACCCTTTGTAGAGTGCTTGCTGCAGACTTGCAGCTGCCCCGCGTGGACTCTGCACCCATAGAAGTTTGTCCGATTATTTTATTTTAATTACTGCGGCTGGCAAAGTTGCGGCTATAACTTCCCAAAATCAGAGTTCAGCTGGGGATCTTCTCAGATACATTTTAAATGTTTGCAACCAGTGTGTGTATTTCTGCACTGATCTCAGATCTGTGCGGTCGTCCCTGGCATTGCTGAAAGTTGTGGGGACTCGTTTTGTAGTGTGAGCTACACTGGCCGAGGTTGAGCAGTTTCGCGTGGCTCCTAGTGGGCCGTGCTGCGCATGCGCGCTGGAGCCACAACCGCCGCCGCGACTAAATTGGCTTGGATTGGATTGGATTGGAAATTGTTTTAGCAGCAGTAAGCATGTAAATCAGCTAATCCTAGACAACCAGGAAACCTCAGAATAACCAGCTGAACCTAAGCTCACGCTACGTATATCCTGGCATAGCCGAGCTAAGCCGCTGCTAATTTTTTTTGAGTAGCACTGTCTTTTCGTTGGAAATTATGCAAGGGTGGTTGCAAGTAAATGTTTGGCGCACGTAGGTGGCATTCCCGTGCATTCCTCTCTCATCTTTATTTCAGCAAAATTGATGAAAACACTTCGAAGACAACCAAGATCTACCCTCTCCCGCACATGTATGTCGTCAAAGATCTTGTCCCGGTGAGCAGCTCTTTCAAAAGCTTGTGAAAGAGTGGTCTGGAAGCGTGCAAGTTGTTTTTAATTAATGCAGTTCCTTCAATTCGCCCCCCAAGAACGTGACTGGGTGATAGCAGTGCACCCGCTGGATCCATTTCATCGTACCACTTTAATGCTAGCATGCAGTTAATACCCCTGCTACGCTAGCGTCCGAATGTCATTTGGAGCAAATTTCATTTGACTCAAATGCGAAGTTGCGCTGCTCCACTGCGTTTTGAAATGCCATTCGGCTCAAATGACAATTGAGCAAAATGAGCACCCAGAGAAACATTTGGGGCTTTCGTATGCCGTTTCTAGCGCTCTCGCGCACAGCACTCCAAGTCAGCATAAACAAATAGTACATTACTGGCATACTTAAAACCAGGGTGTCGAACCGAAAAAAATACCGGTTCGGTTACGGTTCGGGTTCGGGTGAAATAATTTCGTTCCGGTTCGACAAAATTATGTGCCGAACCGGTTCGCGAACCGGTTCGGGAGCTTGAACCGGTTCGCGAACCGGTTCGATGAATTGAATTGTCACTGAAATTAGAAAAAAAACATTTAGTAGTTTAAAGCGACAGTAAAGTCAAAACACAAACAAAAATTCAAAATTCTGCTGTTCCCCAAGGGCAGTGGCGCAATTGCAAAGCAAACTTTAAATAATCACGAGATATAAGAAAAACAGATGAAGTGGTGACGATTTACTACCTACTTTCTCGTCCAGACTTTATGTTGTCCTAGCGACTATTCATAAAGCCACCGCCGAGAGATATGACGGTGGGATATACGTATATTCTGCCCTTTCATTTTTTGTTAAAATCGCAATCGTCACTATGGAATCGCCTATCACGCTTACCTTGAAGCCTTAAATTTAGGTCTGCGTACTGGCGTGTTGAAATATCAGCGCTAATTACCAATGGCGTACATTTTTTTAATATTTGTAACAAAACAGAACAACCCTACTACAGGCACATAAATACTACCAATGAATTAGATCATTTGGTCACCCTGAATAATTTGTTAGCTGTCACCCTATCGAATGTGTTAGCCACACTTTTGTTAAAAGTAAGCTTTAGTTAACGCTCAGTCACTGCATTATTTCTCTGACCACTGCAATTCCTTTTGCGAAAGCTATACTGGATGTGTGCATTACAATCAGTATGTCATCGTACCGCCTGACCCCCGGCCATCATTCCGTGTGCTACATTGCGTAATCTTATAACAGATTATGCTGTTACAAAATGAAAGGGAAATTTTACGCGCGGAGCATAAGAAGAACTTTTTTGGGTAGGCGCTCTTTAATTCGTCCACAGCAGTACTCCCCTCTGACCTGCCTCGGTGGCTCAGTGGCTAAGGCACTGCTGAGCGCGAGGTCGCGGGTTCGATTCCCGGCCGAAGCGGCCGCTTTTCTGATGGAGGCGAAAAGCAAAAAACGCCCGTGTGTACGAAATTTCGGCGCACGTTAAAGATCCCCAGGTGGTCAAAATTAATTCGAAGCCCTCCACTACGGCGCGCCTCATCGCCTGTGCTGGGTCGGCGCGTTAAACCCCACAATCAAATCAAATCAGTACTCCCCTCCGGATCGAGTAGCAGTAGAAGTAATGTAGCGAGTTGGGCAGTCAGTACAAGTGCACCTTCGAAAAAAAAGCAGATCTGAAAGAGAAAAAACTGCAGAACAAGCAGAAAAGATGATCGCTCGGCGAATGGGACAGTGTGAGGTACCGGCCGTCCTTTCTGCACGTGTCATCTGCTTTATTACTGTTTCTGCTTCCAAGACAAGGTCGAGGACTGCAGTTTCTTGCCAAGAGATTAAGTGCGCACCTTAACAGTTTTCCCTGACATATCTGTTGTTATTTGTACTTGTAAAAAACGGAGCTTGTCCACTGTACTGTCCTCAAAAATGGTCGTGGGTAAGGGACATCGAAGCCACTTGTAGTCAGCATCAAGTGGTTTAGCCACTGAGCCACTCCTGCGGTCAAATTTGTCAAATATTACAATTTGCAGGTGTCGGACCTTTTAAACAAATTATGAAATGGAAAAAGTTTGCACACATCGGGCTTTCGCTGCTGCACACTGGAGCACTCCTGCAGCCTGATTGCTCCACTAAAGTTGCAGCTAGGGAAGGGCAAAGTCGTTTTATATCCCCTGCAAGCTGCGGAGAATGACATTTCCTTTGGTCAGCTTCCACTACGCTCGCGCTTCCAGCAGCAACAGACCATTGCTACATTGGTGCTCATTCATTTCCCTTGTTGTTACATAGAGTGTGATAGTGTTCAATTGTCTGGAGGGGGAAGTGAGCGAGCAGGTACGAAGTTGATGGTACGTGAAAGAAAAAAAAGCCTGAATTGCATTGACTGTGCAATGTCAACAACAGAGGGTCGAACCGTTTCGGCATGAACCGGTAACCGTTATTTCTTTTTTCGGTTCAGTTCCGGTTCGGGTTCAGCGTGCTCAAAAAATAACGGTTCGGGTTCGGGTTCAGTTCCGGCAAAAATACCGGTTCAGTTCCGGTTTTCGGTTCGGTTCGGTTCCGGTTCGACACCCTGCTTAAGGGGGGACGTGGCTTTCAAAATCAACTTTTTTATTTCTTTGTGGATTTTGATGAAAATTGGCACAGCAACTGGAAATGCTTCCGTGATAACACCATAAAAATTTCAAACTAATATTTTGAAAACTTTTTTATGTATTAAATTTTCTTTCTGTTCCGCTTGTACCGAGCTTGAGCGGCTTATAAAACACGATAGAAAACTTGTTCGAAGTGCTTTGCATTCCCAAATGAATGGACGAGGTCGTGACAGTTTTAGAATTTTTTTTTCACAACACAATGTTTTTTAGTTTTCATTTTTTTAGAGGTTAATGTGCAATAGGCATGTTGACTGTGAACGATTATTCGAATAAAAAAATCACAAAAAACAAATCTGGAAAACCAAGAGTGTCACGACCTGAACTGTTTATCAAGGAATGTAATGCAAGAAACGAAATCAAAATAGACCCAGCGGTCACAAAAAAATCCCTGGTACAAGCGACGGAGGTGGCAAAAAAAACTGTTTTGAGAAAACGGCTTCCGAAGTTGCAACATAGGTTTCACTTATCAAAAGTCGTCATGGTTGTAGCCTTTCATGTCCTTTTGAACATGGGGCTTCTGGAATGCCTTGCCTTGAAATTGGAGTGCCTTTTACAGCCTTTTTCTTTCCAGAAAACATCATTTTCAGCTCCTCCGTGAAGAGTACATACCCCACTTTGCAGACCAAACGAAGGGGGAGATGGGTTTCAATGGGCTTTCAATGCAAAGTAGGTTAGCTGGTTGGCTGTATCGCACTGAACAGCCTCCTTTTGCAGTGTTGTCACCATGGCAACAAGTTGAGCATTTTTTTTACTTAAATTTGAACATTTTTGGCTTTTTTTTATGTTTTATCATCTTGCCTGGCACAGCAACTTAGTACTCATACGTGCAGAGGTGTTCATTGCCAAAAGTTTGCATACCACAAGGATGAAAATGAGCTACTTTGAAGCTTGGTAGAGTATTCTGCATAACTCCCAACTTCAATGCAAGAACATATTTTTTTAATACTTTTGACATTCAAGGCATCCAATATTTCTAGCAGCAAAGCCAGTATGCCCTAAGCAATGGTATCAATAATTTCCCTAAAAAATCACTGTTAAATGCTGCGACAGTAACGTACATTTTTAATGCAGAGAACATATTTTTATTCCTATATTACTAACCCAAACCTGTTTGCATGAAAATTACAAGTGCACGGGAAACGTTGCGCAATACGGGCGATATGGCTCGCGCGCATCGCAGCGCACGCTTACCGCGACATATCGAACTTTAATTATACCTGATATGGCTGGTCAGGTCGCTTTTAAGATTAAATCTAACGTCGCAGGCATTAATTACAACTACTGGCGTTCAATCGTAACCGGTTGCCCAGTCATGTGCTGCTCCAATGCGCGTCGGCTATGCCGTGCGCGCCAGCGCGTTTGACGCGTCGACCGTTTCTTTTTCAAGGCTAGCGAGTCCACAGTCAAAACACAGCAATAACTAAGCGTGTAAACATCGCAAACCCGACTAAAAGTTCACTTCACGAACCGCTATCGCAAGCGCGCATACCGCGTCACCCTCCGGGGTCTGGCGACGGTAGAGTCACGCGCACCACGAAGCGTTCGATGACCTCCTCCTTTCGAGCCACACAACTTCCCGTAATCTGGCTCGCGATCTCAGGCATTCCCATCGCGATAACGTGCGTGTTGAATACCACAGATTGAACAGAAACTCGGCCGAGCGAAGCGGCGAAAATGAACTCAATGCGCTCGCTACGCAGCTCAGGCGGCCGCCATCTTGCGTTGCGCCCGTGACATCCAATCAGGAGGGTCGTTGTTCTGAGCCCCGACCGGAGGACCAACAGCGCTTCAGCATCTATTTCTAGCTTCGTTTGTGCGTCGTTTCTTTTCTGCCGTTTGTGCGTTTGTGAATGAACGAAGATAAAAGAGACGAGCGGAACCGGAAAGACGATCGCTCGGCCGATCTAACCATATCAAAATGGCCGCGCCCGGTGGCACCGTTGCGGAGATAGAGCGCTCCGAAAATTGCCGTTTTTTCGGCCTTTTGCGCTGATAGTTTGTCACCGCGCCTGACAAAAGTATTTTTTTATGCCACTTTGCGACGCTTTTCAGCGTAAAAACTTTGCAGACGCATAGAATAGGAAACATAGAAGCCGAATATGCGGGTTTCAAAAAAACGATGTTTTGGTCATTTTTCCGAAGTTGAAAGCCGCGTCCCCCCTTAAAACAGACAAAATTTTCTTAATTGTGGTACTTTGTTTACTTCTCGTTCACTTAAATCACGATATCAAGATGTAATGATTCCACGCACTCAGCACCAGTGCGAGCAAGCGACAAACCAGTGGGTCCAGACAGCGCAAAAAACCTTGATTGCGGTTCAGAATTAAGCAAAAACCGTGTCACAGCTTGCGTTATTTATAATGTGATATCATTTTAATGCCAAAGACTGCTGCTAAATTTGATTGTTGCATTGTGTAAAACAGAGCTCAGGAGCAGCAGTGCCACGCAGCACAGCGAGCGATTGTCAAAGCTTTCAAATACCATCGAAATTCTAGTGGAGCATGGCGGATTCTGAATGGCATTCGGAGCCCCTTATTTGAGTCAAATGCCATTTGGCTCGAATGACATTCGAACGCAAGTGTAGCAGGGGTATTAGACACCAATGACTGTTAGTGCTGGCACCACTGCTGCCTGTATTGCGTCACTGTCACACAAAATTTGAAATTCTTAATTTTTTTTTTTTTTTGGCTAAAAAGACGTGTTTTGTGGCAGCAATGGAGCTGAGTGACAATTCTTTCAAACTGAACGATTGTATTTTGTCTGCATGGCCCCTTTTGCTACCTGAATGAAACTGCAGGGTCAGAAGGAGGGTTGTAGAGTGTAATGCATGACTCATTGAATGACAGTTCTGTGAAAGGTTTGTCCGTCTGTCCGTGTGTGTGTGCGTGCATGTGCGTGTATTTGTTTCCCTTACACACATACACGCACGCAGGTTTTCATCATTTTAAACTTTTTTTTTTTCCATACTCATGTGGATCCTCAGTGGGTGGGGGACGGCAAGTTCGAAGCATGTCAGCGTCTTAACCTTAAAACCTTTAAAACGTTCTTCTTTCATACTTTTCTTCCCCAAAAGTGGGGAAATCTGCCTAGAATTTGGGAATTGAGAAAATGTATATCTTAAAGCGCTAACCACATGGAGTGATTTCGCAAGCGGTTTGTGGAGTGACACGACTATACTCGGTGACAACTTAAGAACGGCACCAGAAGTTGCCGCTGTGCCTTATCACTGTAGCCGGATGTTTCTCCGCGCAGCGCAAGTAGGGCGTTACTGGGAATATTTTGAACATGGTGTGTGCCGTCGCCATGATTTTTTTTACTTAATGTGCTTATAAACGACTCCAGTGACGACAAACAAACTGCGTGAGACAAGGCAGACGATATCACGCATTCATAGCAAACCCCTTTCAAAATGCGCGCGCACTGACATCACGGGTCCGGCGCTTTGGCGGAGTGATACACTACATGAGGTGGTGCCGTTCTTAAGTTGTAACCGAGTATAGCGATGAACTACTTTTTGCCACGGACCAAACCGCTCATCGAATCGCTTAGTTCTGGGTCGCCAGAAGAAGTCGCTCACCTCCCGGAAGTGGCCTCAGCGACTAGCCTATAATAAAAGATCCATAAAGGGCGCAACTTCCGGCTTAGGGAGAGAACGAGTGGAAGGGGCGAGTGGTGGCGCAGTGCATCCTAAAGAAGTGCGACCCTCTGCTTACTGAAATGCCTTTATTTCCCGTTTTGTGACAAATGCACACATAATATAATTTGGTTGTTCCCTCTTCCATAGGAACCGGTAAAACGCGAAAGTGGAATGTGCCTTCACAGGAGCAGTTTTGAACTTGCATATCGCTATTTATGTTTCACCAGTATGGCACCGTTATATGCATCAACGTTAAACACCGGATTGCATGCGCTGGAGTATTACGTAAATCCGACTGAAACCACAGGCGCTCGCAAACCAGCCATGCGAACGAAACCAAACAGGTTGTCAGCGAATCGTTTGGTGAACACGCGGCTGCAGTGAAAGGAGCAGCGGACCGTGTCAGGAGCGCGACATTCGCAATTCAGCGTCGATCTTACTCCGTGGTCGTTGCCTTACAGGCTTCCGCGTAGGTTACTAGGTTACACTGCACGTCCCCCGTGCACGTAGGCGCTGGCATCGAGGCGCCGACTGTCAGCGCACCATCAGCATCATGATGCACTACTTCTCTTCGGCTCTCCTAGACGGCAGCACCATCTGAAGGGAGGGATATAAGGCGCATTTGTCGTCCTGTTTCCGTGTCTGTTCATATCGCAGTCGGGAGTGCGTTTCGTACCTCCCGTTGCGGCGAAAGAGTTCGTGGTTCAAATCTTGGCGCAGCCACGTGAAAAGAAGTTTTTCTGGCGACGTCATTTCCGTGACGGATATGACATTGGTCAGATCTTGGTGGACCCCAGAATAAAATACTTTCATGTTTTTTTAAAACCACTTGCGGCCGTGTGTACTTCAACAATCGTATTGGGCGCTGTGTGAATCGCGTTTCGCCGTTGCTCGCGCGATCGCTCTCACGTGGTTGCCTCGGCGAGTGATTGAGACGAGTGACTGCGGATCCCCGTCGCGTTGCTCGCAAAAATCGCTCCATGTGGTTACCGCTTAAGACCAGTTAACACGGCATCGCATTAAGCATCCTGGAGCAGACAGAGGGATTGTTAATTCTCTTCTATCTTGTCTCCTTCACAGGATATGGGGCTGTTTTACGAACAGTACAAGGCTGTGCAGCCATGGCTGCAGAAGAAGACCGCGATGAAAATAGGGGAACACCAAAACCTGCAGAGCATTAAGGACCGCGACAAGCTGGTACCGCTCGTTTGTTTTTTCCTTTGCTGCTGTGACTTCGCTGCAGCTTATTTGATTGCCGGTAACACATTCCTGTTAGTTTTCTACTGTTTGTGGCAGAGCCATGGGCAAGGCTCATGTTTTGTGAAGCACCTGCTGCAGCGGCTCGGGTGATTTTTTTACAGACCGTTACCGAATGTCACCTCCTAGCTGTGGTGCTTCATTTATCTTACCGGGAAAAACACGCACGTTGGAATCAGGTTTTTGGTGCCCACTCAATTCACCCCAAGCTGCTGAAAATCCACTGCCCCATACGGATTGTATTTGATATCGCCTTGGCAGGCACGCGTGTGCCAGGGTCGGAAGCAGGAGTTTGGAGAATGATTGCCATTCAGATTCAAGACTTGGAAAACTGGGTAATTATGAATGGGACAACTTGGAGTGCTATGTAGTACCCAGATCAACAGTGACTGATTGTAGCTAAGCTAGAACCTCTGAACACAACTTAATTTGTAAGAGAAATAAAAAGCATAGAAGCAACTGTTATTTGATAAAGTTATCGTTATGGTAGCTAGTTGCCTGAAAAAATAATTTTTTAGTGTTATCAGTGGTATGCAGCATCTTTGAAATTTATTCCTCTTTCCTCCGGTTGCATTCGGTTTTTGGGTGTTGTTTTAACGCGAAACAGCTGTGCTTCTTTTTGTTGGGGCCAGTCTCAAAAACAAAGTTAGGTGAACAAATCTTCTGATAAGCAAATTACCAGGGTAGTCTTTTACTTGCCTGCCTTGTCATTAGGCAGAAGAACCACTTTTTCCCATTTTGGGTTGGTCTGTGATGAAAGTTGTGGGGGATTTTTATGCTCGAGCGGGCAGGTGCATAGGCTCTGAAACGTTTGGCCAGGGCTGCGGACTGTTCCCTCGTCTGTTGCAATTAGTTTCGTTGCATCAAGCACATTGTTGAGTCATCCATCAGGCTTTGCCCCGTTTTTTGATGCCTTGCACCTGTAACAAATGGTTGCCCTCCAGGGCAAATGAACAAACCGAGAGAGAGAGAAAGTTTGCTCACTGCAGTGGTTACGATAGAAACGAGTTAACCGTGTGATGCCCAGTGTTGCTCAGGAGCAACCACTCAACACCATGTGTCGACAGACAAAGGATCTTGACCTTCAAAAATTAAAGAAGAGAGGGCAGCAGGCACTTCCGTGTGCTAAAAACAAAATATTGTTTACGCGTGTCAACTCGCATCCAGGCCGGGTGGCTCAATGGGCTAGTGACAGGTAACAGAAATTGTGCAATTTCGTTATTACAAGTGATAGCAATACAAACTTTACGTTATTGTCTTCACTTGAACCATAAATCGTGGTGATCCAGGTAGCTCTCTTGTTTTTAAGGGATATGTGGGCAGCCAGTGCCCCGTGTGTCCTAGTGTCCATCCTAGTGGACCAAATTTTTTTCTGACTTCATATTTGGGATGTCGGAAGACCTTTCAGATCATAAAAAACTTCTCGCACACTTAAGCAAAATAATAGTTTTGGGCATCAAAGGGTTCACTGCCTCAGTTCGTTTGATACACACCGGTTGACTGCCCCAGCCTCCCACTGAGGCATGTGTGCGTGTGTGCAGGACGGTTTGTACGAGTGCATCCTGTGTGCCTGCTGCTCCACGTCGTGCCCGAGCTACTGGTGGAACAGCAACCGGTACCTGGGGCCCGCCGCGCTGATGCAGGTCTACCGCTGGGTCATCGACTCGCGTGACGACAACAGCGTCGAGCGACTCAAGAAGCTCGAGGACCCCTTCACCATGTACCGCTGCCACACCATCATGAACTGCACCAAGACCTGCCCCAAGGCAAGTCGACACCCTCCGACCACCTCGTTTACCCACTTGATGCGCTACCGCGGAATGTGACGTATTAAGTGTGCAGAGCACTTTAGGGACTCGCCTTTTGTCGTAGCTCGCTCGCTGGACCCAAGTAGAGCCACACGGCCTTCCGTCGTAGCCGCTGTTGTTGCGGCGTAACCCAGAGGCTTCGATAGCTAAGCAATTTATATAGTCATGAGCGTTCAAAACTCTCGGACCGCTGGCGCTTGTCATGCATCTCCCCGTTGTTTAGTGCAAAGAAAACTGCAGGTACATTAGAGGCAAAATATACGTAATTAACTGGCAGCGCCCCCGCGTTCATTTAGTTAGGAACGCTCGTTGGGTTGGTATTTACTAAGCGAAAAAAAGTGGCATGTGCAGGAGGAAAAGCAAGCAAAAAAAGAACAGTACTTCCGCTGGCGCAATTTCAGGCTGGGGGTGCGCGCGCACTGCAAAGGCGGGAAATTTGAATTGCATTGGGTGGTAGCAGTGAGCGGATAACGGCGGTGCAGCCCATTATGGCGAATCACTGCTTTGCACTTTCGACAGCGTTCACATTGAGTGGAACGGCTTTAATTTTTTTACTTGATATCTCCGCAGTTTTCATTGGCGGTGCAGCCACTTTTTTGTAGTTTTGCGCAGCTGACCCAAAAGTTCGCCCGTCATATTTTTCACTTGATATCTCTGTAGTTTGGGTGGGCGTTCTTTCTGAACTTTATGGTAATTCATGGCCTTCATCATAACAGGTTACATGGCACAGGTGTATGTATCTCCAGCACACAGATCTTCAGTTCAATAAATGGATTTCTGTGATTAGCGTAACAATTTAGAGCAGCCTGCCCACACACTTTGTACATTCATCGAAACCCTTGAGGACCTCTAACACAGCAAAAAAAATTCTTGGGGACACTTATGGCTGCTTACGTGGCTTGAAGGCGCAAGCATTATGGCTTCCACTGGCATTGATCCCCCCCCTGCGCTTTGGCATTATTGATGTTCTTGCACAATTGACCTCGGCACACTCCTGGAACCACAAGTGGCTCATGGTAGTTTTTGTTTCTCTTTTTATTGGGGCCAACACTAGGCAAAATAACGGCTTACCCTAGTGCACTTACCCTAGTGCACTACCCTAGTCCACTTACCCTAGTCCACTTACCACTTACCTTGCCCTAGTCCACTTACCCTAGTGCACTACGGAGCGTTGGGTCGTGCGTGCTCGTGGAGCCACGAGATGCTCGTGCTTTTCTTGTGTTCCTTGCACTTTATGTCTCCTGTTGGCTCCTTTTCCATTGAAATCATGTTCCATATGCACACATGCGATTTAGGAGCAATCGCTGTTTGCAACACTGTGTTCAGGGAGCACTTCATGGAATGTTCATGGAGCACTTTCTCCCTAAAAATCCCTTGACTAATTAAATTGATCACCACTTACCAGTGATATTTATTACCAGTATCGTTACGTTCTTGAAGTCGTCAACAAATGCCAACAAAGTTTTCTCCCATGAAAAATACAGTGGGCGTAAAATGTGAAAGCTGTGTGGTTTTAAGACATGTCGTGTTGTCTGGGGTCGTCTTTCGGTGCATGTTTAAACATTTTTTGCTGGGCTAGAAGCTGAAAACATCGTCTAGCAGTTGCTTTGAGCAGTGCTCTGAAGAGTCGCTGCGTGAAGTCTCCAATAGTACATGTGCCATGCCATGTGCTGTAGGTGAGTTCGTAGGATGCAGCTTCAGCTTTCAAAATCGATTTCTCCATTGCCTAGCAGTCGAAAGATTTCAAGCATTTGAAGGTGATGAATTGAGGTGCGTTGTGTCAGTTACAGACCCAAATCAGCTTGTTGCTCCCTGAGGTAGTAAAACAAGCATTGTTTGAAAGCTGAGACAGCCTCCCACAGACTTTTACCTCTAGTGATGCATAGTGTGGTAACCTGTTCTTCAGCCAGTGACCAAGCATGTGGAGTGCTGTGTAAAAATACGTGTAAGCACCATGCTTGCATTTAATGCACTGAACTGAGGGCTCGGCAAACACGCCCATGCAGCGCCGTGCAACTTCTTGTCGACTGTATTGTTTCATTTCTTCCAGGGTCTGAATCCGGGCAAGGCTATCGGAGAGCTGAAAAAATTGGTTGGTGGATTATCGCAAAAGCCGAAGGCTGACATGACAGGTACTGCCTGAACAGCGGGTCACGTGGCCAGCCCTTTTCACAGGAATCTTCAGAGCGCACAGTCGGGACTGCAGTGTAGTTTTGTGCATAGGCCTGGCAAAACGCCACCGCATGAGCGCAAATAAACTGCAGGACTGCAAGTTCGTTCCTTGCTATTTGTGTGGTTGTGATGCCAAATCATTGATACACAGTTATAACCGCTGGGGTCTCTTGCACATGTGCAAGTTTTGGGCTCCAAAATGTCCTCGACGTTGTAAATAGTCGATGTGATGGTCTCCAAAAGCCAAAACAAGGAAGTTTATTGCTTATCTGTTTAATATAAGGGTACGAATATATTGCGTGGAAGCATTGCCTGGAGACAACGGTGTCACGTGAACGGATGGTGGGGTGGTCTTTACCAGCTCGGAGCAATGGACGCAGGGAAGCCGTTGACGTGTTTAACAACATACATTTAATGCACACACAAAAAAAACCTCAGGCAAAGCACTCAATATTTAAACTACACACAAACGATAAACACTCAAACCTCTACAATCCCCAAAATACAACTCACATACAAACCCCTAACTTAACAGCTGAATATACGATTCAAATCAAAACTCAAAAGTCTCTACAATAACGTCCTACTCTAAGGACACTCTAAATACACTCCTTAACCAAGTTCTAGTTAATTTCTCTCGTACCACAACTCCCTAGTTGTGTCCTTTACAACTGCGTCCCTACTGAACTGGCCTACCCCGCTGTCGTCGGCGCTGACATGTCGCACCCGTTGCGTGGCCGCGACTCGGTGGTAGTAGCCATCCTCGTCTCGTTTCAATGCCGGCGTTCGACGCACGCGGTCATCCCTTCGGCGGTGTGCTTCCTCGGTGGCTACCCCCTGGTAGCCGCTGCCTCTGGAGGTCCCAGGTTGGCTTGGCACGAACGTCGCCTTTCGGGGCCGTCGAGACGAACGTCGACGGAGCGTGGACGCTGGCCGCTGGTCCCGACCGATGCCACTGGGGCCACGAAGACGCAGGTTCGTGGTGCACCTAGGATGACGGTGCCGATGCGAAGTCGGCCCGCTCCCGCCCAGGCTCGGATGGCACGGTCGATGGCCTGGCCGTGTCCCCCCTGGCTTGTTCGTTGAAGCGCACGTGCTCCTACCGCCTCCTGGTTTCTTCGGTTTCTTGCCTTCCCTTTCTCTTTGTGCGCCCCGCTTTTATACCCTCTGGGCTCTCCCGTGGCGCACTCTCATTGGCTCTTCGCATGGCCATCTCGCCAGTTGTCCCATGCGCGGCCTTCCCTGATTGACCGGCCAGTGCGCTGCCACCTTTGCCCATGATTTCTCGGTGCGTCGGCGCTGGCGCTTGCGGATTGGCGCGCTCCTGGTGCGGACTTCAAATGGCCGTTCCTTTATTCTTTTTCCTCGTTTTACGGGGTTTTCATGCATCCCCTCTCGGAGGGTTCCCTTGATGCATGACAAATGGTTATTCCCATCAAGAAGACAACTTGTCCTCGTGTTTCTGAAAACCACACTGAGGGGGATTGTGTGCATGTGTTGCTGTGTGTTCGAACGAGTCAACCATAAATTTTGCTTCCGTTCAACTTGACTAAGATTTCGAAGCAGAGAAACAGGAGGCTTACCTGAATTGTCTCATTAAGCGGCCGTAACTTTTAAAGGGCCCCTGAGATGGCATTCAAAGTGATTTTGTTTCTGCTGGAAATCTACTCTATAGTTCTTGTGGAAGTAACTCTCAAAATAGTACGCATATCCGCTCACACTAACAAAAGTTACTACCCCGACGAGAGAGAGAGAGATGAAACTTTATTAGGCAGCTCAAGTCCGAGCCGCGGAGTTATCAGTCCACGGAGGAAGGGGGTGTTCCACGGTCCTCCGACGGTAGTGGGCTTGGCGGAGGTGCACAAAGAGTTTCAATGTGGGCAGCCAAGAGGGACCACAGGGCTGCCCGTAGGTTTTCAGGGGGAGCGGCCCAGCTAGACCACGAGTAGGGAATATCAGGGGGGAAGGGGTTGGTCGAAAGAAATGTGGAAGACGAGGTCGCCCGTACACAGCGCCAATATGTATGTTCATTGTCCGGATAGCCACCGCATACCTGACAGTGCGGATGGCCTGGTGACTTTTGTATGTAGTGGAGGAACAGATCACAGGGGAGGGACAATGTCTGCGCCTGTCTAATATATGTAGCGTGTCTCCGTGACATAAATTTAGATGGGGAGGGAAGTACCATTCTTGCTTTGCGGAGGTTGCCGAGATGTTCGCGGCGCCTTTTATGGTGCATTGCTCTATCCTCTTTTGGATTGTATTCCTCAGGCCACGGCTGAGGGCTGCCCGGGAAATGAGCGTCGCGGGCCAGAGCGTGAGCTCGTTCATTACCCTCTATGCCTTGGTGGCCAGGGATCCATTCGAGGAAAACGTGTAGGTGGGGATGCGCGTGCATATATGTTGTCAGGCTAGTGTGGATAGGGGATGGAATGTCATTCGAGGCGAAGCTTCGAAGTGCTCCCTGACTGTCCGTGCGGACTGTAATGTGGGCGGTCCGATGCTGGTGAAGTGTAATGGCTTCTGCGATGGCTTGAGTCTCTGCAGCTGTGGGCGAGGGGACGTTGACGTGATGCCGTGAGACAGAACTATTTGTTGGCTGGGCAGCTTGCGATGATGTAGAAGTCCGACCTCGTCCGAGGCGAAGCACTCATTTCATGGTTGGCCGCCTGAATTCGCTTGTGTCTGCGATTTTTGACGGCAGCGGTTCTACCCACATTTGTTAACAGTGTCATTGTTACCATGGTTACTTCAGCAAGTAGGTCGCACATGGGATGATGATGCTTTAGTTCTTTCTTTTTTTCCCCCTTTTTTTTAAGCTAGCTTCCCAGTCCTTACGGCCTTAACTAACTTTCACTGTCACTACATGGCCCCCTGCGCCAGCGAAGTGTACGCTCGTGTCTCAAATGCACTGCGCTCGGTGCTTCATACAAGTAATCGAGTAATCTTAGCTGATGTTTATTACGTGTAACAAAGGACAATTTTTTTCAGATGGGCACGCAAAATTTCCGCCCCTACTCCTAGCCTCCCAGTTTCCAATGTTAAGCTGCATTTATGAACCCGCAAAGCTCTTCTACGCTTTTAAAATGATGTTGGGCAAGGTAATGTAGGTAACTGCAGAATTATTACAATAGTATAACTCGTTCTATGTCAAAATATTTAGCGGAAGCGTGAATTCTGGTTAATGCGTTACTTGGTGCTAATTGTTCCCACTAGATGGCGGCATCAACATCATGTTTTCTTTTTTACGGGCTGCGCATGCTTTTCACCTTGTTGCGACCAGTGCAGAGACAATCAGCCACGACAGTGTTTGGTCTTGAACTGATTTATTCAGCCAGCATGAGCGCACGTGAGCGTGCACCTCGTGGTCACGAGCAGTGCCCAGCGTCGTCCAGGCGCTACGTAAGGAGCTCCCGCCTTTGTCGTCTCGGCGCGGCGGGCCCTTGGCCAACCGTTTGCTCAACTAAAACAACGTCGAGGAGGTGCAAAGAATCCTTTCGCATACAGCAGCCAAGAAAACAGAAATGAGACTGATAAAACACTTATGCCAGAAATGGAGCGCTGAGCACTCGCACCGCACACATAATCGCACCTGCACTCGCTTTATCCTTCCGCCAAGAACAGGTGAGCGTCGAGCCAGGTGTGTAATTGCGTTACAGTTCGGTATAACACAAATATCTGCCACTGCATAAATGGAGTTGGACATTCAAGATGTCTTTATTTTTTTAGCTTTCTGGTGTTTCTCTCGTAAAAAATTGCTTAAATCAGTGTCAGACTAGTGCGTCACAGATTAGTTCAAGAAATAGCTGTTGCGCTCCGCTACCAAAAACCACTTCTCCTGGTTTGGATCGAACCTGGGTCCCTAGTGTTACAGAGTTAATGTCTATCCCATTGTGCCACAGAGGCTTAGTGGTCGTTGCACTGCGCCGTTGCCATGGACGTTGCCGTTGCTAGGCCGCAAATAAGCGCACAATATAAAACAAGAAACATCATGAATTAATGAATCACCCCAAATTAATAAAAGCTCAGTCCAGTGTCTTTGTATAGGCCTTTTCAGGGGCGGCAGTGCCCTCTCTCGACTACTTTCTGGATCAATTCCAGGCTAATACTGAAACTAGTCGAGAGAGCTAGGGCGCCACAGCCCCTCTTGCCAGGAGAGTAGGAGCAATGCCGCCTATGTGAGACTGTGGTATGCAGGCAGCGTTGGTAGGATGGACCTATAAATGCAACCTGTGAACAGCCAGTCTTCCCCACAATGGACGCGCAACAGTTAACTCAGATCGAGCGAAAGTGGACGCTTGCTCACGAAAGACAGCGATGAAGGCAGGTTTAAACCATGACTACTGTCCTTCCTTACTAAACGTACAAAAAACTGTGGTTGATTCCTCTGTCGTAGGAATCGGTAAAATACGAGTGAAATGTGCAGCGAAATCTGCAGCTCAGCATGATTTGTGGGTTGGCAGATGTGTGTGCTTAGCAAGCAACATCCTGCTGGCGGGTCGCTTTGGCAAGGGTGTACTGGCATCATTTCCGTGACGGATATGATGTCAGTGAAATCTTAGTGTATCCCGGCATAAAACACTTTCGTGTTAAAATGTACAACCCGAAAATGAACAACCCCAAGTATAACGTACTCTTTAGTACTAAAGGTTGCTTCCTTACAAGAAGACTCTGTGTGCAGGGGTGCACCCTTTACAGGCCACTTGCTTCGTTGTACTGGCGTGATTTCGGTGACGGATATGACGTCAGTGAAATCTTGGTGTATCCCGGAATAAAACGCCTTCGTGTTAAAATTGCAAAAAAAAAGAAAGCAACATAAATGTGGAACTGCTTTAATTTTTTTGGGTGTACCTCCATTGTTTCAGCCCCGTAACAGCCATCACTTTGTAGCATTAGCAAGTATCTCTTGATTGGCTCAATGTGCTCTGTAGGCTTGTGTGAAGCCAGATTCATTTCCAGTTCTTTGGCTCGGTGCTGCCTTGTTCATGCGCTGGATCTGTAAGTGCCTTTTATCTTGGAACAGGATGTACACCTGGCTTCTGAATGGCCCCATGCAGGTCATGAAAGCCCACCTCAATCCTGCTCCTAGAATCTGCTGTGTTGGCATACTGGCTAAGTGCAAAGAGGGCTCTTTGCGAACACTGTTGAGGTGCAATAGGTGTTGTGCTGCTGCACATGCCACCGCCCAAAGGTCAACTTCTCTGCAACGCAAGAGACAGAATTTATTGGCACCTAACGTTTGAAACTCCCTCTTAATTTTTCTGCAAAAAGATTGAATGCCCCATTACGCGAACATTCGGCGTCGGCATGATCGAGTGAAGCTGCCAAAAATGGCTGCTACCGCAAGAGTATATTGGATGAATTTGGGTGTGGGATTCGAACTCGGGGCCTACGTTATGCAAGTCCAACACATGTCCTCTACACCACAGCCGATCCTTGGCTACTGTTAACGATTGTGGGAATCGTGGAGAACCGCGACCTGCGATCCCGAGCCAGCGCGCGCTTCGGGAGAGACGCTTGTGCGCTGGAACCGGTCCGGCGCTCCGCTGGTTCGTCGGCGTCCCCCGAGAGATGGCGCCACCGATGTGTGCGGGGATAGGCGCGCGGGCGCGGGTGGCGCGAGCGTGCGCGCACGGGAGACGAGGAGAGTCTTGTCGGAGACCCGGTCGGGACGAGATCGGCGGAACATGGCGGCGGTGATGGATACTTGTGTCTCAGGTGGGAGCTTTGTTTGTCGCGCGCCGTGAGTGCCTGCCTCCCGTTCGCGGTCACGACCCGGACGGCGTGATTCGTGAACGCCGTCGAGCCTTGTGCTCGCATGCTTTGGGATTCCCCAAATAAACGGCTGTGCTTCGGCACTACTGTCTACTGTGTTCTCGTATCGGCGAACCTCGCTGGGCTGCCGTAGCCATGGGAGCCCGCGTGGTTGACACGCCGGGAGCTAGCGTGGGGGCCTACCCCAGAGAGCTGGCAAGGCCCCCGAGGAACCCCTCGTATATCCCACACGATGAACCTAGCAAATGTCCTTGGAAGAGATCAAGAGAGAAAAGGACGAGTAGTAGACAGGCCACAGCGCAGCTGAGCTGTGTCCTGTCTATTTCTACTTTCTTGTCTACTTCTCATCTACTTCTCCCTGTCTAGTTCTGCTTTCCCGTCTAGTTCTCATTTGCGTCTCTCATGTGCTGTTCCAAGGATGTTGTAACAACGCACCCAAATTTATACTCTAGTGAATGTGTTGTGGCGTTACGTGTAGGCTAAATGTATACGCCTCGAGCTTCGCAATGGCTTCCCTGCCTGCCCTCACTTCTCCGTGGCATCTATGGGATGAACGCTGCATGGCTGGTAGGGTCTCATGCAATGTTTTTGTTCTCTTTAGCTTCTTTTTTCCTTTCCGCACCATAAACAACTTGTTATGGTCATGCCTGTAAGCAAATAGTACGTTTAGGGCACTTCAAAAAAACAGCTGTGGCTTGGTAGAGTGCTCGAACGCCAACAAAAGCTATCCGGGGACGTGGTTGTGCGCGCTTCCTGCCCAAACAGGCGTTGGCTATGGCAGCAGCAGGTCACCACTGTCACCTCCGAATATGTCGGGCACATGTGAATTCTATTGTAGCCTTTCTCAGACGCGATACCGGCATAGTGAGAGGTTTGGTGTCGTCTTGCAGGGCGCACAACGAATTCGGCTTAGTTTTGAAAATATCCGTCGTAGAAAAATCTGTCTGGGGATGTGCACACTCACTCCTAATAGCGAGGGGGACCAAGGTAAGCGGAAGAAACAGAACAGCTCGTGAAGGAATGAAACAACCCAGTGCAGCTTCGGAAATGCTGACGACGTTCGTCTGATCCTAATCCAAACGGGACTCACCAGATTCAGCTAGATGCGAGATGCACTGCTATTTCGCAAGGCGGGGGGAAGGGGGATGCTTAACAAGTGTTGTGTCCGAATGCGGAATGAAATGAACGTATTAGTACTCACACATGCAAGCTGCGTGTTTGCTTCTTTTGTTTTTCAACTTCAATGAGTTCCCAAAAAATGAAAGATGGCAAAGGAGTGTGGTATCTGATAAGGCCCTCTGGTTTCAGTTTGCACTAACTTCAGGCTCCCCGTGTCGTATGGTGATGTTCTGAAGAAGCGTTAAGTCTCAGATGCGATTAGCTTGTCACCGCGCTGCTCATGGAGGATAAATGAAGTGGGTGATGAATGTATGTGAGCCCTCACCTCAGGACAAACGACGCAGCATTAAATTTTGTCGTTTCCTGATATTCTGGTATAATTTTGTATTATCCGTCGTACTTCTTTCGCAGAATGGGAAATTTATGCCACATTGTTTGTCCTGGCTTATGACCAATATTATTGGCAAGCATAACTGGCGTGCTGTCAGGTGTGAGTGCTCCACTATTATGTAAGCGCACAGAATGACCATCTGAGGAAGTGCTGCGTACGGAGACACTGCTAGTAAATTTCAGGGCAGTGACACACCTGGCGCCCATACGGGCCGGATTCTGTAACACTAAACTTGAGTCAGGAACATTTACACTCGTAAATGCATCACATTTGCGAACAGAGTGACTGCTCCACATTAATGTGCGTTTCGAGCGCCTTAAAATTCAAACGGTAAATCTCGGTCGTGAACGTGGCTCGAAAGCAGCGGCGACAGTGGGGAGTGGGCCGGAGCCTCCCACTGGGGCGATTTGAGGTGGCGCCCCTGCTAATGGGACGCGGATGCGAGTCCATGGCTGAGCTGAACAGAGTTTATTCCCCCTCTTCCTCGTCTACACCCCCCCGATGGCGATATGGCGAGGATAGTAGGCAATTAGCCGTCTTTGTCCTCTTTCTCTCCCTTACTAAATCTGCAACATACTCCCACCCCCAACGGTGACACTAGTGGAGTAATAGTGTAGGTTTGCTATTCTTGTCGCTTTTGTGGAGCCAAGAAGTGGTAGATGCCTTTTTGCTTTGTCCTCCGTCGTGGATTTGAGGCCTCCTCCATGAGACTGTACAAAGTTAGTCCTCGAGCGAGCATGAATAATTCTTATGCGGAATGCAGCCTGAACCTTCTGGTCAGTGGTCCACTTTAATTTCCTGTGTTGCTTTCTGCATGTTGGCGGAATGCTTTCCAATTGCGTATGTATCGATGCCGCGGAGCTGGTTTTGCTTATGGATGTATCGATGCCATGGAGCTGGTTTTGCTTACTTGAAAGTAGTGGTGGAATGGACGTTTCACTTTCATGTGTCCAGATTTGCACGTTTCGAGCTTTGCTGCCGAGCCATTTGTTACGTAACGGCGGTGCACGAGTGAATGTCTTGTTGCACGTGGGACCCCTGTCACCTGTTGACTGCATCCGAGTGTTGCCCATGCGCGATGGCTTCTTGGGCTTGGCCCCGAGCGCGTCACAGTCTGGGATGGTATTGTCATCTTGTCAGCGGAATGCCACGGTACCGGCTGCTTTGTCGAACTCTGTCTTGCTGCTACGTCCCACGGCCTGGTTCACGGACGACGTTGCAAATGTAGGGGCCCTGTGCTGCTCCATCCTCTCTTCCACCGACGACAAACCCACGGCTCAAAGGCAGCCATTGCTACAAGTGCTCTTCCGCCTGTCAAAGTCAAGAAGGCTCTGAATCTGCCCGCTCAGCTTCCGAAGTTTCAGCCAACACTCGACCATTAGACAGACTGTCACACAGCCTGAATTTTTTCAGTTTTTCACACTCGCTGCCCAAAAATTTGCATTCCCGTATTTTCATTCGTGAGCAAGCCAATGAGTTTTTTCCAGTGTGTACATGGGCAATTCATGAGAATTGCACACAAGGCATAATTGAGTTGTTAACACAAATGTGGCCCAACCCCACCTAGATTTGAGTAGTTTTTACTCTTTCCGTTCTTATGCAGGATTATTGTACTCATCCGTACTAGGGGTCGGCGATTGATATTAGTGATGAAAAACGTAAGGTGATCAACACAGAAATCTAGCTAATGACCGACGCGGTGAAAGCGTTCCGACCACATCAGCACCATGACAGTGATTTGTCTGACCAGGCCTAAAAGCATATTTTCTTTCACAGCCCAACACAGATGATCAAAGCCTCCAGATTAATCGGATTAAACTAACGCGCGCACAGTCCTAATCTGTTCCTCGATTTCCTCCAAGAGCGCTATAAACGCCATGTGAAGGCATTTATTCTCCAAGAGCGTGCAGTGACAGAATCGGACTCAGAGCGGGACGGCTTGGCTTTATTCGAGCTTTCTGCCGTTAGTGCACCACCATGACAGCGTGCAGCAGGAAGGGAAACTTGCGCAGGCAGACGAAAGCAGCCACCGTCACAAGGGCCGGAACTACCACCGTGCTCACTGCAAAGACAAAAGCAGACGCTCATGAGAACGCTGAGAACGCTGCTTCTCAAGGTTGCTCTGCCTTAAGTCTACTTAGGTAATCATCGTGGTTTGCAGTACATGATAAATCCACTGCTGCACTTGCCGGCATGTTCTGCTGCCAATTTGCTACAGCAAAAAGGCAAGCATGAGAAACACTTTGCTTGGTTAGCTCGTAATAGCCGCTTGCCTCTCCAGGCAGGCACGTGTGCACAGTTAGTCCATGCCCTAACACTGGAGTAATGCCGGTCGTTCTTAGCCAAGTAATTTGGAGACGAGAGCGAAGACACTATACTTGGCTGTGGACCCTTACCGCCCCTTGTCACGTGGATTTCCCTCAAATAAGGGAAATCCACAGGGATGAACAGAACTTCCAAGACCTGAGAAGCTCTGGCCTCGAGATCATAATCGCTGCTACCATTTGCTCTGTGTGCCTTGAAGTTCACTTCAGCTCAGCGCCTGCCCCTCTGCATACTAGGTCTCTAGCTATCATCCACCTATCGCAGCCTGTTAAGTGGCACAATGAGGATGCCGCAAGACGGAGAACTCGGGCTGTAATAAGCATTACGCGGAGGAGCAGGTTTCTAATTTGTCAGAGGTACAGAGCACCACGTACGATCCAGTGGCATGCCTTGGAGGTATTCACACTCTATGGTGGGGAGTTACTACGTCAGAGGCTAGCATACTGGTGGCCCAGGTTTGAGTCTGGTAACATTAGGTGAAGTTTCTATGGTTTTGATACAGTAAAAACTTGTTACAAGAGACACTCAAGGGACCCAACAAGCATGTCTCTTGTATGCAATGTTGCTAACATTGCAAACATAGGAAAACCAACCAAAGAGTTTTCATTCAAATGTCTCTTATAACCTAGTGTCTCTTGTAACAGTGTCTCGTGTAACGAGGTTTCACTCTATGGACTCCAGCCCACTGCGGTCTATAGGGGAAGGAACTGGCCCACACAACCGCTCGAACTCTGGTCAACCGAGCTGTGTTACCTACGACACCACCACAACTACCACCATCCCCACACGACTGCACAGGAAAGCCAAGAACAAGCACACATTATTAGACCTCACAAAGACCGGGTAGTCACATGCAGGGATATAAAAAATCGCTACAGGTTATCCAGATGCAAATATCCACCGGCCCACCACACCCTTTCAAGGAACGAGGCAGTTGCAGGGCAATGGTTGCAGACAAACACTTTTCCAAGCCCTGTTTCCCTCAACCGCTTCTATCCAGACCTTTACTCAAGCTTTTGCACTTTGTGCAACAGCAGAGCCAACCTACACCACATGACATGGTCCTGCCATGAGCTCCAAAAAAATTCGACCGGCTATAATAGGGAATCCAGGCAAGTCCGATGTAAATACTTCAAAGATACAAAATTAAGACTGTAGAACAATGGTAGACTGTTCTGCTCTGCTTCACACCAGAGGCGTAACTCGCAGCAGTCCGGATGGCCGAAGTCGCCGCGAGGATCCAAGGAATCCTGGCTGACATCTGAGACCGTCCAAGTCGTGTACCTTTCAGAAACCCATCTCGGGCATCAAATAAAGTAGTCTCTCTCTCTCTCTCTGGTTTTCCACAGTTTGGGTCTTTTTCTACCAATGACCATTTTTGATAGCAGTTGGCTTTGGAGTGCAGGGGTGTTGAGTGGTGCGTTATTTGCGCCACGCTGCGCCAATGTGCCTTCCTGCGCCACCCTGCTCTATAAGGTAGCGTTGTTGCAGTCCGCTCCGGCAGACTCCCTGAAGAGCTCGCGCTCTGATTCAATCGTCTAAATTTCCTGGTCTCCAAGTGGTGGCGCGGTTTCACGGGATTTGGGAATGATCTCTGGGTGTGGGCAATGCGTAAACGTTGCCCCTAAATGCACCTGCAATCTTCCTGCTCTCACTGTCAAAAGCAAAGAATAAAATATTTTCACCATTCACTCACACGCTCCCCATTTTGTCTTCCCATTCCAAAGGTTAGATGCCACCGTGTCGTGCCAAGGAGGAGGAAACGAGCTACCTGGATCAGAAATGGACTTGGGCTGGCCATGTAGTGGGAAGAACGGACAACCAGGGGACAGTTGGGGTAACAAAAGTGGATACCAAGAGATGAAGGGATGAAATGAGGAAATTCAGGGGTAAACTGTGGACTTGTAGCGCAGGACAGGAGCGGTTGGAGGTCAGTGGGAGTGGACCTGAGCATCTACTTCTTGCGTTTAGTTTCTTAGGCTGAAGGGGATGCTTTTGGCACGCTTAGTCCTCGTATTTTTAGCACCGCAGCCGTGCTCTCTGACTGTACTTTCTTAAAAACCATTGTCTGCAGACGTTCTGCAGTCTCACTTGGCAAGACTGTCATTCGCAAACCTCAACTGGCTGTGAATAGTTTTGGAGAGATGGTATCTCCCTGTCTTACTCTTTTCGTATCAGAAATTATCGCTTTGCTTGTGGGGGTTATCCTGCCCGTGCTTCCCGTATACGCCTTCTAGAAGTCTTCTTTCCCTCCTATTCCCTGGTCTTATAGTGCTAAAATGGCTGCGGTGAGTATGGAATCAAAGCTTCCTCGTAATCTACACATGCCATGTAAAGGGGTTTAGTGTACTCGGTGGATTTTTCTATCACTTGGTTGATGACATGGATGTGATCCATGGTTGAGTATTCTTTCCTAAACCCAGCCTGTTCTCTAGGTTAATGGGAAACCAGGCTGAGAGTGGGCTGATGGGTCTAATTCTTCAGGTCCTTGGGATCTCCCTTCTTATGAATCAGAAAAACGTTTGCGTTTTTCCAGGCTATGGGCACTTTGAGTCTTCAAGCATTCCGAAATAGTAAGTACAGCAAGCTTTTTCAGAACAGTATCTCCTCCCTCTTCCTTCAAAAGGATCTACAGTTGTCGTCGCATGCAGCTTTTCTAGTTTTCATGCCTTTGAGAGCCTTTCCAACTTCCTCTTTAGTTACTAGTGAGACATCGCAAGTTGAGCTTGTATTCTCAGTAGTTTCCCCTGGCCTAACGCTGGCATACAGCCTGGTGTCAAATCGTTGTGCTACCTTAGTTATCTCGTGCAAGTTGCGCGTATTGTTTCCCTGCTCGCCTCCGAGTGCGCACATCCTGTTTTTGCTGATGGCTAGCTTTCTCTTGGTTGCTTTCAAGCTTCCCCCGGTCCGCAGCGTTTCCTCGGTAATTGCCCTGTTACACCCACTGATGTCTGTTGTTTTATTTCTGTTAATCAGTTTTGACAGCTCGGCGGCTAATTCATTCCGATTCACCACACTTGACACTTTCATGCTCTTACGTTTAGTTCCTTTGTTTTCTTAGTTTTCCAGCTTGTTCTCTACATGTTGCTTCTCCCACAGCTGCTGCTGATTCACTGAGTGCCGATGTTAGGTTGTCATTCAGCCTGTGTACACAATTTGTTTTTTAAGAGTTATTTTGAACTCCTATGATCTGGCTCTGACTGATTCCATGCGGGGTTTCTTAGTTTTCGCGAGTTTCGTTGATTCTCTGCTGAGATTCAGCCTTATTTTGCATCTAACCATCCTGTGATCGCTGCTCCGAGTCTTACTTAGCACCTCTACATCTTGCACGATACCCAGGTTGTCACTTAGAAGTCAATTTCGTTGTTGGTTGTACCATTTGGACTTTTCTACGTCCATTTCCTATTCTTTCGGTTGTAGAAGAACGTGTCTGTTAACCTCGGGTATTTTTATCCCACCAGGTATTTCTATCGCCTCGACTGTTGAGATTGTGTATTCCAAAGTTACCCACAGACCTGTCTCCCATTTGCGCTAAAGTCTCCCACCACAATCGTGAGCTGCGTTGTTGCCTCCATTGCTGATTCGACGTCTTCGTAGAAGGTATCTGTGGCTTCATCATCATAGCTAGTTGTTGGTGCATAGGCCTGGAGTATTTTAACCTGTATTGCTTGTTTGGCTTGATCACAACAGCCGTGGATTAGAAATCCCACCCCCTGTTCATTCTTCTCTTGGGCTCCACTGTAGCATAGAATGTGCTCGCTAGTGAGCTCAATGAACCCTTCTGTCCACTTAATGTCCGAGAGCTCCTCTGGTAGTACAGCTAAGCTTCCCTCGCTAGACAGGGTGCATGCGTTGAACGTTGCCAGGGTCAAGTTCCGATGGCGGCCTGTCCAGACCCAGAGATTCTTAGCACCCTCTGCTGTATCACGCAGTTCTGACCGCCGCCGTGGACAGGTGCTCTCATGCTGCTGGGGACTGAGGTCCAAGAGTTGAGCTGGTTATTCATGGGAGGTGGCGGCCAACTACTACACCAGGGTGGCCAGATCCTTCTCTGGGGAGGAAGTGCCGTTTATATCTCTAAGAGCCTTCCTAGCATGGCTGAACCTTTCTAGTGTAGCCCCTAGGTATCTGGGATGATGGTTACTTCCAGATCAGGCAGCACTCCGTGCCTAATGGGTTGGGTACAGAGAACCATACGAAAAAGAGCGACACAAGTTTGCCTTTGCCATCGTCGCGGACGTTTGTCGGCTTTGCTCTGAAGGAGTAAGCTTACCGTCTTGTCAGTGAGATTCAATGACGTCCTGCCATCGGAAAGGTAAGCCACTGCCATGCTTATAGTGACTAGTTTGAAGCTCAGCTGTCCAAAGAGAAGTTGAGCTTCTCAGCTGATGCTCGGCTGGCTAGTCTGAAGCTCAGTTCGCACAGCTTCGTCATGAATGAAAGCTTCCCGAGGGTACGGTGACTTTACATTTGACTTTTGGCTGTAACGTTACCAAAAATGCGCCTAGCGAGCTGATTTAACTTGTCAAACTTATCAGAGACATAACAAGCGGCATGTGAAATAGCTACAGTTTTACTACAAGGCAGGCATTTTCTCATATGCCTATAACTTTTGCAGGCTCTTTTATAGAAATAAAAGTGGAACAATTAAAATGCACAAGAAATGTGCCTTTGTTCACTTCATCTCAACCTCTAGTGTTTTTTTTTATTTCTAGACCTTTTGTAAGCACTGAAATGTTACAAGACAATGGAAATCTATTGTTCGTATAGTCCTAAAATGATGGACGTTTCCTCTTCGATATATTTTTTTAAGGAACTATGACTGGGTGCTGTTGAGAATGCTCATGGCTTTTTATCAGGCTGATATTAATACCTTCAGTAAAATTCGGGACAAAATGGTGTCCAAGCATGAACAGCCTCGGCAGCTTTCACATTTAAAGTCCTTGTTCCCGCATAAGCAATTCGCCACTATGTCACTAGGTTTCTGTCCACGTGATAAAAAAGTTTCTAGCTATGCTGTTGGTAATGACCACATTACCATGTGAAGTCAATTTCTTCAGTCTACTGGCATAGCTTTGCTCTCGAAATACCCTATGTTCCAAGTGCTGCTATGCATCACTGCAGAAAGGACTGCTCTAAGCAGGTGTGGGGACCAAATCTTGTTTCTTGCACCATGATGCAATGCAGAGTGCTGTTTTGTTGATTTAGAGTTCACTCAAGTTAATTGTCAGTGCTTACTCAATGCGTGTTGCCATGTCAATACAAAACTTAATTTTTGCAATTTCAGTGAACAGCTTAGCTCAGTCAGCACAGCCGGAGTTTTCAAACTTGGGTGTGTTTCATGCGCCGAGGCGACACCTAAGCTAGGAGGTGTGTCGTAGTCTCTGGTCTCGACACACCTGGGGATGTTGAACAAGTACTGAAAACACTGGTGTTATCACTTTTCGCCTACATTTCAAAATTTCTTGCTGGGGCTGGGATCATACACCCATCCCAACCGCCGAGTTGCACTGCACATAGGTCGTACTCACAAGAAGCCGCGCCGCTTTTTTTGGCATCCGTCGCAGTGCCGGGAGCTGGCGTCGCCGACGACGACATCGCTGGCAGCTTGTCACCCGGCTTACTCAAGGTGGGAACTGAGCACTTCTTCGTTTCCTTGCACACAATAACTCTGAAAAGGAAGTTGTGTGAGGGCTGCTTCCACCCGTAAAAGGTACAAAATGCACGTATGGGCCCAGTAGGCGACTACCCCGTAATGTGCAAAACGTTTTGGCAAGTCTCGTTGTGCACGCAACATGTTTGGAAGTCCCGGTGGTGTGGAATGGACTAGACGAGTGAGAATACGTTACAGGTGGTTCCTAAATGGGTGCGCAAAGGTGCACAGATGCGAGTTGCATGTGGATTTGGATAGTCTTGTGGAGAACGTCACAAGAAGCAACGAAAGAGTCAGAAAATGGTATTATGGTAACTATACAAGGTGCTCCACATCACAGCGGGTTGTAGCCTGTTAGATCACCTGCTTTCCAGAGGGTTCAAACTATACGCCTAGCAGGGCTGGGCAGTACCGTGATACTAGGATATCGCAATAGTATCTCGAATACTTTTGAGTATCTGTATTTCAGTATCGAAATACATTTGAAAAATGTATTTTTATCTCGGTAGTGAAATAGTTTTACAGTGTATCAAATGTATCACGATACTCTGTCACGTATGAGTACCTTGTTACATTTATTTTTGTGACGCAGACGACGTCTGCGTTTTTTTTTTTTTTTCAGTTGGAGCCGTACCGCCTGCTTTCCTGTACCCTCTCTGTTTTACACCTCCGGTGGACGGCTGTAAGGATGGAAAATGAAGAGACAGTTATTGCATCGTGCTCGCACCCACACTTCATAATGCGGAAAGTTGCAAAAGCTTCAGATTTTGAAAGCTTGCTATCGTGGGCTGCAGGAACTTATGGACCACACCATAAGAGCTCGTGCAATGAGGTGTCATTGGCTATGATGAGCCATGGGATCTACGACTTTCAAGATGAAGACTTCCCGACATCAGGATGGTTAGAGCAGGCACATGTTGGAGCGCGCCTTTCGATATCTCTCGATGACCCGAAGAAGGATTTTACCTTGCTGCAGGACTTTCCAGCCATGACGGCAGTGTTTGTTCGTCATAACACACTTGTGCGCTCTTCTGCAGCAGTAGATAGACTTGTTTGCAAGCTTCATGCTGAGACCAAATCGATGTCTGGAAGACAGCATGTTTGAGGGGCCAGAGCACTTTAGAGGCTCGCCATGTCATAGCTCGCTGCAACGGTCGATGTCAAATGACTACCGGAATCAGGCAGTGCTGAGGGATAACGGACTCAAGTAGAGCCCGGCGTTCCGTCACAGGGCGTCCCGCAGAGACTTCAAAAACCAAGCGACATAACCGTTCAAAACACGCGAAACGCTGGCACTTGTCATACATCTCCCCATTGTTTAGCGCCAAAAAAAGTGCAGGTGCATTTGATGCAAAATATACGTAATTAACTGGCAGCCCTCGCATTCCTTTGGTTCGGAACGCTCGTTGGGTTGGTTTTTGCGATAGTATTGAAAGGAAGTGGCAGTGCAATGCTGGCCCGTGCGGGAAGAAAAGGAAGCACAAAAAGAACAGAACACTCCCGCTGGCACTGTTTCAGGGGCACGCGGGCACTGCAGAGGTGGGAAATCTGATTTGTATTGGGTGGTAGCAGTAAGCGGATAATGGCGCTACAGCCCATTCTGGCGAATCACTTTCTCAACTTCCGTCAGCTTTCACGTTGAGTGGAACGGCTTTAACTTTTTGCTCAAGTGTAACAAATGTTCTCCCGTGCGGCTATGAAGGTACGCAATTCTTTTCAAGATTCAATTATATGAGTGATGCAATTATGTGCACATATTGATTCTGAAATACATAATGCTTTGTAAAAATATATTCTGTGATACTTTCTTCTGCACCTGCAAAAGTACCCCTGAAATAATCCATTATGTCAAAAAAGGGGGCACATAGGTCTTTGATCAAAAACTGTTTTCACAGTTATGATGAAAATCAGGGCACATATGTAGTAGTTCATTCGGATTGTAGATATAAAGGTTGGTTTTGTGTAAAACAACTACTAAAAGAACTGATGTAAAAAAACTGCTGGAGGGATGCAGCTAACAGGTACCAGTGAACTGTGCACAAACCAAGGAGTGCAATGAGACTACTATCATATTCTATCTGGTCTGTAGCAGAAGTTAGAACTACTATTTGAAGTTTGGGCCTGGAAGACAAAACCGGTTTTTCTGGTTCCCACTGCTACAGACCAGATAGAATGATTATGTTAGTCTTATTGCACTCCTTGGTTTGTGCACAGTTCACTGGTACCTTGTTCAGCTGAATCCCTCCAGCAGTTTTACAAAGGCTGTCCAAAAATAAAAAAATCACTCGTTCTACACACAAATTTTATATCTACAATCAGAATCGAGAACTACATACAGTGAAACCTCTTTAATCCGCACATGATGGGGGTGCGAAGAAAGTACGTACTAACCGGTACTGCGGTTTAACCGAATGCATTAAGTTAAAGGTAAACCGAGTTGGGGATTCGGCTTAACTACAGCTTTGTGGGTATGGTTTAATAAGATTCCTCTGTATGTGTTCCAAAATCTTTTTTTTATTTAAGACCAGTGCACCCCCTTAAATGTATCTTAGTATTTGTGTTTTAGGCACCCAACGCATGTATCACGATATTTGTATTCCAGAATACATTTTGAAGCATCTCTGCCCAGCCCTAAATGTGTGGAGTGCACTGCTGCGGCGGGAGCGGTCACTGGCCCGATCACAAACACTAGGAATGCTGGCGAGACGACACTTGAACAAGCACACTTGTTACCACGGGGAGCAATCTGTCACACCTGACCAGCTTAGAAAGGCTGGGGAGTGGTATGAGAGGGTAACAGTAAAGTGGTTGCCTTGCCGTTTTCGGCTAATGCAGAAGCATAAAATAAAGGGCAACATTGTTCGGATGATGAAAGATATGGTTTATGTGCATAAACCATTTAGAGGTGCGGGCATATAGGCCCCCTCGCTGGAGTTTTGGCGACATGCAGCGCCCCTAGTGGCCGACGCCTCTGGGTAGTACAAAAGCAGACGACCCTCGCCGCCTTCCATGTGTTCAGAGTGAAAGTTGGTTGTACTTAGTTTAATCGCTTTGTGGCGCGTTCAAATGACTGCATACTGTACGAAATAGCCGTTAAGGTAGTTGTAGAGTCTAAACAAAATAATATCCGCTAAAACAAGTCGATTTATCGGCTTTCTTTTGAGCGACCGCCGTCGCGGCGTGGGACAGTATCGCCATGCAGGTCGGGTGGTCAAACTTCCTGACGATAATTACCGTTATTTCTTCTTGCGTGCGGTCGACAAAGGAAAGTTCACGAGTAGCATAAACACGGAACGCTGCTGGTAACTGCGAAAGGTCGCTTCAGCGGGAGCATGCAAGCGAACGCAAGAATTGCGCAGCCGACTCAGCTGACACTGCTGGCCTGGCACCGCCTAAAGTGGAAATTTTGTTTTGTAGTTGCGTAACGTTTTACGCCGCACGATTTACGAACGGCAGGGTATACATGTATACTAGCGAGTAGGTGAGGCAATAGCGTCAAATAAATAAATTAAGCGCTATTAAAGGACGCAAAACAAGCACCGAATCGCACGCCCACTGCCTGCGAAGATGTGTACTTCTATATTTGCATAACATAACAGTCGCATACACGGCGCGCGGCCCCGAATATTTACATACGATCATCACTGACAGTCGGTTATCTTCTAGTGCAGGGGTCGTCGCTAGCAATCTGAACGCCGACACGCCAGTTTTGTCCTCAAATGAGTTAGGCAGCGAGACAAGAACAGAATTGGTCGCTTCCAGTTGAATTGTCCCCCATCTTCACACTTCACCAGATTACTGCCAAATTTTATTGGCAATTCGCTTATTTCTTTTTTTTTTTCGTTCAAAGCGTCCCCCCCCCCCCCCTCCCCCTCCTACCCGATTTGCCGTCCACCCTCCGCCGCGTCGGCTGCATGCAACTCGGCCCTACAATTCAAAACGTTGCTGACCCTGATTCTAGCCTACTAAGTGCGAACTGGGAATATATAATGCAAGAGCGTAATTACAGTGAGAGCAAACAAGGAAAGCGAGCGGCCTCTCAGTTCAACCGACCACCTTGTTTTACCGCCACTAATTTCAAAATCGCGAAACAGATTTCACGCTTCTGACGCTCGCTGCATTTTGTCGCTGAGACACGCAACAAAACGGCAAGCTAACGCTGCACCATGTATTCGTAACGGCGACGCAAACGAGCACTGTTTAATGAAAGCGCACGCATGGCGCGCATGGTACGCAAAAGAGCGGCGCACCGCAGCAGGCGAGCCAGCGGTCCGCCGGACTCGCTGGCTTTTTAAAGCGCGATCATCACCGATTGCGTCCCTCTTATTTTTTGATCGGCTGTTGTTGAAAAGTCCTTGTCACCTAGAGTATTAGTTTAAACTAGAAGTTTCACTTCAAATGGTCAGTGAACCTGCGAGTGGGAGAGCGCCGTCACCGTCCCGGCACTTTCGTCGGCGCTGTAAACGTATTTAGCGCTGCAAAGCTTTTCCCCCTAATGCCAAGTTGATCGCCGGAAGAGACCGGACTCGTCGGGGATGGGCTCGTGACCATGTTGCAAAACAATGGGGAACATCGAGCTCATTTTGCTTCTGTCAACACGCGATCCTATGGGACCCGCCCAGCTTTGTACTACCCGGAAGTACTGCCCGGAAGCCGCTTGCGCAGCGTCCCCTGGGCAGCAAGCGAATAATGTTTTGTTCGAAATGTGAATCGAAGCGAACATATTCAAATCCAAGCGAGTATATAGCAATTTGTAATAAAAAAAAACTTCGTTTCTTAAGTGGCCGGCCCAAGCAACCACCAGACGTTCGTCGGCCGTCCACCGTACGTCCATTCCGGCTCTAGCGGACGTCCGTTTCAGGGCCGATGGACGTACCATGTACGTTCGTGGGACGTCCGGTTTTAACACTTCCGTACGTCCAGTCGGACGTCCGAAATTGGCTGTATTTTGGATGTTCAGTAAAAGTTTCCAGAATCACATAATGAGACGATAATGTTTATACTACGAATAGTACACCGCGCAAGGCTAACGCACTACCGGGCAGACGGCATAAATGAACACAGTGAACTTGCTTCACATGTTTCCTTAGCGGTTCTCAATTCTTATATATCGTTCCCCAAAGAGATCATCGTTGGAGTTAGTGAAGTGCTTTAAAAATTTCAAAAAATTAGGCGTAATATTAGAAATAAGCAGACGAAACTTGCAACAAGCCAGGGTGTTGATGTACAAAATCTTTTTAATTGAAAAGAACAGTAGCTTTTTCGTTTTTTGCTTTTATATTCAATTTACGCCATAATGCGATGCTACATAGTAACATTTTACGTTCGTTGGCGGATGTCATTCGGACTTGTACACCGGTTTCTGGATGTCCACTTACAGTGGCCGTCCAAACTGGGCCTTGGATGTTTGGCTGTATTTCGGACGCTCCACGGACGTCCGTGGTTGCTTGAAGGGGGGGGGGCACTGGTTTAAAACAACTTTTAAGTAAACTTTGTGAAAAGTCTTGCTGATTTTTTCCCTACTGATTTCGGATATGCCCATATTTTCGTAGTTGGTCAATTAGTTTCAAGATAATTAGAGATAATGAGGCATTTTTGCTTAACAGTAGACCACAGTGCTGGTCATACAACTGTTATCTTTAATGTTTAGCAATACTATGTACCCTGGTGAACACAATAATCGAAGCAGTTTTATGCATCGCTTGGAACTAATTTTACAGCTCATTAAGCTTTGCTGGCACCAGTGGCAAGGAACCATTTTGAGTGTTCATTTCAAACACCGAAGTTCAATGAGCTGTAAAATTATTTCCAAGCGGTGCATAAAAAAACGTTCTCTTATTTCACTCACCAGGGTTCATAGTATTGGAAAATATAAAGATTATAGATTTATGACTAACACTGTTTTGTCTACTATTCCTCCAAAAATGACTAATTATCTCTAAATATCTTGGGAATTGACTGACTCAAAAAATAACTGCAGAGTGGGGAAAAAGCAATGAGACTGGCAAGTTTCACACGAAGACAAAATACAAGTTCATTTTATTCGAAAGATTTCGTGTTATAAGACGTTCCATCGGGCGAGGGGGAAACGTACTCTCGCGCTCAGCGGTCGCGGAGCGTGGGCCGCCTTTCCCCCTCTCTGGAGTGTGCGCGCCGATCACGGCGGGCTTTAACGCGGCTCCTCCTTTGCCTTGACTACGCCTTGTAGGCATCGCGCGTGCGGGTTTACCACTAATTTACGCATTGTTTTAATGAAATGTTGCTAATAAATGAGCCTAATTGGCAGATTGTGAGTTGCGCACTTTAAAGCACACAAGATTTTTGGCAATTTTGTTCTGCTGAGCTCTTTCTGTACACACCTACTTTGGAGTGGTGGCAGGAAATTCTACCTTTTTTTTTTCAGACTAAAATGGGTCATTGAAACTTTCCTGTGCCGCAGATAGTATTAGTTCCATCTCCACCATTGCTGCGGTCACATTGCGGCATACCCAGCTCCAAGTATTACGTGGGCTGGCCTTGGCGATTTTCACCTCCATAGGTTGTCCCTTTCCCCAGCTAATCTGAGGGGAAGGGGATGGGGCTACTGAAGGAGATTCCACCTCCCTTCTGCCAACATCCCCGACTCGGGCAAAATAAAGCTGTTCACTCGCTCACTCCAGCCAAGAATTTAGTCTATTACCCAAATGTGATGTCTCTTCGTCGGCAACATCAAACATAGATGAAAGCAACGCAAAAGCGAACGCTTGTCTGGTTGCCCAACGGCAGACGCTTAATAAGTCCTTATGACGCTCTCCAGGAGCTGTGTTGTTCATTTTATTTATGTTGTGCTTTAGTTGCACGGCTAAATTGTGCTACAGAGCAGCTTGCTAGAGAGAGTTAAGTTTTTATATGCAGAGCATTTCTTAGCCTCGCCTCTTCCTGCGTCGGACGGCGTCCACAGCTCCGCGTCCGCAGCAGGTGCGCCTCTCCTCCTTCCCTCCTCTCTCTCAACAGCAGCTGGCGCACGCATGCGCCGTAGTCAGCCCGTTCGCTGCGTCGCGGTCTCGGCGTAACAGGTGCGTGATAGCAGCGCGGTGGGGCGTGGAAGGGCGCGCGCTGCTTGCGCATAAGCGCTCTCCCCCCCCCCCCCCCCCCCACCGGTACTGCTCTCCCTCTACTGCGCGCGCTGCAAATATAAAGCGGCTAGCGGTCGCTCGTGCTTCAGTCACTGCGTTGCTCCTTCCTTCCTTGTTTGACGCTCGCTCCCACGTTTACTCGTGTCTGCTACTCCAGCATCACGGAAGAAGCGATGGAAGCAACACTGCCTTCAACCAGTACTGAGGTCCCAATGCTCTGCATTTACTCGTGTTCCCCTCGCGGGAAGGCGCGGGAATATTTTTTTTATAGTTGGCGGTAGTGGTGGCTGAGGGTGAGGTGTTGATATTGCCGCGAACCATACATTGGGTTTGTTTATTTGTGTTTTGCTTTTACCGGCCGGCTGCGCCGGTCTGTGTTATCTCTGCGCCAAGGGAAGCGCGTGTTCCATTCTTTCTATGCCGCATGTGTTATCTGTTGTGATAGGGAGAGCATTCCGATCTAACGTGAACAGCCCAGAATAATAATCTTGGATCTACTATGTTCTCGGTGTGAATCGACGTTTCGAGAACCACGCGCGCTGAAAGATAAAAAGCCTGCATTCGATTCGACGACACTCGCCTGTGCAAGTCACTTTGTTGACCGCTGCTTCGCCGCCTGTTGAGTTGTTAGGGGAGCACAAGTTCGCTCCAATAAACGTGTTTCTCATTCAAGACAACTGCATCGCCCTTGTCTCCGTGACATCTGGTAGTGGTGCTGGGTACGCACCCTTCATGCCCACTTCAACCTCTGGAAGCCGCCAAGCCAGTCCAACAATAGCCAGCCCCCGCCAGCAAGATTTACCACCTGAGTTCGGCCTACTACCGGAGAAAGTGAAGAAGAAAGACGTCGCCACCAGCACCATGGTCAACCAAGCGAATCCTCCCGTCGTTCTGCAGTAGCCACGGGAACCGCCATCATTCCGGGGATCCCCCGCAGAAGACCCAGAAGAATGGTTGGAGAAACGAGCGCGTCCGGAAATTCAAGAGGTGGGACGACGCAGAAACGTTCCGGCACGTTTTCTTTTACTTGGAAGATTCAGCTCGCACTTGGTTCGAGAACCACAAGAGCTCCTTGACAAACTGGGCTCAGTTCAAAAGAGAGTTCACTAAGATGCATGGTCAGAAAAGAACGCGCAGCGCTTTTACTTGAAACTCGAACGCAGCACCTCAACGAAGGGGTAGTGATCTTTGTTGAGGAGATGAAGAGGTTGTTTCGACGTGCGGATCCGGAGATGACAGAAGAAAAGAAACTAAGGTTTCTCATGCGAGGGGTAAAGCAGGAGCTTTTTGCTTGCCTTGTCCGCAATCCTCCCAAGACGGTGGCCGAATTCGCGTCTGAGGCGGCCGCGATGGAAAAGACGCTGGAAGTTCGAACGAGGCAGTACGATCGCCCGGTCAACGTGCTGGTTTCCGAGACGATCGGTGCCGGGGCTACAAGCTCCGACACACTGCGTGAGACCATCCTGTTAGTTGTGTAATAAACGGCCACCGGATGGTGCCACGTGTACTGCAGCGCGCATGCCTGCTCATGAGACCCCGTGACTCACCGCAGAGTGCGCGCACCGTCCTGCGCTTTTGTGGCTTTTGTTTTTTCGTTTGTACGGGCGTATTGTGGTATTGTCTTACTCCCGCGCGCCGCGCGCTCGCGCGTATTACGTTTCAATAAAGAAGATGGCAGCTTGACGGCCGCTCGTCGTTTCTTTCTGCTCCTCGCGAAGCTGCCGCATTCTGTGCCCTTCGCATTGTGGTCATGCTGACACACCACAAAAACTAACAGGTTATGGGCCCAGGACGGTGCATCGACCATCATTGGCGAAGAACTGCAACGGACTGCTTTGTGATGAGCTGCGAAAGTTTCGACCATGAAGGAGCGTGAACAGTCAAGCCACACCCATTTCTCTGCTTCACGTGCTACAGTCCACGGAAGAAGTTCCAGCGACAAGCGTGTGCGGTGGTGAAAGTGTCGGGACGAAGGGACTGACGAACGGTGTGTGCCTAATCACGAAGAGTGTGGAACAGGGCGTGTGGTCTTCGTTAGAAGGACGAAACGTCATACGACACCTGCTTCACTGCTGACGCCACTCGAGCTGGGGCTTACACAAGGCGGCGGTCACAGTAAGTGGCGGAACGACGCGGCTGCGGAGAAACGAAACTGTCGGGAAGAAGGGACTGACATTTCGTTGTGCTCTGCAGTTGTGGCGTGAAAAGGAAGAGTTTTAGAAGTAAAGGTTGTGCGTTTGCCGAACTAGGGGAAGACCATTTCTGTTTGGCATTCAGTTCAACATCAAGATGGCAGCATCAGACGAGTTCAGGCTACCAAAGTTGGCGGCGGAAAACTACCATACCTGGTCAATAAGGGCAGGAGCCGCTCTCCTGCAGAAGGGATGCTGGGACGCCATCGAACCCGGTTATTCTGAGGAAATGACGGATAAAGAGAAGAAGGTAGACAACAAAGCATTGACCTTTCTATTCCTCGTCGTTGAGGACACTTACCTGGATGACATCGGCGAAAGTAAAACTGCGAGAGAAGCGTGGACGACGCTTGAGGAGATGCACTCGAAGTTTGGACTTCTGCATATACTCCAGCTAATGCGTGATTTCTTCAACGTAAGGATGAAGAAAGAAGAATCAATGCAGAGCTACCTGGGAAGACTCATGGAGCTGCACAGAAAACTGTCAAGTGCAGGACATGCATTCACCGACAGAGAAGTCGCCTTGGTGATGCTTATGGGGCTTCCAGCGTCGTACGAACCGCTCATTCTCAATTTGGAGCAGGACGAAGAGCAACTGAGCACGAAGGTAGTGAAGACGAGGCTGCTCATTGAAGAAAAAAGAAAGCTGCGTCGCAATGAAGAGAGCGTCGACAACGACGACAGTCAGACTAGGGCGCTGGGCAGCAAAAGTTGTTCCACGTCCGACAGCAAGCAGCAAAACGACAAGATGAGCTATCAGCCTGCTCATAAGAAAGACGACAAGATGCGCCAACGGACGTCAGGTGTCCAAAAGAAGAAGGTGCGATGCTTTGCTTGTGGCAAGATCGGTCATATAGCGCGGGACTGCGACCAGTTTCCGGATGAAGAGAAGGACCAGCAAAAGAAGAGAAGTCTTCCACACGCAAAAATAGCAACGCATATGGCCTTATGTGCGAAGGACGAGGCAGCGTCACACCCCGGTGTATGGCACCTTGACAGCGGTGCTACTGATCACATGACATCCCAAAGGTCAAAGGTCACCGACTTTATGCCATGCGAATCAGCAGTGGAGACCGCAAATAGAGAGTCCATCAAAGTCGAAGGGAAAGGAAGAGTCAAGATTCAGCTGTCTGAGCAGTGCGGTGGGACAAACATCACGCTCGAAGATGTCCTGTATGTGCCTGCTTTGAACGGGAACCTCCTATCGGTTGGAAGGATTGAGGAGCGAGGGTTGCAAGTTACGTTCGCTGCCGGCAAGGCCTTCGTTTCCAAAGGCAACGGAGAAGTAGCCCTAATTACTGCAACGAAGCAAGGGAGACTGTACACCGTGAAAGAAGCAGAGGTGTCGTCGAGGCTCGCCAAAGCAAAGGACACATCTCTTTGGCATCGGCGGCTGGGCCATTTGCATCAGGATGCTGTTCGTGGCCTCTGCGGAACCGGCAAAGATCACATGGAGGATCATTGCGACGTTTGTCACCTAGGAAAGCTGAGAAGAAGCTTCCCGAGGGGAGAAGCAACTCGGGCCAAAGCGCCATTGGAGCTGATTCATTCAGATGTCGTCGGTAAAATCGTGCCGACATCCAAGGGCGGCTCAAGTTATTTCGTAACCTTCACTGACGACTACTCACGGTACACCGTTGTGTACCCTATGAAGGCGAAAAGCGAAGTGCTTCAGAGGTTCGAAGAGTACAGATGCATGGCGGAAAACTTTCACGACAGAAAAGTGAAGGTTTTACGTAGTGACAACGGGGGAGAGTACACCAGCACTGACTTCAGGGAGTACTTGACTGAGCATGGCATCAAGCACCAACTAACCATCCCTGGCACACCTGAGCAGAATGGAGTTGCTGAAAGGATGAATCAGACACTGCTAGACATGACAAGGTGCCTCCTCATTGAGTCAGGTGTCCCCAAGGAGCTTTGGGCTGACGCCGTTGTCACTGCAAGCCGTATAAGAAACAAATGTCCATCCAAAGCGATTGAAGGAAAGTCGCCGGAAGCTTTGTGGACAGGGGGAGAAGTGAAGCTGGACGGCCTCAGGGTGTTTGGATGCAGAGCATGGAGCGTGCGAGGTAGGCTGCGGAAGAAGGGCAAATTGGATCCGAAAGCAGAGGAGTGCGTACTGGTCGGCTACCCAGAAGGGGTGAAAGGCTACAAGCTGTGGAATTTCGAAGAAGACCACTTCTTCGTTAGCAGGGACGTCTCTTTTGACGAGGATTGCTTCCCATGCAAGCATGTACAAGCTGCGACCACCGGCCCTAAGGTTTGCGACAGCACTGATGTACCAGTAATGTTTCAAGTTGAAGCAAGCTCAGATGACCCACAGAACGCTGATAGTGCTGACCATAGCGATAGCGATGACCGAGACGACCGTGCAGCCGTTTCATCAGACGAAAACGAGCAAGCTATGCAACAGCCGTCCAACGCCACAGATGACAGTACCGTATAAACCGGAATATAGGTCGAGTTTTTTTCCGAAAAAATCCGCACAAAAGTCACCCCTCGTCTTATATAGCGGTCATTGGCAGAATGTAATTCGTTGTCTGGCAACAATGTGCAAGCGCAGTCCGTCGCCATCGCCATTCGTGTCGGACTGCTCTCTCGCACTATCAGGCCTTTATTTGATTTCGCTTTTCTCTAGTTTTTCGTATTTTACTCGTTTATTGTGCGTGCGTACGTACATTTCTGTACGTATCTGTTCCGAGATGAGTGGCGGCAGTCGACGCCATTTTACCGCGGTGTTTAAGCTGACGGCGATTGAGTGATTGAGTCACCGAGCAGAGTGGGAATATGGCGGCGCAACGCCAGTTAGGCGTTTCGGAGAAAAGTGTGCGGTACTGGCGGAGCCAGAAAGCTAAGCTGTGCGCATGCAACCCCCGAAACCGATCGTTCCGTGGACGCCAAGCGGTGCACCCCGAGTTGGAGAACAAAGTGGCGGACTTCGTCCGGGAACTTCGTCCGGGAACTTCGCTCACGATCGCTCCGGAGGCCATGCACGGACCGGCTCCGCGAACTGTACAGTGAGTGGATAGCCGGCGACAACAAAAAGACCTACACGGGCCGGTTGCGACCGTGTCAAGCTGGGTGTCCTTCTCTGGGCAGTCGCTGTTCGACAACATGGTTACACGAGCGTTCAGGAAGTGCTCCATCAGCAACGCGCCTGATGGCATGTAAGATGGCAGTGCGAAGCAGTCATCCTTAGACGACTCTGAGAGCTCGGACGAGTGACCTCGGCAGGCATAGTGAGTGGCAGTGGCGGACGGGCGTCGAAAATAAATATAGACATTGTGAGTGCGCTTCTGTGCCGAATTATTTTTTTTGTCAACTTTTCCCACCTCAAGGTAGGGGGTCGACCTATATACCGGGTCGACCTATAATCCGGTTTATACGGTACTCTGGCACCGAGACGCTCTGAGAGACTTGCAAACAAAGAATTACGTTCAAGAGAATGCCCTGGGTGCTGTGTAGCCAGGCACAGCTTGAAAGACCCAGAGACGCTTCAGGAAGCTTTGGCTGCTCCAGACAAGGAAGAGTGGAAAGCAGCCATGAAGAGCGAACTGGACAGCCTGAAGGCATCAGAAACATGGGAGCTTGTGCCACGACCAAAGGGAAGACAAGTCGTGAAATGCAAGTGGGTATTCCGTAAGAAGTATCACGCCAATGGTGACTTGGAGCGGTACAAGGCACGCTTGGTAGCATGTGGATACTCGCAAGTGGAGGGAATTGATTTCAAAGAAACCTTCTCTCCTGTAGTGAAGCTCAAGTCCATCAGAACGCTGCTGGCGATAGCCGTCGAAAGAGAGTGGAAAATCCACCAGGTTGACATCACTGCAGCATATCTGAACGGAACATTGAAAGAGGCCGTCTACATGGAACAGCCACAATCTTCAAGAGCCCGTGAAGATGGCAAGGTCTGCCTTTTGAAGAGTTTATATGGGCTAAGACAGTCGGGGAGAGAGTGGAATCTCACTTTGGACAGTCTCCTGAAGTCGGAAGGGATGACAAGATCCAAAGCCGATCCCTGTGTTTATGTCAGCCAAGGAAAGGAACTCATCGTGGGAGTCTACGTTGATGACCTCCTCATCATCGCAAAAGACGAGACAGAAATCGCTGATTTCAAAAGCCGGTTGGGTCGAGAATTTGACGCCAAGGATCTGGGAGAGGCTAGTCACATTCTTTCCATGCGACTGACGAAAGAAGAAGGTGGGAAGTTGTCTCTTGATCAGGCGGCTTATGCAGAGGATATTTTGGAGACGTTTGGCATGACAGATGCAAGACCAGCGTCATCTCCATTAGATCCGGGAAGCAAATACGAAAAAGGAGACAGCAGGAACCCGCCGAGAGAAGACCTAAAGTTTAGGTATAGGCAAGCAGTCGGTGCACTGCTTTACCTTGCTGGAGGGACAAGGCCGGACATCGCTTTTGCCACTGCATACATGAGCCAGTTCAGCGAGCACCCAACAGAAGAACACTGGAGTGGCATAAAGCACATTCTTCGCTACATAAAGGGGACGAAGAGTTATGCGCTTGTTTTCAGGAAAGCTGGAACTTGCGTACAAACCTTTTGTGACGCAGACTGGGCCAGCGACCGAACCGATCGGAAGTCATTCAGCGGATACGTGTTTACGTTGGCTGGTGCTGCTGTTTCCTGGAGCAGCAGAAAACAGCGATGCACTGCATTGTCAACTGTTGAAGCTGAATACGTGGCCATGTGCCAAGCCACAAAAGAAGCGCTCTGGCTTCAACAATTCTTGGGGGAACTTTCCGCAAGCGAATTTGCGCAAGAACCGCAAATTTTGAAGGTGGACAATCAGGGCGCTATTTCTCTCGCTAAAAGCCAAGTGACTTCGGAGCGAAGCAAGCACATTGACCTCAAGTATTTCTTCCTGAGGGAAAAGATCGAAGAAGGAAGGCTGCAGCTACAATACGTTGAGTCGTTAACGAACAGCGCGGATCTTTTCACGAAGCCGTTAAATGGAAAGAAGACGCATGCGTATTGTGAGTGCTTGGGAGTGAAAAGTGTGTGCTGTGCACTTCGTTCTCCCTAATTCGGTGGCAGTTCATTAAGGGGGAGTGTTAGTTGTGTAATAAACGGCCACCGGATGGTGCCACGTGTACTGCAGCGCGCATGCCTGCTCAAGAGACCCCGTGACTCACCGCAGAGTGCGCGCACCGTCCTGCGCTTTTGTGGCTTTTGTTTTTTCGTTTGTACGGGCGTATTGTCTTACTCCCGCGCGCTCGCGCGTATAACGTTTCAATAAAGAAGATGGCAGCTTGACGGCCGCTCGTCGTTTCTTTCTGCTCCTCGCGAAGCTGCCGCATTCTGTGCCCTTCGCATTGTGGTCATGCTGCACACACCACAAAAACTAACACATCCGAGCAGTGGTCAGGGAAGAGCTTCGGAAGCTTTTTCCGACGACGCCGCAACCTCAAGTGGCTTCCCTGACTGACGTCATCCGCGAAGAGGTTCAACACGCTTTGGGCACTTCTATGCCATCCGAGGCACCCCGCGAGCCACAGGCGATGACCTACTCCGCGGCTGTTCGTCGACCCCGCCCTGCTCCAACCCGTCTACAAGAAGCTCCACCGTACCGCCGTCCACTGTCACCACCGTCGACCGTACCGCCGTACACAGCCCAAACCCAGACGCCGAGAAAGACTGACGTTTGGCGAACGCCAGATCATCGTCCGCTGTGCTACCATTGCGGAGAGGCCGATCACATCTATCGTCGCTGCCCGTACAGGAGACTCGGACTGCGTGGTTTCTCCGTCGACGCCCCACGCCCCCGACCCGGCCAGCGCCCTACTGAGATCGACGAATACCTGTCCAACACCAACCGAGGACCAGCCCGCTCACACCGATCGCCGTCGCCCTACCCATACCAGTCGCCTAACCACCGTAGCAATGCTGATTTCGCCCGTGGAAGGTCCCCCAGCCCACGCGGGGGAAACTAAAAGCAGCAACTTCTGGAGGTGAAGTTGCTCTACGGCGAAAAACTGGAAACCCTCCAACGACGCAAGGACGCGCCGAAGACAGTGATTCACAACATGCCCTCATCCCGACGACCCGACCTAGCCCCGACGAGACTCCTGAACACGACGACAGCTACACGGCGCGACGCGCACCCGACCTGACCGAGACGTCAGTTACGAAGACGACGACAACGACGATGCACAGTGCCCGACCGTCAACACGTACAAGCAGAGATACGACGCCCCGACGAACCCGGAACTCGAGGAAGACTGCATCTGACGTCAAGGTGTCCATCGACGGCTTTGACGTAGTCGCCCTCGTAGACACGGGAGCTGACTTGGGTAATGAGCGGACCATTTGCGTCTAAACTGAAGAAAGTTATGACCAGATGGGACGGTCCGCACATACGCACAGCAGGAGGCCACCTCGTGACGCCAAGTGGAACGTGCACATCGCGCGTCACCATAGACGGCACAACGTACCCTGCGGCGTTCGTCATTCTGCCTAACTGCTCCCGCGACGTAATTCTTGGAATGGACTTTTTGATGGACAACGGTGCAATAATCGATCTGCAGACCAAGTCAATAACTTTTTCCCCCAACCACTCCATGACGCCGGAACCGAACCCCGAACGACGTGCTGCTGTAAGGATTGCCGATGATCATGTCACCCTGCCACCCCGCGCAAGCTTGATGGTCGCAGTCTACTGTGAAGATGCTGCTCCTGACGTCTACGCTATCGTAGACACCGATAGCGTGCTTCTCGACCGTGGTGTGTCGGTCGCAAGAGGCATTGCGCGCTTCAAGGAACACCAATCCCACATTTTGGTTACTAATTTCACCGAGGAGTACCAGCATTCCTCGAAGAAACGCAAGAAGCAAGTGACGTGATCGCGGTCGCCGACTTTGAACGCACACCCGTAGAAACCTTCAAGCTCCCGCAGCCCTTCGACGTGAATCCGGCGCTACCGCAAGAACAACGGAACAAATTATTGGCTTTGCTGCGTCGCTATAGCGAATGTTTTTCGTCGAGCGCAAAACTACGTCAGACCCCTCTAGCGAAGCACCGAATAATAACCGAAGATGGAGCCCGACCTACCCGACAGTCACCGTACCGCGTCTCTTCACACGAACGGGAAGCCATCCGGACTCAAGTCGACGACATGCTCAGCGACGACATTATACAGCCATCGAAAAGCCCCTGGGCTGCGCCCGTCGTACTCGTAAAGAAAAAAGACGGCACATTAAGGTTTTGTGTTGACTACCGGCGACTGAACAAAATCACGAAAAAGGACGTGTACCCCCTCCCCCGAATCGACGACGCCCTCGACCACCTTTGCCACGCGAAGTACTTCTCATCGATGGACCTGAAGACCGGCTACTGGCAAATTGAAGTGGACGAGAGAGACAGAGAGAAGACTGCATTTATAACCCCAGAGGGCCTATAGATGGTATTCGTTGAAAAGTTTAGCGGTCAATTTCTTCGCTTGGCAACACTGGAAACGGCCACAGACATGGCTGATGCGCCACGGACATGGACAAGTACCGCCATCCCGCGGAGCCCGACGTAACGAGTGACGGCACACTCACACGGTTGCATGAAGGAGAAGAGGGGTACCTGATATCTGGGGGCCGTGCGCACAACGTCGCCTAGCAACAGACGCTTGGCCACAGATATGGCGGCGCACTCGCATGGTTGCCTGCATGCATTCCACGCCAGTGAATACCGGCCATACGAGTTCAAGGTGATGCCGTTTGGGCTGTGCACAGCTCCAGCGACGTTTCAAAGAGTCATGGACACTGTGCTAGCTGGCCTTAAGTGGCGCACCTGCCTCGTATACCTCGACGACGTAGTGGTATTCGCCCGGACTTTCGACGAACACCTTGCAAGGTTGGAGTCTGTACTCGAGGCCATTCGTACGTCGGGGTTGACGCTGAAGCGTGATTCGCATACGGGGAACTCAAGTTCTTGGGCCACGTCGTCAACGCCACCCGCCGCGGTGGCTCAGTGGCTAAGGCGTTGCGCTGCTGAGCACGAGGTCGCGGGTTCGATTCCCGGCCGCGGCGGCCGCTTTTCTGATGGAGGCGAAAAGCAAAAACGCCCGTGTGTACGAGATTTCGGCGCACGATAAAGATCCCCAGGTGGTCAAAATTAATCCGGAGCCCTCCACTACGGCGCGCCTCATCGCCTGCGTTGCGTCGGCGGGTTAAACGCTACAATCATCGTCAACGCCGCGGGAGTCCTACCTGACCCGGCAAAAACTTCAGCCATTGCGAACTTCCCAAAGCCGAAAGACAAGAAGGGCGTGCGAAGATTTCTCGGGCTGTGCGCATACTACCGGCGCTTCGTCGCAAACTTCGCACGCATTGCAGAGCCACTCACGCGCTTGACGAAAGATAGCACCCCTTTCAGCTGGGAAAACGACCAAGAAAAAGCATTCTGCGAGCTGCAAAAACGCCTGCAAAGCCCGCCCGTGCTCGCTCATTTCGACGAAAATGCCGAAACGGAAATGCACACAGACGCCAGTGATATAGGCTTGGGTGCCGTCCTTGTCCAAAAGCAAAGCGGCTGCGAAAGGGTAATCGCCTATGCCAGCCGTGGTCTGTCGAAGGAGGAGAAAAACTATTCTGCCTCTGAGAAAGAGTGCCTGGCTATTATATGGGCGATTTCAAAATTTCGCCCATACGTGTATGGAAGGCCATTCAAGGTTGTAACAGCTAGACCACCATGCGCTGTGTTGGCTCGCCAATTTGAAGGACCCCTCTGGCCGTCTTGGGCGGTGGAGCTTGCGCCTGCAGGAGTTCGACATTACAGTCGTTTATAAATCCGGCAGGAAACACTCCGACGCCGACTGCCTGTCCCGCGCCCCCGTCGACCCACCACCACAAGACTCTGATGAAGACAGCGCGTTCTTCGGGATCGTGACGGAGAGCGACCTAGCCGCCCAGCAGCGTGCCGACCCCGCCTTACGCGTCATAATCGAGTACCTCGAGGGATGCAACGTTGCCGTTCCTAGGACCTTCAAACGCAGCTCACCAGCATTCAGCCTGAGAAACTCCGTCCTCGTGAAGAATTTCAGCCCCGGAACAAGAGCGAATTACCTTCTCGTCATCCCCGCGGACCTTCGTGACGAAATTTTGGAAGCGTGCCACGACGACCCGTCTTCCGGACATCTCGGCACAGCCCGCACTATTGGAAAAATCAAGGCGAGGTACAACTGGCCCGGCCTTACCTCTGACGTCACCCACTACGTCCGGAGCTGCCGTGACTGCCAGCGACGAAAAACGCCGCCGACAAGACCCGCCGGACTTCTGCAACCGATCGCCGTACTATCGAGACCATTTCAACAGATTGGAATGGACCTTTTAGGCCCGTTCCCTACGTCACGATCACAGAACAAGTGGATTGTCGTAGCGACAGACTACATGACGCGCTACGCAGAGACCGCCGCTCTTCCGAGGGGGACTGCACAAGAAGTGGCAAAGTTCTTTATAAGCCAAGTTGTGCTGCGACATGGAGCCCCGGAAGTCCTAATCACAGACCGCGGAACGGCATTTACTGCGGAGCTGATGCAAGGAGTATTACGCTACAGCAACACGGATCACCGAAGAACGACGGCGTACCACCCCCAAACGAACGGACTAACAGAACGTCTGAACAAGACAATCGCAGATATGCTGTCAATGTACGTTGACGTTGAACATAAGACTTGGGACGAAGTGCTCCCGTATGTCACGTTTGCGTACAACACGGCTATCCAGGAGACGACGCAGCTGACGCCGTTCGAGCTTGTCTACGGTAGAAGGCCGACTACGATGCTCGACGCCATGCTTCCGCACGTAGAAGACGACCTCAACGCCGAAGTCCACGGATATCTTCAACGTGCGGAGGAGGCCCGCCAGCTCGCTCGAGTTCGTATAACGGACCAGCAGCTGGTGGATTCGGGCCGCTACAACCTCCGACGCCGAGACGCCGAGTACCAACCAGGGGATCGTGTGTGGGTTTGGACTACCATCCGACGACGCGGACTCAGTGAGAAGCTCCTGCGACGGTATTTCGGACCCTACCAGATTCTACGACGTGTTGGCCAACTTACCTACGAAGTGATCCCCGATGGTGACTCCGGCACATCACGACAACGCACGCGGTCTGAAGTCGTCCACGTGGTTCGCTTAAAACCTTTCTACGGACGATAACGAATTTTATTTTTATTTTCGGACTGTCGCTTATGTTAGCACCGGGTCGATGCACTCTTAGATGGGGGGTAATGCCGTGAACCATATATTGGGTTTGTTTATTTGTGTTTTGCTTTTACCGCCCGGCTGCGCCGGTCTGTGTTATCTCTGCGCCAAGGGAAGCGCGTGTTCCATTCTTTCTGTGCCGCATGTGTTATCTGTTGTGATAGGGAGAGCATTCCGATCTAACGTGAACAGCCCAGAATAATCTTCTTGGATCTACTATGTTCTCGATGTGAATCGACGTTTCGAGAACCACGCGCGCCGAAAGATAAAAAGCCTGCAGTGCGGACGCCGGAGCATTCGATTCGACGACACTCGCTTGTGCAAGTCACTTTGTTGACCGCTGCTTCGCCGCCTCTGTATTCTTTTGAGTTGTTAGGGGAGCACAAGTTCGCTCCAATAAACGTGTTTCTCAACTATATAATATGCAAAATACTAAGTCCACCCAAAACTACCTGTATTAAACCCTGCAGGGATATGAAGCCAGAAGTACGTTACACTGACACGCGCTTCTGTTTGTTGTCCATGGGCACCGAGCGTATCAAGGTTAGATCGTTTTAACAAACATCAGTTTTTGCAGTATCAAAATACCGCTTAACGCGATCCCGGATACATACACGCAAACAAAAAAAAATGTGAAGTATTGCAAACATATGTTCGACACGGTATCGTTTACCCACCCTGACCACGCTATGGTGGCTATTGGCGGTGAGATGTTTGAGTGGCGCCCCCTGGCTCTGACGTCAGCTTAGGGACTCGCGCTGCTGTCGTCTGCTACCCTCCGCTGGTGAGGGGCAGCAGTGCCTGTGCTCGAGATAGGCCGCTTTCATACTTTAGTGAATTAAAAAGCGTATTTTTAGTAATTGAGTCATTTTTGCAAGCTTCTGTCTCATCTGCATGATTTGAAGCTGTATCCCCCACAAGTTTGCGACACATGAGAAGAGAAAGAACAACTTTCTTCAGAGTATCGGTTAGAATCTCGTGTTCAACCCGTCCTTTCTAGCCTCTTCGCGAGGTTCAGCGCACAGATATGTATTCAAAATGCGTTGGCTTCCCTACAGTATTTTTGAGATGCTCTTATGACGACTCAACAGTCTGTGCTACGTACACGCGCATCGCACAGCAGGAAATAAAGCGGCTGTCTTCTATTTTTTGTTGTTGTTGTTGACTTGTATCAGATGAATGTTTTTTCTGTGCCCAACGCATTTTTTAAATAATAATTAGTTAATAACCGTCACAAACGTCTTATTAGTAGGTTTGGTGATGTTAGGGAGGCTCACAAAGATCGTGAGGATGCCTTCTTCAGGCTGTATGCATGGCATACATTCCCTTCACGAATCGGCTTCCGTTATGGGTACTTGCAAGAAATTGTATATTCGCAGCGTGCGTTGTATATTCACATGCAAATACAATGAGAAGGTTCTTGCTACGCCACCTCGATCGCGCCCCTGGCAACGTTGTCCAGTACTCGAAGGTGGCTTTTATGCTCCGAATTTCTATCGTAACCATTGTTATAACGAACTGACTCTCAACCCGAAAAAATTATGGCACGATCACGGTGTTTAAGGCTTGATATACTCGCTAACGAACCGAATAAATAGTATATGTGCATATATTACAAGAATAGAAACCGATGAACATTTCCAAGGAGCTCTCCAACTCTTTTCAACTCTTCCAGGCGTAAAGAACAAGCCCGGGATGGCGATCTATGAATTGGAAAAAAAAAATGCTCTTACTCATTTGTCCTGGACTGAGGACCCGAACCTCTGATCAGCTCGATTTTACTGCTAAATAGAGTTTTCGCCTCCTCCCAGTCCTCCTCCTGCTCCTCCTCCTCTTGAATGCAGTTTTCCCGGTTTTCCTATAACGCAAATATGGATACTGGGAAGACATGACTGTGGGGAATGTACTAAAATATCCCTCCAGGTCTGAACAAACCGTGTTACTGTATTTTTACCGTACACGTGACTCATTTTGCTCAATAAACCTCCATACTGGTTCGTTGTATAAAACCAGCACGGTCTGAACAAACCGTGTTACTGTATTTTTACCGTACATGTGACTCATTTTGCTCAATAAACCTCCATACTGGTTCGTTGTATAAAACCAGCACGCGCCTATACGCACAGTGGGTTATTCGGAACTCAACCTACATTTTTTTTTTCGCGCCATAGTGCATACTTCCATGCCATTACAACGTAAATTAATGTGATAAAATACTTTCAAGCGTTCGGCAACGTTGCAAAGACTATTTTGCTTACATATGATTACCGGGAATCGTAATGCCTTCTGCCAAAGCGGACAGCCCCGAAGGCCTGGTATTTGTTTTGGTCTTGCAATTTCGCTGTTGTCGGTTATTAGCAGCTGACTGTTCCCTTTGTTCGAAAGATTTCGTAATACAAAGGCTGACCCCTAGCTCCGACTCTTAGGCGCTGTGCACAGGACTGGCTTCGCAAAGAATGGGGGACGTCGGCAATGTTTCTTCCGTAGCGGTACCCAAAACTGCACTTTAACTCACGCCTTGAGCTTGTGTGTGCGATTTTATGTCTATTATGATAAAAAGTTACGCACTTGCCAAATCTGGTGCGGACAATCGTCAGACGTCAACCGAGCGCAAAGAAACAGCACGGAGAGCGAGCCCGACTGAAGCAGGCGACAAATGCGAAAATTCCTAAGCCGACGTCACGAAGGCGCGCTTCGCAGCGCCGCCTGTGGTCGCGCTCACCGCCAATTAGCCACCATAACCACGCTACCTCGATGCGAATTGCGGCCCAAAAGCCGCCAATTTAAGCCAGATCGCTTAAACTGGTCCTGTGCTACAACTTTCCCAGTTAAAGTATGTTACGGAAAAGAACGTACAACGCGCTACAACGAAAAATTCACCGAGCCGCCGCTGGCGCCCATGCGCCGCGGAGCGAACGCCCAAGCCAGTGAATCGACCAGCTTAAAGGGCGTTGCGCACGCAAGATGGCGGTGCCCTGCGTTGGACGACGGACGCAGCGGACGACGGACGTGTGTTCCCAGCGCAGCGACGACGGCCCAGACGGCGAATGCGATAAGTCTGTTTTGTTTTTCTTTAAGGGAGGTAATGCTGTAGTGTTTAGTGTTAGCAGTGTGTTTAAGCACCATTTTGACAGTGCACCAACAAAGGAAGATGCTGTAGGCAAGCATCGCACGGTGTTTGTCCTTTCTTTTCTAGCGTAGCACGTGCGGAAGAAAGCGGCAGCGTGCATGAGGTGCAAGCGGGAGTATCCACTCGAGGATACTTCGAGACAGCTGAGGATGCGGAAGGGCATGACTTCATGTGTAGAATGTGTGTAATGGAGTCGCGCCTCGACCGGCTAGAGCAGGAGAAGGAGCTACTGAAAGTACAGGTGGACGGGTTAGTGAAGGAGCTGAAAGCCGAAAGGCAACAACGGGACGTGCTGGAAGGGAAGCTAGCCCAGGTAGGAAGCGTGTGTGTGCCGAGGGATGCCATTCCGGAAAGCAATGTTGTACGCCACGGGGCAAGCGCACCGAGGGTGCCTGGCTCCGAGGCGGGAAGACAAGGGGAGGTAAGGGCCGCCGAGCATGAGGCAGCGGGCGGACATGACAGCGCTGGTCACGGAGAGGGGCCTAACGCTGTCGTGGAAGAAGGGAAGAGGCGCCGCCGGGCAAGAGCTACTCGGAGGCAATTAGCACGAAAGCTTCGGCGGCAAAAACACCTGCGCAGCAAGAAGAACCAAGGAAGCGGCGATGTCACCATTGTGGGCGACTCGAACATGCGCAGGGCAGAGCAGGTGATTACAAAGAGGGTAGGGGAGGACAACCGAGTTAAGGCTAGCACGCTCCCTGGAAAGACGGTTAGCGTGGCGATGGAGAAGGCGAAAGAGCAGGTGTGGGACACAATGACAGAGAAGCACCTAGTGGTGATAATGGGGGGTCTTAAACGACGTGCTTCAGGGAAGAGGACGAGGCATAGCGAAGCAGGTGGCGAAGGGGGTCAATGAACTCCGGGCGATTTCGGGCGACGTCCAGACCGCGGTCTGCACGGTGCCGGAAGTTGAGGGTAGAGGAGGCCACGTAGCAAGGGCAGTGGTAGAAGCCAACAGGGAAATTTGGACGTTCGCTAAAGCAATGACTTTTGAAGTGGTTGACCTCGACCGGGAAGTGCACCGTGCGGGCCGGGGCAGGGCGTTTGTTCGGGACGGAGTACATTTCACTGAGGGCGTAGTGGAGCCGGTGGGGAGGCGACTACCTGCGCGGGCGGTAGCGTTTTTAGGGGGGCTAAGAGCATCCCGGAAGCTGGGCTAAATAACAGGCACAGTGAAAATGCGGCAGGGACAAGCGATTACGATCGAAGTCGAATGTACAGCGCAAAGAAAAGTACCAAAGTTAGCACACAGGGCGCACAAAAGCTTAAAAAGGGGCATGAGGTAGCAATGCAGGCGAGCGAGGAGGCAAGCGACGTCCCCCCGGGTGACCGACTCTTATCCCAAGCATCGGAAAAGAATTAACCCAAAGAAAAAGCGTGGGGCGACTAAGATTAACTACATAAACATGCACGGTGGCAGATCACAGGAAAAATGGTTAGAGGTTCGCAGTCAACTAGAAAAAAAAAAAAAAAAACTGAAGTATATGCCTTTACAGAAACTTAAGATTTAGAAGAGCCCCCAGCAATGCATGAATATATATGGCAAGGCTGTAACAGAACGGCAGGTACTAGAAGGGGGGGGGGGGGGGTCGCCATGCTTATTCAACAGGGTGCCAATTGGCACAGAGTAAACGAAAACTGCGAAGAACAAATGTGGGTTAAGGGCACGATAGCGGGAAGAGAAACGCTGTTGGGAGTCGCCTATCTGTGGTCAGGTGATGACAGGGAGGTGTCACCCGTTTCCTTAAATTAGGGTGCACTGTCAGAAGATATGGGGAGTCGACTACAGAGAGCCAACAAACCCCACCGAATCCACAGGGCACAGGTGACAAAGGGGGTGGCCGTCTGATGTGCGGCTTTCGCCGACCAGAGCGGCAAGAATGAGCAAGAGCCTTGAACAAAAAAACAGCACAAAGACTTATATTCAGACAGGCAAGTTACAAACACAAGCACGAGGTAACGGATCGATAATTACAGGCAACTTAGATGGAATTCAAATACAAGAAACAGTCCAATCCGATAAAATGATACAAACAGGAGCGTTCACAAATGAATATTACGAATCGGAGCAGTTAACTAAAAAAGAAACGAGCAGTTCGATGCATATGAGAGACAGTCTCAGCATATTCACCGACCGGGCCGGACGATGCACCGCTGTCGGAGGCGATTCGGCTACCTGGGAAGCGTGGCTTCGCTGTAGGCCAGGCTGTCCGAGACGATCACGGTGATTCGAGGCCCGGGAGTACGTTGGAGTCCTCCAGGGCGCGGGTCGCCGATGGTGTGATGTACAAACTGACAGGTGCCGTTGTCACATCACGACTGCCAAACGTAGCTGGTTTGCTTAGGCGGGGCTTCTCTTTTTATAACCGTGCCGGCGCGGAGAGAGAGAGCACAACACACAACGCGCCCGCCGCCGTCAGCGAATAACTCACTCTTCTCCCTTCTAGAATCATCGACGCTCTTTAGAACTGGCAAGGCCACGCGCACCTCCTCGAAAGTACTGGAAGCTTCGACGAAACCGGAGCGGCGGAGGTTTTATTTTTTTTGTTTTTTCGCCGGCGAGCCGGCGAGTGATCGTGTTACCGTCTCTTCGTTCGAGAAAGCTCCATATTGTCTCGGGGCGAATGGAACCGATCTGAATGAATCGAACGTCTGCAAGAAGAATTAGACGCTGTACAATAAAATGAAAACTTTATAAGGTACTTTTAGACGTCGTACGCTCGAGTTTGTGACAGGAGGTTAGAGAAAAGAATGAAAAACTGGTAGGATGCATTTAGCGGGACCTCGATCAGTTAAAACAATCGGGAGAAGTGATTCTAGTGGGAGACATGAATGCCCACATTGAGGGCCTGGACGGATACACAGACCGCAACGGCAAACTCCTACTAGATATGTGTGAATAACATAATCTCATTGTAGTAAACAGAGAGAATAAATGTGAGGGACAAATTACTTGGGAACGAGGGGAAAAGCAGTCCAGTATAGACTACAGCCTCCTTTCAGAAGGAGCGTATGAAAGGTTGACTCTAATGGAAATAGATGAAATATTTGCCCGCAGCTTAGGAAGTGACCATAAACGGATAACATTGACTTTTGGAAAAATGGGAGGTCAAAAGCAGAAAACGGTGGTACATGACTTGAAATTAAACGATCATGCCAAAAGCGTGGAGGCGAAAATCGAGAGACAACCTACGAAAGATTGGGAATACAGCGAATTGATTGGTTTCATTCAAGGAAAGATAAGGAACGCGAAAGAACGCAACTACTGGAAAGGAAAAAGGAAACCTAGAAGCTGGTGAAACAAGGAAATCAAGGAAGCTATAACACAAAGACAGCAAGCCTCGAGAGAGCACAGGGAGGCCAAGCGAGTGGGAATGCAAACAGAGGAAATAACTTTGAAGTGGAATCGGTACCGCCTTAAGAAGCTGGAAGTACAAAAACTTGTACAGCAAAAACTTGAACGAGAAAGTGAGCGATGGGTCTCGAATATCGAAAGAATAAAGGCGCGCCGAGAAAGTTTTGGAATCACGTCGAGGAACTAAGGAAAAAGACCGAAGAAGTACAACGTCATGTCATAAACGGCGAAGGCCAGGTACTAAAAGGGGAAGAAGCGGTTTTTCACATGCGCTCAATGATACAAGAGAAGTTCAGAAGAACAGAGAGAGGGCTACAGCATTCAGGGAGTGGGGCAAGCGAAGTGCGTACAGATAGAGAGCTAAAGTTGGAGAATCTAAACTGGAAAAAAGCCGAAGAAATGTTCCAGCTAATAGGGCAACAGGGACGGATGAAATTCCCATTCGGCTGGTCAACCTACTGGGTCCAAAAAGCAAGGCACAAATGATTCGAGCAATCGAAAAAGTGATAAAAACTAAGCAAGTACCGGACAATTGGCGTAAGAGCAGGATGAAGATGATATATGAAGGTAAAGGAGACAGGGCTGATGCAAATTCGTACAGGCCTATTACAGTTACCTCAGTGGTATACAGGCTGGCAATGCAAGCTATAAAAGCGGAACTACAGGCGTGGATAGAGGGGAACAGCATACTGGGAGAACTACAAAATGGTTCCAGACGAGACAGACGCTTAGAGGACAATTTATTTGTCTTAACCCAATGCATAGAGGTGTCAATGGCTCAGGAGCGACCACTATGGATAGCATTTCTCGATATAAAGGTAGCCTACGACAACGTAGATAGAGAACTTCTATGGAGCATACTTGAGCGGGAGGGATTAGGCCAGGACTTTATACAGCTGTTGCAGGGAATTTACAATGAGAGCGAGGTGAAAATTACCTGGGAGGACCAAACGTGCACGGAACCGGTAGTCACAAATAGAGGTTTAAAGCAGGGTTGTCCTCTGTCGCCATTGCTGTTCATGCTGTACATGACTAGACTAGAAAGAAAGCTTGAAGGCAGTAAAATAGGTTTCAATCTATGTTATAGCCGCAAAGGACAGGAAGTGGAACCACATATCCCGGGACTGATATATGCAGATGACATAGTACTACTAGCAGACAGCAAACAGTGTCTGCAATATCTGCTGGGAAGAAGCCACTGAACTAGGCTTAGGGTTTAGCACAGCAAAGTCGGGAGTTCTAGTTTTCAATGACAACGCCCGTAACGAATCGGTATTAGTTCAAAAAGCAGCAATACCGTGGGTAACGGAATACAAATATCTGGGCATATGGTTAAACGAAGGTCAGGCGTATCTAAAAACTCATGAAGAGCATTTAAAGGGGTACTGACACAAAATTCTGAAGGCGAGATAACTTCGGAGATGGATTGGTGTGAACACATATACATCATCTGCAAAATATCAGCGGCGAATACAGCCTAGAACATATTTAAAATCAATTTTAATGTGTGCGAAACCCAAACAAGCAGCCACCAGAGGACCACGCGCAATCGACATCCCGTGGATATTGTGTAAATAAACAACATCCAAACACGTCACGAGTTTCTGTTTGCCACTTCCGCACTGCCGGCGTTTTTCGCCCGCTCGCCCGGCCCCCGCTCCAATCGGAGGGCCGGAGGGCGGAGCTTCTGCTCTCGAGAACGAACGACCCGATCGTTGGCGGTGGAGGCGCCGTGATTTCGCCGGCTCATCGCGCAGCTGGCCGCGACCAAAGTTCTACTGCGATTCCAGGCACCCTGTTTCTATTACTTTTAAATGCGAATGCATTTCTTAGTCAGGGGTTGTGCTCCGTCGGCGTGCGCCTGCATTTCTCCAGCGCGAGCGCACGTGAGCGCGCGCCTCGTAGTTCTGCCTTCGTCGTCGTCGTCGTAAATGCGAATGCATTTCTTAGTCGGGGGTTGTCGTGCTCCGTCGGCGTGCGCCCGCAGGTGTTATCTCTCCGCGCTCCTCCTCGCCCCTAGCAACAGCTGTGGCGCGCCTAGCAACCGCAGCAGGTGGTAGCTCGGGCGGGAGTAGCGGAGGGAAAGGGGAGAGGAGGAGCGCGCTCGGGCGTGTGAGGTCGCTCGCATCGCGGAGCTCGGCGGGAGAAGAGAGAGCTCGCGCGCGGGGCGGGCGTGTTGCGCGGGTCTCTCTCTCCTCTCCGCGTACCCTCTCTCCGCTCGCTGCGCTCGGAAAATGTATATAAATGCAGTGGAGCGCACGCCTCTCTCCGTTACTGCTTGCCGCAGCGCACTCATCGGTGCACCCAATGCATTCGCATTTCCGCACGATCCCCTTCGGGAAGGTGGGGGGAGTTTTTTTATTTACATTGGATGCGAAAACGCGCCGGAGACACGAAAAGCCCACTGAGCGAGCCGCACGGTCGGTGTGCAGGCAGCGGCCACGGCCGCGAAGTGGCCCAGGCTAGCGCAGGTAGCTTGAGTGATAGCTTGTAACCGCTGCCCCAACCATGTCAGCTTGTATGAGAAAGGAGTTAGTGATGCGATGGCGGGTTGCATTAAAAATTGTCATCTGTACCGCTTACGAAAGCGGCAATTGAATATCCGCCGCAGTGCTAAGCCGAACACATCTGCAGGCAGACCGGCCGGCTGCTCCCAGCGCACGTCTTGCCACCCACTGTCTCGAGCGTCGCGCGTCGTTCTTTAGCCGCGGTAGCATTTGCACTCGCAGCGCCTGCGTCACGTGCACGGTCGCTTTTTAATTAAGCGGCTCACGAGATCAGTGTGCGGGGGCATTCGCAGAAAATGCCGGCGATGCGGAATCGACAGTGCTATGGCAGCTCTGCTCTGTGATATCCCTCCGACGGTCACGTGGTCAGCTTTGTTCACACAAAATCCATCGTTTCGCGGCACCCGCTGAAACCGAAACTGGGACTGGCCGCATTGAAGATGCGTCTAATTAAATAACCGTCGCACGCTGAAGAAAATGAGGTTTCACTAGCTACTTATCGCAACAAAAAAAAAAAAACAAGATGCAAAATTTTTGTGTCAGTGCCCCTTTAAGTATGAAAGGCAGAAGAAACGCCTTTATCATGTATCATGAAGCATAGAGCACTGTGGGGATACAACAGATATGAAGTAGTGAGAGGAATGAAGGGAGTAATGGAACCAGCACTCACCTTTTCAAACGCAGTAGTGTGTGTCAAATCAGAGATTCAATCAGGGCTAGTAGTAAATCAGAGTGCCGCAGGTCGATTGGCATTAGGAGCACACAGTAAAACAACTAATGAGGCAGTGCAGGGAGACATGGGATGGGCATCCTTCGAAGTGAGAGAAGCACAGAGCAAAATATGTTTTGAAGAACGACTTAGAAATATGGATGATCAGAGATGGGCGGCCAAAGTGTTACGGCATCTTTACATGAAAAGCGTGGACACACAATGGAGGAAAAGAACCAGAAGGCTCAGGACGGTATATGAAACCTGGAAGTGCAGGAGAAACGACCAAGGCAATAAAAAATGAAGTGAAAGAAACAAACAACGACCTGGAAAAAGGATGGATGCGAAGAAGTCCTTAGATATCTACAGGATCGGAAAGCAGGAGATCCCAAGGGAGAAATTATTCGATAATACCAAAGGGAGTGCATTGCTTTCTAAAGCCCGAGCGGGTTGCTTGCGGACAAAAACGCTTATCCGTGAGCCGGTACAGGAAGAACTATGCGCAGGCTGCGGAAATGAGCCAGAAACCATGCGACATATTGTAACGGAGTGCAAAAGTATCCGTCCAGTCCTCAGTGATGGAGCCATCCAGCTTCCGGAGGCCCTTGGCTTTAAGGTTAGCGGAGAAGTGAACTGGACAGCAGTAGAGGATAGTAAAAGAAGGTTAGAATGTTGGTGGGAAAAGAGCAGAGAACAATCTGGGAAGACATGCGAACAAAGAAGTCAGACTAGCACAAAAATTTCGTAAAAGTATTTGCTTTTTATTTTGACATTATTTTTTATTTATTTTTTTTGCGAGGTGATTGTACAGTAGAGTTGCGACTAAGGCCGCTGTGCAACGCCACCCCGTTACAAAGGGGAAGCCACTAAACATGGTGCGCCCCCAGCGCTTGTTGCCCCCAGCGCTTGTCCGGAAGCCAACGATGCTTTATTCATTGCGAATTAATCATTTTAAAATATTGAATTAAGCGCTTGAGGTCACCGAGAGCTTCCTGGTAGGAACGGGACTAAACCTCTCACCCTCCAAATCTGAGCTGCTTCTCTACCGGTCCTCCCGAAAAGGCGGACGCGACATGCCCTCGCCGGAGCACACGGACATCAACTTACATACAAAGAATGGCCAACCCATCCCTAAAGTGGAATGTATTCGTATCCTTGGGCTCCTTATACAAGCACTGGGCAGCAATATGAAAACCATCGAGAAGCTCACCACTAAAACAGAACATGATTAGACTCATCATCCGTGTATCCAACCGACGTGGAGGCCTAACGGAAAGCAACCTGCTTAACGGAAAGCAACCTGCTTAGATTATACCACGCTTTCCTCATGAGCCACATAAACTATGTGGCAGCGGCACTTGACTGGTCCAAAGCGGAGGAAACAAAGATCAATACACTTATGCGCAAGAGCATTAAGAGAGTCCTGGGTATCCCAATCACGGCAAGCACCGAAAGGTTGGAACTTCTCGGGGTGCACAATACCCTGGATGAAGTTATCGAAGCACAGAGCACTGCCCAGACACAACGTCTTCTCACAACGAGGGCGGGTCGCCAGATGCTGCGCACCCTGGGCTATAGAGCGGAAGACCTGAAGAAACATACCGTCCAGCTCCCCCCGCATATACGGGAAACCATACATGTTGAGCCTATCCCACGGAACGTGCATCCGCAGCGTAATGAGGGAAGATGCGCAGCCAGAGCGCGAGCCCTCCTACAACACGCGGCGAAGAACACCACAAAAACGGCGTTTGTAGACGTTGCCCAGCATGCAACCCCCGGACTTTCAACGACGGTAGCGGTGGACTTCGCAGGGACCGTTCTATCCGCGGCGACCATCAAAGCACCGACTGCAGCCATAGCCGAGCAAGTGGCGATAGCTCAAGCAATGCAAGACTTGTCACGGCTTAACGTATATACGGATTCTCGCTCCGCGGCCAGGGCATTCCTGTTGGGGAGGATTGCGACGGACGCAGCCAAAATTCTCACCGCACGCAGCGAAGAAGCCTTCTACAGCATTACATGGTTCCGCGCGCACATGGGGCACAGTACACCCAGAAACCCCCAACGTCAACGAGTTTGCTAACGACCGTGCGCGAGGTTTCACGTGCCGCGCCGGTCCCAACGCTATGCCGAGTGACAGGCTGGGCGAGTACAGAGACCCTTTACTCACTTTTCATGAAATCGTTTCCCACTATCAGCTATCAGCTCCCATTACCTCACCCCAAGCTCACACGACCACAATCCATAGCTTTCCGAATGCTACAGACGAATACGTTTAACTGCTCAGAGGCTTACTGCAATCTTAAACACATGCTGTGGCAATGTCCTGCGTTACGTACGGCCACGGACTACAGCACCGAGCACGAATGGACGAGCGCGCTCTCGAGCAACCATCCGCACAAGCAACTCATGGCTGTCCAGAGGGCCTGCGAGAGGGCGGAAGACCAAGGTCTCTCACCTCCTGCGCGGGTGGGGCCAGCGACTACCTGATGAAGACCCCTAGAGGCCATCCAGGATAGTCCCTCAGGAGCTTTAATAAAGTTCTTTGTCTATCTCTCCCACACTTGTTTGAACGACGCTTGAAACGACAATAAGAACAGGCCTTTCAGCTAAACTTGGTGTGGAGCGGAGACTTGCTTACTGTTAGTCAACCTAGATGGCGCCACCACACCACGGCACCATTACCGTATTATGCTTAATTAAAGGGCTGGTGAAGAGCTTTTCAAAAAAAAATTGTTGGGGGAATTACATTATGGTTTTTTTGACGCTGAATTCGAAAAACATGTTTATTTTATGTGGAAATACACCCAAACCATCTTTTCTCGTCAAAACAAACGACCCCTGCCCGCCGGCGCGGTGAGAGCCCTTCTTAGGTGGTTCGGGTGAAAAGGAAAAGGAAGTGCACTGGGGATATTATTGAGCCCAACTGGGGGCTCACCTGCATACAACCCAGTGCGGTGGGGAGGGGGAGGAGGGGGATATAAAGATTAGAGGAGAAGGGGCTGATAAAGAGATAGGAGGGCGGTGAGAGCCCTGGCTGCCTTTCGCGATTGGATGGCGGCAGATGACGTCATATTCGGAGGTGCCGGCGCTGCGGGGACCGCTCGGCGTGAAGATCTCATTCTGTTCCCGTTCAGATACGGGCTAGAAGGTCCTCTGGTGAACGGAGGGCTCACACATCTTTCCTTAGAATAGGAGAGCCTGAGGGTAGTATAAACGCAACAGGTTCGCTCGCGGCGAGCTTTAGAAAGGGGTTCACCCCCGATGACTCATGGCCGACTTGTTTCTCGGGTGCAGGGAAGTTGAGCAGATATTGGTTCGCCGCTTTCACTACCAGCGCTAGTCACAATTCCTAGCACAATTTTTCAACCCACCATCATCCCCATCATCGAATGTGGAACTTTGTTTTTACATTTGGGCAGGCGACAACAAGCTCTGTGAAGCGCCCTGCGATGCATGCGCACAGGCAGCGCGGCCGCCGTCGGTCGCCGCGTCGCGCAGAGGTGGTGGTGGTACCGGGTCGCTGGTCGGCCGGTCAGCGGAACGTGGCATTGCTGCACATACGCATGTTTTAGAATAAGGGAGCCGAACGTTGATCGCCCCCCAAAAGATAGAGGAACCTAAGCGCAGCCCGCTGGTCCCCGACGAGCTTTACAACGCCTTCCCCAACAGCTCCAGCCGGCTCAGGCTTCACGGATCGTCGCTGTGTTGGGAACTTTAGGCTTAGCACCAAGGGAGCTAGTTGGACGCCGCTATCTCTGCAATTGCGAATGACTATCCTTAACACAGTTTTTCACCACGCTATCATCCCCTTTCTCGCATGTGGAACCTCATTCCTACGTTAATAGTCATTCTAGCGATCGGTGCTGTGCACATTCTTGCGCGCAGGTAACGCCATTCATCGGCCTCTCGCCGCATCTCGTGCTCGGGCAGGTTCGTTTGCTGCCTTCGCCGAGCCTCCGCGACCGGTCGGCGCTCCGCATCGCGATACAAATTCAATCACCTCTTTCGAAATCACCTTGGATGACAATCCCTAGCACAATTTTTCACCACACTATCATACTCTCTTGCACGTTTACCATGCTTTTAGCGACGGCCTTGATTCTGGACGGCAGCGAAGGGTGGTCGCTGCCGCGGAATGTGTGGTGCGAGCCGTTTCGTGCGCCGTACGGGCATGCACGACCAGCGAGTGTGCGGAGCGCTTCCGCGCGCAGAAAACGCTTCATGCTTTCAGCTTGCTTGATTTCTTCTTAAAATCTAGCTATTCAGCTAAGCTGGCGACACAGCCAACAACGTTGATCGGGAAAACGAATGCCCAGAGCGCTGTGGTCCCAAAAATTTTCTAATTCCCTTATATTAATAAATCAGGAACTTGGAGTACCTCCGTATTTGTTTGAGCCCGTCGCTTCGCGTACGAAGCACAGAGCACCAGACGGCACGGCCTGCCCCGCGACTACTCGTGAAGGCAATGTAGTAGCCACGGGCGCTCGGGTAGGAAATCTCTGGTATCTAGGAGTCGCTTTAGGGAATCGCGCAGTAGCATTACGGTTAAAAATCGACGCGGAAGCAACTCTAGACAATGATGATCAACAAAGTGCAGATTACACGCCTGCTTAAATCGGAACTTCGCCCAGAAAACTGGGACACAGCGAAGCGGCAGCGCACGTCGCTGGCCGTTTTCCGATTATGACGCTACTTCCTGTCGCTGCCGCTCAGTTTCTCGCTATTCCGGCGATGCGGCAGGGAGCGGTGGGCGGGGCGTAGGGTCAACTTTAACGACGAATACCGCTGACCCTAAGCTAAAAATGACGAAAAAAACTTTACAGGCATAAACTGACCAATGTAATAATTGTAAAAAGTAGAGTTTTGCCCGGTTTTAAAAGCAGCTAGTCCTCTACAGCCAGATATCCTGTCTGTCGGGACTGGAGGTTAACCAAAAGGCAGTCGGCAGATTGGCACTGGGAGCTCACAGTAAGACTACAAATGAGGCAGTACAAGGCGATATGGGTTGGGCTTCATTTGAGGCGAGGGAAGCGCAAAGTAAGATACGTCTTGAGGAGCGGCTTAGACATTTAGATGAGAAGAACTGGGCGGCCAGAGTGCACAGGTACCTGTACCTTAAAAGTGAAGACACCCAATGGCGGAAGAGGACGCGAAAGATGGCGACTAAATAAAACTTGACCGCGGCAAATAAACAATGAGGGGCAGTTAAAAAGCAAGTGAAGGAAACAGAGACGCTCATGTGGAAAGAGAGGATGGAAAAGAAGGGACCGCTGGGAATCTACAAAGCAAGCAAAAAAGAGATCCGGAAAGAACTTTTATGACAACAATAAAGGTAGTGCATTGCTCTTTGAGGCGCGGGCTGGCTGCTTGAGAACTCGAACTTACATGAGCAAATATTCGTGACAGGATGAGACATGTGCGGGATGTGGCAGGGATAAAGAAACACTCGACCACATAGCAATAGAATGCCAAAAGATTCAGCCGGATAGAATTGGGGGGAAAGTCCTACTTCCTGAGGCACTGGGCTTCGCAGTTGATGGAAGCATTAACTGGTCAGCAGTAGGTATTACTAAGCAGCGGCTAGAATATTGGTGGGAAAAAAGCCCCAGCCAGGGGTAGCGGCAGGACAGAATTAAAAAGAAATCCGAGTTGAGGGACTAAATTTAAATTCAAACTACTAAGATAGGCTAGATGGCGCACGCCGTCACCCCGATTCAAAGGGGAGGCCTTTAATCATCACCACACCGTCGCTTGCGTCAATCGGACAGTGTTGTCTGAGACAACCTTAAAGCCCTGCAGTGCTATGCAACTAAACGAAGCATAGTGCGCGCAGTACCAAGAGCAGTACGCATCGGTACTTCTATGCTTACGTGTACTCCCACTGTTTGTACCACCATTCTTCGCGCAGTACCAAAAGCAGTACGCATCGGTACTTCTATGCTTACGTGTACTCCCACTGTTTGTACCACCATTCTTGCTGATGCAAAGAATGTGCCCTAAATTTAAGCTAAATAGCTCGTTCGGTGAGTTTTTAAGTTCTGCCTAATTTGCGTTTACTTTTTCCGGCCTCCGCCAATCGCAGAGCTGCCTGGTATGACATAGGTTCTGTTGCGGGAAATGAGCTAGTGGGTCGCATGGCTATTCCCTTTTTTCCTAATTATACAGCTTATTTGAGCGAAGATTACGTTAAAAGTGGTGTCAGCATTAATTCTAACGAGGCAATCTTTTGAATGAGCCAAACTTGCAATTTGTCTTCATGGCACCTTTAAAAGTACAAAGAAATTGTTTTGAGATACGAGTTCCTTCATAATTCGCACGAGTACATAATAAACTAGCTTCGCGAGTACAGTGGTGCCAGCGCAGCACCGTCGAAAAAACTTTATTTCCATGCCTAGGAGCTTGACAAATGCATCGTTAAAAATATAGGTACAGAAAAATAATAATTTCTTTACATCACTCAGTCACAAAAGTGGGGACTCTGGGGACAATATCAGTACGCAGCTAGGTTTTCTCGTATAGAGGGTGTTGGCCACGACAACCTGGGCACAGTCATGTCACGGCCGCTGGATGAGAGCGCACGTCAGTGCGCCTTTCATCCAGCGGCCGTGGTCATGTTATCAGGATGCAAAATAGTAGATTTGGCCTTAGCCGTTTCGGCGCATTGTGGGAAAGCCTGCTGCCGGTAGTGGAAGAAGCCCCTCACAGCATGGCTCAGTGGCTAATGCCTTTGCTGCTGAGCCCAAGGACGCGGGTTCGGTTGCCGGCCACGGCGGCCGCTTTCCTGATGGAGGCAAAAAGCAAAAAAAAAAAAAAGATCCCCAGGTGATCAAAATTAATCCGGAGCCCTCCACTACGGCGCAGCTCATCGCCTGCGGCGCGTTAAGTCTCAATCGCCTCGAAGTTCAAACAAAAACAGCGCTTAAGACGGGACACAAAGGAGGAGGCTACGCACACAGTGCTATGTGTGTGTAGCCTCCTTTGTGTCCCGTCTTGAGCGCTGTTTTTGTTTGAAGTATGAACCAACAAGCCAAACACTTCCATTGCTTCGCCTAGCAGTGTTGGCCCGTAACTATAACACGTTACCGGTAATTTAGTAAGTTGGAGGAACTTGTAACTGTTACACCGTTTCCTTTTTACTCACATGAACTGTAACAGGAAGTACATTACAATTAGTGCTTCCTTTTTTATAGGCCGACTTACAGTTTGCGCTTTTCACTTTTTTGGACTTCGTTTTCCAGCCCTCTCCACCTTTCCCTTTTCCACAACACGGTCCCCCTCGCAGTTTAGAAAAGGAGGTCGCTAATCTTCCCTGCAGAGGAGGTTGACCTGTAAGGTGATTTCTTGAAACGTTTCCCTCCTCTTGTGTTGAGAAGAAACAAGAAAAAAACTGGCAATTTTTAGGCCTCTGCCGAGGGTAAAGCTGGCCTACCCTTGTACAATTGTAGAGTAACGGAAAAGTAACAACTAACTTTTTCACGTGTACTGCCAAGCTAGTTTTTGAAACTATCTCAAACAGGGTTACTTTTTTGGCTTAGGTAACTAACACACTCTACTGCAGTGGTTCTCAGATTGGGGCCGAGGGGTTGGGGCCGAGCTCTGCGGAAAAGCCAGACGCACAAAAGACAGATTTTATGCGTTTGGGCGACTATTAGCTGCAAGAGCAAACTGTTTGACGAAAGGACACGCATCGGCACAAAAGTCAGCCAGTTCTTGGAAATTGTGACAAGGGTCAACATAGTCATCGTGGGGTCCCCCATCACTTTGGCAAGCCCGGAAGGGATCCCCGACCCACACACGGTTGAGAACCGCTGCTCTACTGGTAATATGCCCATCACTGCTTTTTAGTGTTTGTTTGCCCTCTTTTTAAGGCAGTTAAGTCAAAATTTGCTGCTCAAATTGGGATATTTTCAACCTACCGCACTCGGCCAGACTGTGCACTTACTTAAATTCGGGCACTTTATCTCCTTCATTGCCCGTGTATTTCCATTGGAACTCTGCCATCTCCATTTCAGCGCTTCCCTTGAGCTCGAAGTACTGCAAAAATCAAATGGTGCGGCACGCACTAAATTTGAGGAACACCAAAGGCCGAAGTAACTATAACAGATCACAGCTTTCTTAGCTCTTTCTGCGGTTATCCAACAACAAATGGCGATGTAGAATACAAGTAGAGCTGCCATTTCTCACTTTTTTTTTTACATTTTCTTTCCATACACGTAACAAATGGGTGAAGCAGCAATTGCCCACTTTGATGCTGCAAGCTGATGCCAGATGTAGACAGAATGAAGAGCAGTAAGCCAACATGAAAAATGTTTGAAGCGTATGGCCCCACCTTACTGTTCTTTAAGATGCTAAACAACCGACGTAAGCTTCACCAGTTTCATCAGTCCCTTCTGATGTGAAATCTTTTGATGTCACAGTGATGATGGCACAAATCGTTTGTAAAAATATATGGGACGGTGGTACCGACTTTCGTGCTGTTGGCTTTTTCTCCATTATATGCCATGGGTGGCGCATTCCTATTCACAGCCAGCCTCGTAATCTGCTGCCGCACGCTAAATTTTAAAGGTCCTTTATGTAAATCCTTTTTGGCACATGCAACAATGTCTGTGTACAGTGTACAAAAGCACGACTGTATGACAGGCATAATTGTTATGCAGTTGGTGCTGGCTCTGCAGTGTAAGCTGCAGAACAGCACAGGTTGTAGGAGATAAACTATTATTGCACTGTTATTAGCACTATTAAATAAACTATTGGATCGGTAAAACACGAAAGTGAGATGGGCAGCGAAATCTGCACCTGAGCATGATTTGCGGGCCGGCAGCTGTCTTGTGGGTGTGTTTGGCAAGCGACGTCCTGCTGGCGGGTCACTTCGGCAAAGGTGTACTGGCGTAATTTCCGTGACGGATATTACGTCAGTAAAATCTTGGTGTAAAATGTAAAAATGTAAAACCCGAAAACGCACAACCCTAAGTATAACGTACTCTTTAGTACTAAAGGTTGCCTCCCCGCAAGAAGACCCTGTGTGCAGGGGTGCACCCTTTACAGGCCGCTTGCTTCGTTGAACTGACGTCATTTCCGTGACGGATATGACGTCGGTCAAATCTTGGTGTATCCAGGAATAAAACAGTGCCCTGGCTCAGGCCAAGAATAACCATATCTTGCGTACATTAGCGAACGTTGTCTGAATAACTGGCATCATCTGTTGCGCTCGATGTGTGGTGTAAGGAGCAGCGTTTAGCCATTCCAGCAGATTCTAGTCTGAACGGAAATTAACGTACGCAATGCTAAGCTGTTGGGTTGGATTCCAGTGTTCCTGTGCTGCGAGCGGTGTTATGTCGAGATTCCCCTGCCTGGCGTGTTTAATCGTCACTCTGCCGACATGTCTGACTGGGCTTGACACTTTTCAAAAGGCAGTACTTGGCTACATTGCCACTTTGCTGCCAACAGCGATGACTGAATCCGCCGCAGTTGCGTTCAAGGGAGTTACGCGCTTAAAAGCATGCGTTGTGCACTATACAGTGCAGTTATTGATGTCCTGCTCATGGGCAGCCGAATAGTTACTGCCCATCCGATTTTCCAGTGCTTAACTTAAATTTGCAATACAATACACAGAAGTTGACATATATAAATGTCCCTGCAGAATATATCAATCATATTCGATTATACCTCTAGAAAATTTATTGTTATTTCGAAAAAATCTTACTTCTCAGATTGTTCTTTCATGCGGGGTTAATTTGCATTCATGTAGTGGCTCTCTTATCTCAGAGCTGCTCCGACGAAGGTTTGCACTGCAAGGCACATTTTTCAATGTATAGCTTCCATAAGTTAAACCGGCCCAGAAAAGCTTCGTGAAGGTGGAAATCAAATGCATTCAGGTGGTAGAACGCATAGCGGGGGATTTTTGAGCCAAGTGTGAGCCCCATACGTTGAACGGATAATTTGTAAACAATTTTTGAAGATAGCCCTTCCCAGCCAATGAGCGCGACGCCGCAGCGAGGCGATCGCTGCTGACGCAAAGGCGAGCCGCCCCCTGATTCGCTCAATCGCCGGCGAGGTCGGCCGCCGGCAACGTCACTGCCATTGGCTTCCGGCTGCCTTTCCTCCTTCCTGCGCGACCCCGAGGCAAAGGCGGGTCGTTGCCGCAGCGATTGACGCGTGCCTAGGCGCAGGAATGTAGCTTGCGCAGAACGAAAGTCGAGCGTCGCGATGTCACATGGCTATTCCCAGTGTTTCCAGCTGCTTTGAAAGTAGCAGAGAGGGAGGAGGAATCGATCGGCAAGGGGGGAGAGGTGCATTTAATTTGTTCTGGCGCAGCTAATACTGGATGTAGATCAATAATTCCAACGGCATTGCATCACTATATTGGTGTTACGCGACAATACAGGCCTTTTGTATATTTTACAAAAGGCTTTTCTGGGTCCCTTTAACACCAGTGGATTTACTAACTGCAGATGACTACAAGCGGCAACGTGACCAGCGCCATAGTATGCAGCCTAGCATCGCCCTTTTTTTAAAAACAGACATGCCCACTAGGACGCACCAGCAGAGCGACCATTAAACATATCAAATGAAGCAGTGGGGGCCGTGTACAAGTGTACACACATCCCCAGAACATCACTCATTGTTTCCACCTCAATTAATGAAGAGCAGTGGGAGGGAGCGCTGGGCAGCTCGGACCCCGAGGTCCAGATACTTCTGGTCACCTGCGCTGACAACGTCGCCGCCGGCCTCAAACCGACGGCCACACCGCTCCCATAAACCCGCTTAAGCCTTAATAGAGTGATTTCTCTCTCTCTCGTGTGCTTTATTTACTTCATTGTGGACCTGTACATACTTGAAGGGCATAATTCACCACTGTGGAAACAACTACCTAGCTCTCCAGGCGAGAGGTGGAAAGAGTAGCCAAGTAGAGTGATGTGCCGCAAGGCTGTGGAATCACATCTGCTCCTTGCAGAACTGAGAAGGGGGAATCGGAAGGGTGCAGCTGGGGACCGTGTGCTAATTAACATTGATATCGCCTTCTTGTGCCAACTCCGTGCAGCGAAATCTGGCTGAAGAAAAATGTAGACTTAGGATATTTGGAAAAAAGGTAGCAGTGCCCCAGTGACTTTCTTACTGGAATCAACAATCTTAACGGGACCCTGCAACACTCTGAGCAGTGCAGTAGACCTGCGCGACGTTTAGATTACACTGCCACGAATATCTGGGCCAAATATAACACGTGTGCGTGAAGCGGTGAGCGCGCAAATCGCTGTGAAAGACGCGGAAAAACCAATCGCGCTCTTCACTTTTCCTCATTATGCACCCCTGGCATGGCCTAAACGACGTCATTGAGGCCATGGCTGTCCTATTGGCTGTCGCTGGTCAACTTCGCGGCTTATTTCTCGCATTTCCTGTGGCGATCCACTGTCGTCTGCGCTGTGTACCAACCTCTTCTATGCCTGAACCTGTGCGCACAGTTTTGGCGTTTCTTTCGTGTTTTGAGTGCGCTAGGAGTTTCAGTGATGCGCTTAATACTTCCATTTCAACCAGACCACCCAACAACAAACGTTTAATGCTTCAAAAACGCCCTACGAGCCCGAGTGCGTGTTTGCGAGCAGGCAGCCATGCTTTCTTTTTTGTGGCACCAGACCGGAAATAGACCCCTCCAAGTTGCGGAGAAAAAGAGAAAACTTCCCGGCCTATGATGTATCGAAGGACACCGAAGAAAACGCCCTCTCCTGGAGAGAGCGCGCCGCTTTCGTCGCGTTGTTTGCGGTCGAATTGAGAGGGAACAATTATGCGCGATTTTTTATCGCACGCAGTGTCGGTGATAGTGAACAGTCAGTCCGTCAGTGAAAACTTTATTACACACCAGTCAAAAAGGGGGCGTTAAGTGCTCCCTCTCCCCATCAGTCGGCCGGTATCCCTTGGGACTTGGCGGCTTCTAGGGCGAGACCGATGATTCGGAGGTTCGGCTTCGGGTTTCGGGTTCGGCTTTGGGTTTCGGAGGTTCGGCTGAGGAGTAGTGCCTCCCAGGATGCTACGTTTCGGTGCGGTTTCTTGTACGAAGGACACGTCCACATTATGTGGACGAGGTCCGCTCGACCCTTACATTTCTTACATCTTGGATCGACGACTTTGGGATGCCACTTACTATATAGGACTGGGTTCTGGAAAACTCCCGCCTGCAAACGTGTCCAGTAAATCTCCTTTTTTCTACTTAGCTGCGGATCCGCAGGAGATAGTATCTTCCTCTCCAGTCTATAATATTGCGTAAATTCACTGTAGTCACTCGGCCCTTCGTTCGCCGTCATTTGGGAAGGAGGTTCAGCATGCAAGGCTGAGGCCAACGACTGGACATCAGCAGCGGCGGCGTTGGCGGCGGTCGCCCGGACTGTAGGACCTCGGGCGGTCGCATGTGCTTTCTCATTCCCAATGAGTCCCCGATGAGCTGGTGATCACACTAAAGTTACCTCTTCGGTTGTAAAGTTTATGTTTGCGAGGATACTCCAAGCGGCGCTGGAGATCCTCCCTCGGTCGAAATTTCTGATGGCCGATTTAGAGTCGCTCACTATCGTTCTAATTTCCGGCCGGGTCATTGCTAAGGCAATGGCTACCTCCTCGGCCTCCGTCGTGTCCCTACTCAGTAACGTGCAACACGAGACTGGGACCCCGCTTTCAGTAACCGCTACTGCTGCGTAAGCGGTTTTACTCTGATATGCCGCTGCGTCGGTGTAAAGGACGTCCGTCTGTCCACCGTATCTGGTTTGCAGGGTTTTGGCTCTGCTCTTTCGTCTAACTTCGTGATACGTGGAATGCATGTTTCTGGGCATGGGTGTTACCTTAATTTTCTCCCTGATCGACTTTGGTATTTCGCGTGTATCTTTGGCTAGTTCACTGGTCTGGTATCCCAGACGTTCGAGTATTTTGCGACCCGTCCTGCTGCCCAACAGTCTCTGCTGTTGCGATGCATTTGCCGCCTCTATGAGTTCATTTAAAGTGTTCGATACGCACAAACTAAGAATATTGGCCGTTGACGTGTTCGGGGGAAGACCTAGCGCACATTTGATTCTCTTTCTTATTATTATGTTCAACTTATTCTCGGATTTTGTCAGCCTCATGTAGGGGGCTACGAAAAGGATCCTACTGATACCGAAGGCCTGAAACACCCTGAGGAGGTTTGGCTCCTTCTTCCCCCATGCTTGTTTGAGATGCGTTCCATCATTTTGCAAACATGTGCCACCGCATTTTCTAGTCGACGTATGGTCTCCGTGTTTCTGCCGGTGTCCTGGACATAAAGCCCCAGTACTCTTATCTTGTCCCTCGCGGGGATTTGCTGTCCTCCTACTTTAAGTCTTATGTTGTGGCTGTTCCTGCTCACTTTCCGCTTGTACTGGGGACGAGGAACAGTGCCTCGGATTTTTCGGCCGAGCACTTGAGTCCCAAAGTTTCTAGGTAGTTTTCAATTTCATCTATGGCTTGCTGTAGTATATCTTCAATGCGCCCGTCACTACCACGGTTGATCCACAGAGTGAGATCGTCCGCGTAGATGGTGTATCTCAGATCTATCTTATCGAGCCTCTCGGATAGTCCTATCATGGCTACGTTAAACAATGTCGGAAATAGGACCGACCCTTGAGGCGTGCCCCAGTTACCTATATGTTCCGGAGGGAGGCACTATATATATGTTAGCCGTACAATTTGAAAGGAAATCCCTGACATAGTTGTATGTTTTGGTCCCCACGTTTAGGGCACTCAGGTGGCGCAGGACGGCCGAATGTCTGACGTTGTCGAAAGCTTTGGCTACATCGAGGCGGCCAACAATGACTCTCGTACTGTCAATTATATCCTCCTTGATTTGTAGCATTACATCACAGACCGAAAGGTTCGCCCTGAAAGCTATCATGGAGTCTGGGTACATCCCCTCGTCTTCTAGATACCTACCAAGTCTGGTTTGAATTACATGTTCCATTAACTTGCCAACACACGATGTGATGGAGATCGCTCTTAGATTCTCTAAACCTAGTTTCTTGTCGGGTTTCGGGATGAGTGAGCCGTTTTCCATTCCGGTGGAAGCTCGCCCCTGTCCCAACATCTCTGCATATAGCCGTTTAGTTCACGGATGGATTCGTCAATCTTATTGCTGACTCTGTCCGATCCAGCGGCCGTTTTGGTCTTGAGGCGATTTATCTCGGCTCTAACCTCCGCGATCGTGATCGGGGCGTCGAGAATCTCGTTCACTGCACCCGAGTAGTCGGGAAGACTTTCTCGGGAGGACGGCCCCAAGTATCTGCTCCGGATTTCGTCTAACAACTCTTTAGTGGTCCCGTCGAATTTATAAGTTAGGGTTTGTAGTTTCTGTCGCGCTTCGGACTTAGTCATGCTTGGGTCAAGGAGATACCTAAGTATCTTCCACGTTTTCGCGTTCCCCATTCCCACGTTCATCTGATCGCATATGTTCCCCCAGTTTATTCGAGTCAATTCCAAGCAGTATTCCTCGATTGCCTTATTTAGGGAGCAATCTTTTTGCGCAGATTTCTGTCCCACCTCTTACTTTTAAGTTGCCCTTCCAGTTCCTTTTTCTCCACAGGCTGACGAGATGACTGTCAATCGTTTCTGTGTTTTCGTCTGTTTCTAGCTCATCCGTTGCCGCTTGTGCGGCATCCAATATCTTTCTACTCCACGCGGCGATGTCGCTTATTGGTTCGCCCACCGATGCACGTGCGTTGCGGAAATTTTCCCAGTTAGTGATTTTATGTTTGCGTTTCTTCGGAACCGGAGGACCATTGCTCACAACTATCTCTGATTTTGTGGTCGCTGCCCAGGTCTTCCCCCGTGTTACGCCACTCGGCCTCGACTTCCCCGTGCGTGAGGGTAAGATCTGGTGTCGTGTCCACTGACACACTGTTGCCCTGCCGAGTGGGGTTCGTGGGATCGGTGATGAGCAGCAGGTCGTGTCGCTGAATCTCTTCGTTCAGTATCCTGCCCTTGACCAAGGTTTGCCTATAACGGTAACCCCACGCCGCATGCGGAGCATTAAAGTCTCCCACAACTAGCAAGGGAGCACCATTAGCAAGCCTTTTGACTCTAAGGAACAGGTCTCCAAAGTCACATTTCCTTTGTTTGGGCGAACTGTATACGTTCAGTACGAATAAGCTCTTGTCGGTACGGTTTCGCGGAATGACTTCAATTAACGAGTGATCTATCTGGGTGTTCCCAGTATCGTGCTGCATGGTCGTTACGTTTCTTCGAACAAAAGTGGTTACCCAAGTGTCGTTTCCGGCACCCGGGTATGCTTTGTATCCTGCCAATTTAGAATTTTTCCCACATTCTTGTATCGCATGTATTTCCGGACGATCTCCGCCGTTGTCCAGGAAAGTTTGTAAGACCGCACGTTCGCTGCCGTATCCCCTACTATTCCACTGCCAGACTAAGAGATGAGGGTGTGGCCTACGATCCATCGAGTCCACCTGCATCGACTCTCGGTCTACTGGCCCCGATTCCTTGGCGGACTTAATTTCTTCTATCGGTTGCTGCATGGCCTTTAGTTTCTTCGTTGGAAATTTATGTTGCTCTCTTAATTCCCTAATCAGTTCCTTCTGAGATCTATTCTGCTCCTGTAGCTCGTTTGTGATTACTGCGTTTGCATCCTGGGTGACCCCACTTCCCCAGCCTACCTTTGGTGTGCTGTGCTTCGGCGTCTCACGGGCACCAACACTGGCACTGTACAGGTTCGTTGTATTGTTCGGTGTTTCTTTCCTCAACGATGGTAGTCGAGGAAACGAGACCGATCTGTTTCTCGACTTGCTGCGCTTCCGGGATTTGCTTCCTCCACGGTCCCAGCTTTGGTCTTGACTTTTGCGCTGCGTGTTCTTGCTGGTTGAAGGCCCATTGCCTTGCCGTTGTTTTCCGTTCTCTTCTTGCTTTCTTGTCTCCTCGTCGAGCTTACGCTCCCATTGCCTCTTAATTAAGTACGGGATGCGATAGAGAGCTTTGCACCTTCTGTCCCCTGTTTCGTGATCCTTTCCGCACAGTTGACATTTTGGCTTGCAGTCGTGTTCGCCGGTTGGGGATGGCGGGCTTCCACATTTTCTACATTTCTCAGAAAATTCGTTGTTACATACAGACGTCGGAGCGATAGCCCACTTGTCCGCACTTGAAGCAGACTTCATGTTTCTTGCGATAGAGGAAGCTTTGTATGGGCGATTCCAGAATTCGCACCCACTTCGGGACCCAGGAGACGCCGAAGGTGATAATCACCGACTCCGATGTACCCATCCTACGAACTCCGAGAACGGGCGGGTTTGTTGAATGAGAGAGGCCGACCTCCAATTCCTCTTCGGTGATGCGTCGGTCAATGCCGTGCAACACGCCTCTACCGCAGTCTTCTGGGGCGGCCATGTAGGTTGTAACTTCGTACACTTTACTTCCGAACTGTAACTTCTTCAGTGCGAGTACTTTAAGGGCGTCTTCTTTCTTCGGCGCGCTGTACGTGATGGTACCTTGTATCTTGTTCAGTACGACTTGATCCTCTTCTTTTCCTCTTTCCCAGTGTACGTTGGCGGCGAGTCTAATCTCCAACATAGACGAGGGAAAGCTTTGTCAGCTCTAATCCTTCCTTGGGTCTCAGAATTACCTTGTGGTCCGTGTGGGGTAGTCGTGGTAGTCGCGAGGCGATAGGCCTTCCTGCCAGCTGCTTGCCAGCCTGCAGAGCTTTATTTTCTCCGGCGGGTGACCCCTTGACCTTTTTCTCGAGTTCAAAGGCTGCTGCCGTGCAGATGTCATTGGTGGTTTGTTTCTCCCTTCGACCTTGGTCTTGTAATTCCGTAACTTTCTTGATCACTTTCGTGATCCAGCTGGATTCCTTAAGTTCCGACGGATCAATATCCGTGCCTTCGACCGTCACTTCAATCACCATTTTCGTCGGCCACGCGTGGGCCGCCGTCGGGAAACGAGAAACAACCGACGGCAGCGGTAGCCCGGGCCGCCCAGCAGCTAAGCCTAAGCTAGGCGAGGCCTAGCGAGGCGCTCGGCGTGGTCGATCGGTAAAGCGTCCAGAAAAGTCTTAAATGTCCACTCACAGGTTCAAAATTGGTGCCCATGGGGTCCGTAGATGTTCCAACAGAAGCACACACCACTTTCAAACCAAAAAATTGCTTTGTTCCGCCAGAGAAAAGAACATTTTGCGGAGCCGACGTGATGCGCGTCCGCTCCCGCTGGCCCCCTAGCGGAGTCCCCTGATAGTGAACAGGTTTTCGTAATTCTTGCGGGAGGAGATTGTTGAGCCAATAGACTTTACTCAAAAATACATTCCGAGTAGTCGATGGTTAGTGCTGCAGGGCCCCTATAATGATGGGATTAAAATTTTACTCATTTTTCTAGAGAAACAACAACCTGTGATTGCATGAACCATGATTGGAGAACTGAAATTCTGAAACATTTTTTTTTGAGTGGTAGAGCAACAAACAAATGGCCGCATGCCACGTGAATTGGTTGTGACAAAAGGCCGGGCCATCGTGCAAATTCCCGACAGTTAAGAACAGATTCTGCATACCTGCATGGTGCCGCCACCGCAATCTTTTTTCATACCCTGTGTAGTCATGACCGTTCCGGGAGCCAGTTTGCCTGCTATATAGGCGCCTGCGTAGACGTCCATGAATTTGTTGCTGCTATCTCCCGTGATTTTCACTGACACAGAAAACGAAAAGAACAACAAAGAACCGTCACACAGTGACATCTTGTCCGGCTATCAGACATGCAGAGCACGAATAAGAGCTTCCTGAATAGCCGTATTATTTTTCATTCTTAACGGTCTTTAGCGAATGCAGGCGACGATTCATGCCACAGCACCATCTGCTACATGGACACACAAGCATGATGCATGTACAGGTAAACCTTGACGTAACGATGTTGACAGGTAGAAACGAAGCCAAATGCTAGACATCAGTTAAGGTGAACTCACCCATCATGGATTTATTTCAGAGTGAAAAACTGCGTGAGTTGTGCCTGCTGCTTTCTCACAAACTTAGGCACTGCACGGCGCTTCAAAGAAGGAAGGTCAATCACCCGCGCAATTCAAGTGTCACTTTACCGCATTCAAGATGCGAGGGTGCTAGCTGGGGTGGTACTATACCAGGCGGAAACATCCTTACCAGCAAGACTGCATTAAAAATTGCCCGCTTTTCTTGAAGACGCAACTTCTCGTCGTTTTCTGGCAGCAGCACACCGACGAACTGATACCACAGATAGACTGGAGATGCACGACTACACGCCGACAGGACCGTCTATCACCTCAGTATTAAGTCTGGAATTGAAGCCGCACTCACGCGTCCATGGAAACGCACGGTAGTTTGCGGTGCGGGCAAAAAAAAAAAAAATGTGAAGGGTAGTTACTCTTGCTAGCTGGTGTGGTGTCACGCTACACAAGCAAAACCAGAAGTGACTGCTACGTTATAGCTACGTTACCCACTTTGTTCATCATCATCATCATCACCATGGCGAATTTCGTGTTTAGGAGATTCCAGAATGTTTTCATTGCTGCTGGCTCTTTACGGTAGTGCGAGTATTCGCTAAATTAGTTCATTTCTCCGGTAGATTTTTGAGTGAAAGTGTAAAAAGCAATGAGTGATCAGCTTGCTGACTTTTTTACACCAAGGTTAACCGCCGCGACGTTTCGTTACACCGAGGTCGCGAACACATGTACTTCAATGGGGGTGGCAATGGGGAACCGAAAAACTTGGTTAAATCCATGAATTCGCTACACAAAATTTCGTTACATCCAGGTTTAACTGTATGAGTTGTCTACAGCGCATGTGCCTACAACATGCATGCACCCCGAGCCAGAATTTGCGGATGTGCTTTGGCAATGCTACTCCTCCCTTCAGCCTTCGCTGTGGCCGACACTACTGAAGCCTGCACTGCAGTGTTGTCAAAGCAGGCAGCGCATTTGACCAGCCTACTCATGATAGAAAACCACGTGGCAATCTCCAGTTCTGCACTGAAACCGAGAAAGAGCTCGGCCACAAACGCTATTCAGCTCTTGTGTTCCATATTCAGATGCCACGCTCACCGACTTAGCAGTCCGTATACCTCTGCTTGAGATTGCCCTCTGAACAAGGCGCAGCGGTCACGATGCTTTTTTTTAAAAAATTTCACCACTCATCTTGGAAATTTTGCTTTGTCTACACACACACACACAAAAAAAAAATGAAATTCCACCCGAAGTCGGCGTGTCGCTGTCGCCGCACTCAATTTTAAACACGTGCATACCTCAGTCGATTCCACCCAGACCCTCTATCATAATCGCTCAGCTTCATTGGTAGCTAAGGTTGAGTATGGAAACATTAAAAGCCTCAGAGCCCCGTCGGCAGAGCACTTTACTGCCTCACACGCCACTAAAAAGTGCGCAGCAGGCCTGGGTGGCACGGCAACACCGACGCATCGTCCTACACGGCATCAGCAGATAACACTCACCACAGGCCTTCGTGATTTCAAGTGGCCATTTGAGGCAAGCAGGAAAAAGCAGCACATGTATACGGATGACACCGACCCACCGCTAACCCAGCAAACCACGAAAGTCCAATGTCATTTAAAGACATCCACGTGATGTGCATACAATGTTTCACCCAAGATCATCTGCTTGTGGGCATCCATGCGATGTCGCTGCCGGCGTGTTATAACATCATTAGGCGATGTCGCTAGGATGGCCCCAAACTTACATTTTTCCTTATATCGAGAATTCGCATTCGTAGCGGTGTACATATAGGGGCCCCGGCCAGACCAAAAGTGTGTCTTAGTTCAACTCTTCCCCCATCCCAGTCTTCTGTGAAGTTTCGAAACATTTTCTGGCCTGTTTCTAATTAATACGTCAAATGAGGAGTGCGTGGTTATTTGATTTTGAATTCAAATCAAATATATTTCGCGTTGGTGTTTGATTCAGGAATTCAATTCAATATTTTAAGCTGCTTTATTCCGGTGTATGAACAGATTCATGAATGCAAATCGAGTGCTTGTTACCAGGCGTGATTATTCAATTTTTTTAAATCTTGATGGATAATTGGCGCACAGCAAATATTCAGAGGGGCCCGTTTGGGTTGTCTCCTTGGTCTGCTAGTTGCATATCAATAAAGTGACCGGCTCGGCCCCCGCTGGAACCGTGCCTTTAAGAATCGGCAAGGTGTGCTGACTTTAAGCTTCATTTGCAGTATGCAGTTAAAGGTGGGTAGTGACCACTGGGCGCAGCCTAGCTGACTTTAGCAGCTCGTTCTACCAGTTAGGAAATGGACTGGAGGTCAGAGCCGCCCAACGCCCCCTCCCATTGATGAGGGGTAAGGGGTTTGGGGGGCATGCCCACATATTGTGCACGATGTCACCTCCACATAGGGGTGATGGGTATTGATCAGGATATATACGATGAAGGTATTTGCGACACGGAAGGGCGTCAGTTCGAAGGTGCCGACACCAGCGTTCTTAAAAGTATAGGAAGTGAGGGGTGGGCTACAGGGGGTACTTCTGGTAAAGGCGGCGTAGTGTGCGGTGCACGTAATAGGGTGTGCAAGCGGTAAGGATTGATCTCCGTGGTTAGGGGTAACAGAAGGGCTTGCTCAGGAACTAAGATCTCGAGCTGCTGTGTCGGCCGCCTCAATACCTACTAAGCCGGTGCGGGCAGGTGTCCACATGAGCTCCAAGGGGTTTGTGGAAACAGTCCATATATCTGTAATAACAAGCTCATTGCGTGCAACGTGAGCACCAGGACGAGGGTGCGATTCCCGGCTGCGGCGGCCGCTTTTCTGATGGAGGCGAAAAGCAAAAACGCCCGTGTGTACGAGATTTCGGCGCTCGTTAAAGATCCCCAGGTGGTCAAAATTAATCCGTAGCCCTCCACTACGGCACGCGTCATCACGTGCGTTGCGTCGGCGCGTAAAACCCTACAATAAATAAATAATTATTAAGTAAATAAATAAATAAATAGCGCGAATGACGCACGCGATGATGAGCGTCCCGGCCACATTAGCGACATAACTTTTCTGACCTCGAATGTCTTATTTCCCCCCACCTCACCCGTATTTTTATCATCATTATCATCGTCGTCGTCGTCGAAACATTTTTCATATCCTTTCCGAACGAGGGCAACCGATTAAAGCCTGCCGATCAATCGGGTAAAAACCTTTTAATCGACACCCAGCCCTAATATTTTACAATGTTTAAGCCGCGAATTATGTATATTTCAAAAAGCGCACGGAGAGCGAAAGTTCCACCTTACATTTATTTTACATTTGCGCGTCCCTTGCTGCCTCCACGTGTTTGGGAAAAGTGCTTAGACAAGCTTCACCAATCCCGTTTCACCACGCGTTCGCAATTTGTGATGTCACATAGTGCGAAAAAGTGTGTGGGGAGTGACCGGTTTTCGCACTTGTAGCGAAAAACACGGGGGGACGACAGACACCCACAGTCGCTATTTATTATAACTTCAGCAAACACACACAGGGGTTTAGTCAGCTATGAAACGATGATGAGAAGCCCTGCCAATGGAAACGCAACCTGCAGAAGTGTTTAAAGCTTACTGCAACCATGCATGCGGGCTTATCAGCAAGCCAAGAATGCCGGGAGTGCGCAGTGGGCTCTCCCAATCGCGTAGGTCCCAATAGAGAAGCATCGCAGATGTTGAGTCCTGCAGGCGTCCTACAGGCCAGAGCACACAGCGGAGGAAGCTGCGTGCTCTGGCTATTCATTAAGCTTGTGCAGTCGACCTCTACGATTCATCTTCCGCAAACATTGAAAGGAGAGAAAGCTTGTAGAAGTTGTAAAAAAAAATTATTGTCATGAAGCAGACAAAGATCAAAGAACAAACATTTTCCAATGTGCTGTAGTGTTCTATTGAGCTTATTTTAGTCGTATGGTGCCCACACTGAAGTAGGGGTTTATAAGTTAGTGATAACATGGTTCCCTGCTTATAAGAGAAATCTCAAACTGCTCCCCGGTACGTGCCTCTTAAAAAAGGGTTCAACTGTAATTACAACCCACTCCGGCAGAAACGAAATTTTGGGTTGTAGGTTTTAAAAAAGGCTTTTCGGAAATGATCCGAAAGCTTCGTCCATACTCACCGGTATACATTGTTTTGTCAGCAGAATCCTGCTTAGCATCGATCGTGAGAGTATATGTCGTGGGAACGAGATCAGTACCGCCGATGGTTCCATCGTTGCAATTGAAGTTTACGTCGCACAGCGCTCCTTGGAGAGCTAGCAGGAGCACCATCCCCAAATGCAATGCCTCCTGCACAAAAACATTCTCGTTAGGTCCGTGCATCCGTTTTCGAAACTCGGTGCAAAACCAACAGATCAGGTGGACTATGATCGTGGTGGACAGCGGAAAACACTGGTACAGCGTTGTTAGAATGTGCACGCGCGGCGTGGGTGAGCGGGTGCGCATGACAGTGCGCGCATGCGTGTGTTCACACGCCACATCTTCGGGCAGAAAAATTGCTAATGTGGTGCTTTTGGGTGTCGTGATTGTGGTAATCGTGCACAACAATTGAGAGCCGGCTCATTAGCCTCGTATACAAATCGGGTGGCAGCGCGCCTTGGCTGCAATTTCCAGAGGAGTAGGTTTCTGAGGCATATAACACGGTTCTTAAAGGGACCCATGCAGAAAAGCCTTTTGTAAAAGTTACAAAAGGCCTTTATTGTCGCGTAGTACCAATACAGCGATGCAATGCCGTTGGAATTATTGATCTACATTCACTATTAGCTGCGCCAGAAGCAATTAAGTGCTCCTCTCCCCCCTTGCCGATCGATTCCTTCTCCCTCTCTGCTTCTTTCAAAACAGCTGGAAACACTGGGAATAGCCATGTGACATCGCGACGCTCGACTTCCGTTCTCCGCTAGCTACATTCCTGCGCCTAGGCACGCGTCAATCGCTGCAGACCCGCCTTTGCCTCGGGATCGCGCAGGAAGGAGGAAGAGCAACCGGAAGCCAATGGCACTGACGCAGCCGGCGACCGACGATCGGTCGAATCAGGGGGGCGCCTCGCCGTTGCGTCAGCCGCGGTCGACGTTGCGTCAGCCGCGGTCGGCTCGCTGCGGCGGCGCGCTCATCGGCTGAGAAAGGCGATCTTCGAAAATTGTTTACAAATTATCCGTACAACGTATGGGGGTCACACTTGGCTCAAAAATTCCCCGTTATGTGTTCTACCACCTGAATGCATTTGATTGCCACCTCCACAAAGCTTTTCTGGGCCCCTTTAATGACACGCACTACATACTCCCGGCTAATTTGATCAAACATGCAGTGTGAGCAAAAAAAAAACATTTTGTGGTATTCGTTGTGGTATTCGTTGAAGTTAGAGAAGCTCAGAGTAAAATATGCTTTGAGATGTGGTTGAGGGCAATGGATCAACGAATGTGGGCAGCTAAGGTTTTTAGGTACCTATTGGCGGTGAGCGCGAACACAGGCGGCGCTGCGAAGCGCGCCTCCGTGACGTCAGCTTAGGGATTCTCGCATTTGTCGTCTGCTTTACTCAGGCTCGCTCTCCCTGCTGTTTCTTTGCGCTCGGTCAACGTCTGATGCTTGTCCGCGCCAGAATTGGCGTGTGGGTAACTTTTTATCATAATAATAGGCTTAGAATCGCATACACTAACTCATTGTGTCAATTAAAGTATAGTTTTGGATACCGCTACGGGAGAAACATTGCTGGAGCCACCCCATTCCTTGCGAAGCCGGTCCTGAGCGGAGCGCGAAGAGTCGGAGCTAGGCGTCAGCTTCTCAAGTAAGCATTCGAAAGAAAGGCACAATCAGCTGCTAATAACCGACAACAGCGAAAATGGAAGACCAAAACAAATTCTAGGCCTTCAGTGCTGTTGGCTTTGGCAGAATGCATTACGATTCCCGGTAATCATATCTAAGGTAAAACAGTTTTTGTAACCTTGCCGAACGCTCGAACGTGTTTTGTCTCATCACTTTACGTTGTTAAGGCATGAAAATTTGCCCGCATGCATTATAGACTGCAAAAATTGTAGGTTGAGTTCCAAATAACCCAGTGTGTATATACGCGCGTGCTGATTCTATAGCAGGCATCTAACCAGTATGGAGGTTTATTGAGCAAAACGAGTCACGTCTTCGTTAAATTTATAGTAACACATATATGTTTGTTAAGACCTGGAGGGATATTTCGGAACATTTTGCACAGCCATATCTTCCCGATATTCGGATATGCGTTATAGGAACACTGCACTCAAGAAGAGGAGGAGGAGGAGGAAGGGGAGGAGGAAGGGGAGGAGGGGAAAACTTTATTTAACAATTAAATCGATCTGATTAGTGGGACGGGTCCTCAGTCCAGAACAAGAGAGTAAGAGTAATTTTCTTCAAATCATAGAACGCCATCCCGAGTAGAATAGGATTTGTTCTTCGCGCCTGGAAGGGTTGAAAAGCAATAAAGAGCTACTTGGAATTCTTCGGTTTCGATTGCAGGTATACTATTTATTACGTTAGTTAGCGAGTATATCATGCCTTCAACACTGTAATCATGTCACCATTGTTCGAGTTGAGCGTCAGTTCGTTATGATAACGATATAATTACGACAGAAATTCGGAGCACAAAAGCCGCCTTCGAGTACTGTGGACCACGTCGTTTAGGGCGCGTTCGCGGGGGCGTAGCACAAACCTTCTCATTGTATTTTCATGTGAATAAACAAATCACGTTGCGGATATGCACCTTCTTGCACGCAGCCGTAATGAAAGCCAATTTTTGAAGACCCGCCGCGGTGGCTCAGTGGCTAAGGCGTTGCGCTGCTGAGCACGAGGTCGCGGGTTCGATTCCCGGCCGCGGCGGCCGCTTTTCTGATGGAGGCGAAAAGCAAAAACGCCCGTGTGTACGAGATTTCGGCGCACGTTAAAGATCCCCAGGTGGTCAAAATTAATCCGGAGCCCTTCACTACGGCGCGCCTCCGCCTGCGTTGCGTCGGCGCGTTAAACCCCACAATCAATCAATCAATCAATTTGTGAAGTAGGGAATGTATGACATACAACATGAACGAAGTATCCACACGACCTTTGTGAGCCTCCCAAACATCCCGAAACCTCCTAATAAGAAGTTGGTGACGGCGCAGAAAAATTAATGCGTTGGGAAGAAAAAAAGCAAGAAACATTAATCTGATACAAGACAACAACGAAAGAAACAGAAGAAAGCCGCTTTATTTCCTGCTGTGCGATGAGCGTGTAGAGGCCGCTGCTTGGTACGTAGTATTAGACTGTTGAGTCTTCATAGGAGCATCTCAAAAATACTGCAGGGAAGCCTACGCATTTTGAATACTTATCGAGAAGCTCTGATCGGTGATCCTCGCGAATAAGCACGAAAGGACGAGTTACACACGATCTTCTGACCGATATTCTGAAGAAAGATGTTCTCTATCTCTTCGTGTGTTGCAAACTTGTGGGGGATACAGCTTCAAATTATTCAGATGCGTCAGAAGCTGGCAAAATAACTTAGTCGCTAGAAATACGCTTTTTAACGCACTACAGCAACGAAGCTGGTGATTTCTAGCCCAGGCACTGTTGCCCCTCACAAGCGGAGTGTAGCAGACGACAGCGGCGCGAGTCCCTAAGCCGACGTCAGAGCCAGGGGGCGCCACTCAAACATCTCACCGCCAATACTTGAAAAGCGTGGACACGCAGTGGTTAAGAAAGACTAGAAGGCTAACGATGAAATACGGAAAGAACAGTGGGGAATCCAAAACAGCCAAGGTAACCAAAAAAGAGGCAAGGCAGATTGAAACGAATAAATGGAGGGAAAAAATGGAAGCTAAAACGTCGTTAGAGATGTACAGGGCTGAGAAGATGAACATCAGAAAGGAAAATTTCTACGATAATTCCCAGGGCAGTGCTTTGCTTTTTGAGGCTAGAGCAGGTTGCTTGCGAACTAAGAAAAATGATGGGGTATGTGTGGTCTGCGGAAAAGAAAAACTATGCGGCACATAGTGTTAGAATGTGAGGGTATCCATCCAAATCTACATGAGGGGAATATTGGGCTTTCAGAAGCCCTAGGATTTAAGGGTATCAGAGAGGAAGTTAACTTCAAGGCTGTAGAGGGGACAAAAAGAAGATTAGAATGCTGGTGGACGAAAAGCAGAGAGGGGAATATTGCCTAGGACAGTTACCACCTGTAACAGGGAAAATAAAGTATTTCGGGCCTAATAAGCCCTAGTGCCTGCCCTAAGCAGCGCTAGTATTAAACCAAGAGTGTAAAACATGGTTATATTAGTCCTTTTTGGTAAGATGACATGTCAATCACCCCGCTTCAAAGGGGAAACCAATAGGAATCATCATCATCATCATCGTATAGCAAGCCGAGTTCCCGTTCATGGGCACTCACGTTTATATGGAATGCAGCAATTTCCCAGGATCTGTGTTGTTAGAGGTATAGCAGAGTGGAATAACGTGCCCGGTACATGATCTGCGCACTTGCGCATGGGCACAGCCCGTTCCGTAGCCTCTGCGCACGCGCAGTTGCCCCGGTGGCTACGGCAACAAAGCCCACTCTGTATACGAGAAGAAAATTTGGTTTTGCCGAACTTCTGCGCGAAGGAGGCTATGCTATGCTTGCGCGGAGCTGTGGAAGAGTGCCGTCGATGTTGACATCCTCAAGGGTTTTGTAGTGCCTGGTGAGGTAGTGAGGGTTTTGTAGTGCCTGGTGAGGTAGTGAGGGTTTTGTAGTGTCTGGTGAGGTAGTGAGGGTTTTGTAGTGTCTGGTGTGGTAGTGAGGGTTTTGTAGTGTCTGGTGTGGTAGTGAGGGTTTTGTAGTGTCTGGTGTGGTAGTGAGAGTTTTGTAGTGCCTGGTGAGGTAGTGAGGGTTTTGTAGTGCCTGGTGAGGTAGTGAGGGTTTTGTAGTGTCCGGTGTGGTAGTGAGAGTTTTGTAGTGCCTGGTGAGGTAGTGAGAGTTTTGTAGTGCCTGGTGAGGTAGTGAGGGTTTTGTAGTGCCTGGTGAGGTAGCGATTGTTTTGTAGTGTTTGGTGAGGTAGTGAGGGTTTTGTAGTGTCTGGTGTGGTAGTTTTGTAGTGCCTGGTGAGGTAGTGAGGGTTTTGTAGTGTCTGGTGAGGTAGCGATTGTTTTGTAGTGTTTGGTGAGGTAGTGAGGGTTGTGTGGTAGTGAGGGTTTTGTAGTGTCTGGTGTGGTAGTGAGGGTTTTGTAGTGCCTGGTGAGATAGGGTTTTGTAGTGCCTAATGAGGTAGGGTTTTGTAGTGCCTGGTGAGGTAGTGAGGATTTTGTAGTGCCTGGTGAGGTAGTGAGGGTTTTGTAGTGCCTACGCTGCTACACGGTGAGCGCTTTCGGAAGCCAAGGTCGTTGCACTGGAAAAGCCTCTCACACGATTCGGTATACATGGGCGAGGAACGCCAGCAGTCGAGGAAGGGGGCTGTAATGAACGACAGGAAGGAAGTCCGAGGGAGAGGGCCTCCACCTGCAGGTCCTTTAGGGGTGTTGCCCAGCAAGCTGTGCTTTGAGCGAGGCGTCCAGAGCCCTTGCGGCATTCCCATAAAAGGCTAGTGGCGACCCTGCTGTGGCCGTGGTATGCTGGAGTGTGCTCTGGGAGAAGAGCCGGAGGCAGGTGCTGAGGAAAAGGGAGGAGCTTTGCCAAAGAAACGTCCGAGCCAATGTCCACTCGCGTCCAGCGGATGTAGGGGGCCGTGGCGGAATGGCCCGGCGATCGGGCACGGTTCTCGGATAACGTCGCGCCATGATTTGCCCACTTTTCCCATTTCAAAGAAAACGGAAGATGGTGGCAACAACCCGGTTGTTTCATTCAGCCAGTGGAGACAGTCATGACAGCAGCCATGAATGTCAGCAGCGGGAATAGAATCGCACGTCCGAACTATGCTCGCCTAGTCGATGTGTGGCCAGTTGAGTTTAGCGTACTATACAACTGTGGCGTCCACTGTGCCCGCAGCCACCGTCCAGTTTGACACTTGCGGCAACCTGTTAATCTCAGGGACGACCTGGGGGGAGCCCAGCTGCCTCTCGTGATGGAGGTGTTCTTTCAGGCAAGAACTTTGCTCTTGGTACGACGAAAGCGTGCCCCACTGGCCCGGAAGTGCCCGTCTATGACAGTCTGGGCGGATCTGGGGCCAGTCAGATAATCCGCGTAGGCAAAAAACAGCAGTGCGTCGCTCCCGGCTCTTCCGGCAGTGGGAAGCGAGCTATTTGAGTATACTTGGCCTGCCGCTGAAGCTGAGGCTCAACGACGAGGAAGCAGAGGGCGGGACCCTGCTGGACTCCACACTGAATCCTGAAGTCAAGCGATACGCGCCCATTGACCACAACGGCCGACCGCAGCTGGCTGCATACACAACGCACGCAGCATGCTCACGAACCCGTTCCCACCGGTGACGCTGTGATGACGTCACATATCCGTCCGCCTTCGCGGGCCCCCTTTGCAAAATGGTTAAATCGTTGGCGGAAAAGCAGCAAGCCACTCTGGCAACACTGTGCACCCGCTGCGCCGCCATTAGAAAGGAAGCGAAAAGGCTGCGAGCACAGAGTTTCTATGGAGTAGCTACCGTCCACCGTCCACGTAATTGCATACGGGTCCCGCAAGTGGTGTTTCCCACTGCAGGATGGGAAAATAACTTTGCCGCCCTTCCTTCGATAGAAGAGCGGTCGACCACTGAAAGGTCCTACGAGTACGAGCGATCATACGTCAGCGTGGAGTCCTACGTTACGCCATCGTCAGTGTTGACAAACAGCAGAAAGCAAAGGTAGGATTTGTTGCTAATAAAGAATAGCCTTAGCGCTGCCTCCTTGTTTTGTTGTCGAGTTTTAATTGTGTTTAATCGATGCGCCCTTGCCCCGTGGTAGCGGCGGCTGGCCGCTATGAACGGGCTATGAAGGGTCCGCCTCTGCTGAGCGCTCACTTTGCGTATGTGCAAACTTTCAAAACTATTTCGCGAAAATGACCAAAGCATGCATAATGAAACTGATTTTGATGTCTCTGCTAGAGGTCATGTTTGCCTTTCACCGCCTCTGTACTTGCGGCGCTTATTTTTTCCGTCGGTGAATGCGGTGCTAATGCGGGAGCGATAGGTCGCACGCGTGCGTCAGCAGCGAGCAGAGGCGCAGTCGACCTTGAGAGGAACTCAGAGGAACGAACAAACACAGAAGAAATAGGAGAAAAGAAGGGCACGTCTCGACTCGCCCCAGACGAGCCGTTGTGCAGCGGGGTAGATAAGCGGAAGCGATTTGACCAGCGTTAATCTTGGAAAGGTAGCGCAAACCACCACTTTAGGAGAGAAATGACTCGCGAAGCCGTGGGCGAAAACGTGCAACCGCAACGGCGTTGCTACGACCTGCTTCCTTTCTAATGGCGTCGTCGCGTTCACCACCAGTGTTACAACCGCTGAATTCTCAGTGTTGTCCGCCTTTTTGCAAAGGGTCTATACCGCGCAATCGGGAATCCATTCCCACTGAACGTGTGGACGTGGCGGCGCGTCCACACGTCCGGAGCGACTAGCAGACGACAGCGCGGAGGAAGCCAGGCACGCATCCAGGCACCCTCTAGATCGCCAAAAGCGCCCACAAAGGCAATGGCACGCTTCTCCGGCGCCCGCAGTTGTCACTTCCACATACGTCGACCACGCCGCGTCGGAAAAGCCGCCCTCGAACCTGGTACAACCTAAAACCGCGCGGCCACAGTGCCAAAAACAGGGTCCATTCCCCGCGTCGGGCCGCTGCGGTCGAGCGCAAACATGCGGACGCATTTTTTCTCCAGGATCGCCGCCAGGGGGCGAGGAGTGCCGACGCATGTACACGTCGCTCCGCCTTTGGACTCCAAATTCGGCGATATTTTGACCCAAGAACTCATCATCACAAGATCCGGGAAGGTCACCCGACCATGTGGAACTAAAAATCACAGGTGGGCGACCATTTTTAGAGATTTCGTAAAGCTTTTTCGAACATCGACGGGAGCCGCCACGCTAACCCTAACCTCGCTTTCGGCCACGCCGGAGCGGGGCCGGGCGCGGCCCGACATCGGCGGGTCCCCTTATCGGAGCGGCGCCAGGACAACGCCCACTCAGGAAGATGGCCACGGCTATGCGTGTGGAAGTAGACGGCGTGGAGATTGATCCACAAACATGCACAAGATCGAATGGATGGAGGACGGCAGCAGAAAGAATCAAGAAGACGGACGGCGACGCGGTAGGCCTACCGCCGGCGCCCGGCAACAACAGCGAGCGCGCCAAGGCCACGCCTTGCCGCCCGCCCATTAACAAAGGCAAGCTGTTGAAGAGAGCACGGATGCCGGAGCTCCCGCGCGGCGATATGAAGATAATCGTGCGGCCGCGTGGAGGACTCCGGGTCGGCGACGTGGCTCGAGTAGAGCTGTGCAGGGCTCTGACGGCGGCGGCGCAGATCGCAGCAGAAGATTCAAGAGAAGACGTGGTGTGTCCGAACAGCCACCAGAACATCCTTGTAATCAGCACACCAAGACGGGATAATGCGGACCGCTACACATCGGTGGAACGAATTGACGTCCGCGGAACTACGCACGAAGTCTGCGCCTACGAGGCGGCCCCCCACGGCACGGTGAAGGGGGTCATTCGGGACATTCCACTAGAAGATACCACCCAGGATATCCAAGAACAGGTCGTTCAAGACTACAACCCGACGGCACTCCAGGCCAACCGCATCGGTAGGTCTCGGTCTGTGGTTATCGCTTTTGCGGGGCGAAAGGTGCCAAGATACATACGATATGGCAACCTTCTGATGGAGTGCACATTATACCGCAAACAAATCGAGGCCTGCCATGCGTGCGGCAGGCTGGGGCACCGTATGGATGTGTGCCCCGACCCCAAAAACAAGATCTGTAGGGGATGTGGAGTAGCCAGGCCGGCGGAAGACCACACCTGCGAACACAAGTGCGGACTGTGCGGCGGAAACCATCTCACAGCCGACCGAGTGTGTAAAGCTAAATACAAGACTCCTAACATCGTCCGTCAGAGAAGATGGCAACGAAGACATCAGGACCAGCAACAACGAGGACGCAACCGGGACTGTAGAGGTCCTGCAGGCGGACCCCAACGCAGCGGCAGATCAAGATCCAAGACCCCCGCTAGGAGCGCTGACGGTCGCCAGCGCAGCCGCTCCCGGTCAAAATATCGGCTGCGGGGCGGCGCAGGTGGCCGTCAAGGACGCTCCCGGTCAAAGTCAACGAAGGGCAGCAGCCGCCGATGGGAGACGGCGGAACGAGCGGAGCCAATCACGCTGAGCGTCTCGAGACGGCGGAACGGGCCCGGGAACGAGGAGGTGCCGAGCAGGACGGAGCGGTCGAGATGCCGAGGAGGACCCGGAGACCAACGCGGACCAGCCGACACGAAGGTGGGCCGGGCTAGCGGGTCTCCCAAAACTCGCACGTCCGATAATGAGTTTCCCCCCCTCACTTCCCCTACCACCCCCACCCAGACAACCCCCAAGGAAAATGCAGAAATCGTAGAACTAAAGCAAATTATTACTCGCCAAAATGCCCAAATACAAGAGCAGAACGCTCAAATTAGAAATCTTATGAACAAGATAGAGCAGCTGGTCGCCAAGTCAGGGCAGGCTACTACAAATGGTCAGGAAGGGACAGCAGCTGTAGCTGAAGGACCACGCAAAATACCGCGCAGGAGGTCACCCCCTCCGACTAACGACAAGACGCCAGAGCAGCCAGACCCGAAGCAGGAGGCAATGGAGGCCGAAGAAGCCCCAGCCAACAAGCAAATTGCACAACCGCCAATAGCCGCGGAACAAATGCAACTTACCCAAGGGGAGTCTGCGATCCTGACGGCGTTAAGACGGATAGAAGACCGCCTTAACACACTAGAAGCGAAACACGAAAGACAGGTATCGCGAGTTGCCGCGATTGAAGTTAGGATGAAATCCGCATCGCTGAAACGCGACCGGACGGAAAGGATTAAAGAGGCCATAGCAAAACGACGTGGCCGGCTCGATATGATCAACAAGGATGAAGCAGAAAATAAACAGGAACAGTAAGCGAGGGGGAACCAGGGAGCCCACAGCGATATATCAATGGAATTGCAGAGGCATCCGAAACAAAGATACGGAGCTTATGTTATATATGAACACACTAGAAAATCAACCTGCCATCATAGCACTACAGGAAACAAACGGAAGACCGAAAATCCCGGGGTATGTTACATACACCGACCCCACAGGAATGGGCACTGCAATCCTCGTAGAGAATCGCGTGGCGGCAACCCAACACGTCACGGCTCAGGCAGGATGTGAGCACACACTCATCGAAGTACATGCAAGAGAAATTGGAAGCAAAAGTAACGTATTCATAATGAGCGTTTACTGCAGACCGTCTCAGAAGCAATATGATTTCGACCGCGTTGTGCAAGAGGCGAAAAGGTTGGCGGGGACCAGGCCGCTCCTGATCCTCGGCGACTTCAACGCCCCGCACACGCTATGGGGGTATAAATTTCAATCAAAGAGAGGCAAAGCTCTCGTCAAAACAATGGAGGACCAAGATGTGGCCCTATTGAACGAACCAGGGATTCCAACGCGAAGAGGGAACAGCGTAGCAAGAGACACTACACCCGACCTGTCCTGGCTGAGTGGGTCGCTCGACGTCACATGGAAGTGCGACGACGAAGACCTGGGATCAGACCACAGCATCATCACCATCACGATACGGGGACCCAACTTCCGAGCCAAATTAGGAAAAGTACGAATCACTGATTGGGACTAGATGCGAAAATACACCCAGCAAGAGGATGTCGAGGAGGAACCCGACGACGGAATAGCAGAAGGACAGTCATACAAGGAGTGGGCCGACAAACAGAAGCAGGCACTTGAGAAGTTCACGCAAACAATCACGACGACAACGCAGACGCCTTTTGTCGACACCAGACTCATTCGCATGTGGGCAGCCCGACACTCGTTAACCAAAAGGTGGAAGCGGCAGAAGCGCAACAGAAAGCTAGCCCGCCGCATAGCCCTACTAAACACGCAAATATCCGAATATGCAGCAAAGCTTAGCAAAGAAAATTGGCTGAAACTATGCGACAGTCTTCAAGGCCATCTCGCAGTGGGGAAGACATGGAGGCTGTTAAGATACCTCATCGACCCTACAGGAAGTAAAACAGCAACCAACCGTACGTTGACGAAGGTGGCAAACACGTACGATGGTGATGGCAGCAGACTACTCAAGGCTTTAGCAGACAAATATCTCCAAACGGAAAAAGTACAGTACCCAACCCCGGAGGGATATGAAGGACCCGAAAATGAAGACCTGGACAGGCCATTCACCATCTCGGAGCTCTGGCTAGCTATCGACGAGAGCAATAAGAAGACCGCCCCAGGAAAGGACGCTATAACATACAAACTCCTGACCAACATGAGCGGTAAGACGGCGCAGACTCTCCTAGAGCATATTAACAACGCATGGGAGAGCTCGCAGCTACCGCCGGAATGGAAGGAAGCGGAAGTCCGCTTTATCCCCAAGCCCGGCAAGGCCCCTTCCATAGAAAACATGCGCCCAATCTCGCTCACCTCTTGCGTTGGAAAAGTGATGGAGAGGATGGTTCTGCGCAGACTACAAGCCCACTTGGAGGAAACGGGACAAATGCCTGGAACCATGTTCGGCTTTCGGAAGCACTTTTCCACGCAAGATGTCATGCTCCAACTACAGGAATTGGTCATCAAGAAGGCTACCCGAAACAGCCCAAGGGCAATCCTAGCCCTCGACCTGAAAGGGGCATTCGACAACGTCACCCACGCCAGCATACTTACAAACCTGAACAAGACGAGGTGCGGACAACGGGCCTTCGGTTATGTCAATAACTTTCTCGCCGCAAGAACGGCTAGCATCGCGGTTGGCAGCGAAAGGTCGGACCCTATTAAGCTTGGGGAGCGGGGCACCCCGCAAGGGGCAGTTCTATCACCCCTGCTCTTTAATTTGACGCTCCTACCGTTGCCCCGCATGTTTGAGCAGATAGAAGGCATAGGACATGCCTTCTATGCAGACGACATCACGATATGGACTGAGCGAGCCGGATCGGATGGGTGGATTGAAGAAACCCTCCAGCTGGCAGCGTCCACAGTCCACGACTATGCCAAGTCATGCGGGCTGAGCTGTGCACCACAGAAGTCTGAGCTCCTGGTGGTCCTGCCAGGAAAACGCAAAAAGACCCCGCCACCAACCATTTCAGTCACAATAGATGGTACGGTGATCAAACCAACAGAGCAATGCCGGATCCTCGGTCTCCTCCTGCAAAACAACGGCAAGGCGCATGCTGCAGTAGGCAAAATTAAGAACAGCGCAGACAAAATTCTATCCATGCTCCGTCGGGTGGCTAACAGGAACAGAGGCCTGGAGGAGGACGACGCCATCCGACTGGTACAAGCCTTCATAATCTCGAGAATTACATATTCGGTCCCCTACCTCAGTCTCACTAAAACGCAGAAGAATACTATAGACACGATTATCCGCAAGGCAACGAAACAGGCCCTAGGCATACCTATTTATTCGTCAACCAACCCGATGACTAATGACAACTTCAACGCCTAAAACGCACACGGCAATTCTCAAACGCACTCTTCAATTGACACGCGTCGATTTCTGACAAGCGCCGCCGTGCATACTCAAGCAAGTCGTAAACAAAAGCCATATTTGATGGTCGGGAGCACGGCGCGTTGCATTCGCTACAGTGGACCCGTTTGATTACTTGGTTTGCGCATGCGCAGAGCTGCTGCACTGGGACTGCCCTCAGGCCACGTTGCAAACATAATTTAGTGGAAGAATAGACACGGCCGGACTGGAGCAGCGGCGAGCGCGCACTTTCATACGGCCTGCGCACCCAAGAAGGAACCAATACAGCAGATTCTTTACAGTGGGGGCGCTTCGAACCAACCCTCTGCCCTTCCAACCCGCCTTTCTGTTAGTCGAATGCACTTTATAAGCGACCCCAAACCATCCACCGCCGGCGTCGGAGGCGGCGTCGGCGGCGTCCGCAGTGCTCTTTAATGAAGAAACAGCATCCGGCGCCAGGTTTCGATCCGAGGACTTTGCGGGCCGCAGCCCGACGCTCTACCGAATAAGCCACGGACGCGACGCTGATATTGTCAGTAACGCGCCTTATATCTTTAACGCATTCAAACTACGTCGTCAGCGGCGTGCGTTGGCGACTCAGCGGCGTTATAGCGGCTTGATAACTGCGTGGTGTACACGTGATACTACAAACCCGATGGAAGAGATGGAAGAGAAGGCGGCGAGGCGGTGGGCTGCGGGGGCCGAGCGCAAGCGCCGCAAGCGGGCCGACAACCGTGCATTCGCACTTTCACATTCTCCCCCTCGGGGAAATGCGGGGGAATTTTTTTTGACAGTGCGCTTCGCTGCCGGCGGGCCGCTCAGCCCGACCGGAGCGTGAATAGCGGAATCACGTTTAGCTAAGCGATAACCCTATCTCCCTCGACGGGAAATCATTCGCGTCACTGGTCGTGCCCTGTGCGTGTGCAAACCAATACATCATCCGAATGGAAAAATAAAAAATAAGAAATGATATTTCAGTCACGGAAAGTGCCGTGTTTATTTGCCTGTCTCACCATTTTCATATAATACAGTCGCTGATAAGATATGAAGGCCTCGCATATTTTCTTCATGTGCCCCGAGTTAAAATGTTTCTTTCAATTTTTTGATTAGGCGCTTCCGAGTGATAATGTTAGGCTGTTTGACCCAATTAGACCGAAAATTCAGAAGGGGGGAGGAGTCGCCTATTTTAATGACGCACATGTAAATTTACACGGACAGGTATCGCGTGTAGCCACGGCAGGGCTAGAGCTGTGGCAAGTGCGCGCGCGCCGCCGCTCTACCTACCCCGCGCGTGCTGTAGGTCAACCGGCGAGGGTTGGTCCGCAGCGACACGAACTAGCGGCGGTCAAAGGTGGGAACTATACCCGAAGCGCAGGCCGTATGAAACTGCGCGCCCGCCGCTCCTCCAGCCCGGCCGTGGAATAGAACACCGAGAAAAACGGACCGTCCCTTACCGGGCGTGGCCAACAGCCACGCTGGGGATTTCAAAGTAGCAGTGGGGTTATCTAGTTTATGCTCGGGAATGAGTATTTGAGAGCGATTTCAGAGGGTGCTGCATGCGGAAGATAGCCCACGCCGGACTTTATCAACGTAAGCGGCCCCAACACAGCGAATATGCAAGGCGTGCTGCGCGCGATTCCGGTGGTTTCGTTCAAGGTGTATCGAATGCTGCACTATCTCTACTTTCATAAGCCATGCCGCTGGAAACTCGGGAGTCGGCGGAACTCGGGCATTCTGGAATAGCGCCCCAGATCTTGTCAGTCGCCCAAAAATTGGCGGCGGACGCGATGCAGGCGCTGCTGCGGAAAGAGAACGGCGCGCGACGCGCGAGGAACGCTGGGAGAAGTGGGTCGGACCGCCCGCCTCTCTGCCCGCATACAGATTTTAGGCTTAACACTGCGGCGTATAATATTCGATTGCCGTTCTCGCAAGCGGCGCAGATGACGATTTTTAATGCAATTTGCCATCACATCGTTTCCCCCTTTCTCGTATCTGTAGCTTTCTTTGCGCCTTGGGGAGCGATAACAAGCGAGCTACCTGCGGCGGCCGCCGCTCGCCCAGCGACCTGCGCCTGTCGTTCGCGCGGCGCATTTCCGTGCCCAGTATAATATAAAAGAAATAAAAATAGAGCGCCTGCAACCGCTCTAGAACTTGAGTCGCGGCCAGCTGCCCGACGAAGAGACGAAATCCCGCCGCCTCCGCACCCAAGCATCGGATCGTTTGTAGCTCGTGAGCAGAAAGCGCTGGACACATGTACGATTGGTACACGCGATTCGCATGCGACCGATCCTTACGACTGTCGTCACGACTAGTCGTACGCGTGAATTTCAGACACATGGCCCGATGCGCGCGTGCGAAGCGTCATCGACGTCGCTCTGCCCACTGTTTTTGCTCCATGGTCAACTACGACCCTCGCTGAGCTGAATTTGTAGATTCCGCGCGTCGTTCGCAAGAAATGGATAAAGCAGGCAATCGTGAAGCGTTTTTTGCCTTCGGAAACAGTCCGTGCACACGCCGGCCGCGCCTGACAGCTCGGCACACTCAGTGGCTCGAACCGGCGCAGACCAGAAAGTTGGCGTTAGTGTGGTGAAAAATTGTGTTAGGGATTGTTGTCAGGGCTTATTTTAAAAGCGGCGATCAGATATCTGCCGCGATGCAAGCCTACGCTGACCGGCCGTGGATGCCGCGGCGCGCGGTGCGGCGAGCGGCCGAGAGATGGTGATACCTGCGCGGAAGCATCGGAACAGGCTACGCAGATGTCTTGGTCACGATCGCTCAAACGGCAAGCTGAAATAAAGCTCGACATTCGAGAAAGGGGATGATAGTGTGGTGATATCTGATCGCCGCTTTTAAAATAAGCCCTGACAACAATCCCTAGCACAATTTTTCACCACACTAACACATACTTTCTCGCATGTGGAACTTCATTTTAACGATCAGATTGATTCAGAAGAGCAGCGACAAGCGGTTGCTACCGTGGTCTGCGCCGGTTCGAGCCGCTGAGCGTGCCGAGCTGGCAGGCGCGGCCGGCGTGTGCGCGGACTGTTTCCGAAGGCAGAAAACGCTTCACGATTGCCTGCTATCCATTTCTTGCGAACAAACGCGCGGAATCTACAAATTTAGCTCAGCGATCGTCGTAGTTGACCATGGAGCAAAAACAGTGGGCGGAGCGACGCCGACGACGCATCGCACGCGCGCATCGGGTCATGTGTCTCAAATTTTACCATTTACCGCAAACACGGTAAATGGTAACGTAAACACGGTAACGATATGCTAAAACTAGGCAGTTTTAGCATATCGTTTCCCGTCGAGTCAAATCGGTTCAAAGAAACGCCTTTGCGCCGGTAATGGGAGCAAAACATGATACGAATATCAAGTGCGCTCCGCAATAAAGGCATCGAAGCCATGTGGCACTTGTTTTGCGCAATCATACGCAACGTCCTGAACCAAAATACCGCGTCTCACGTACACGTTTTATTAAGGCGTAACCACATGGAGCGATTTTTGCTAGCGATGCGACAAGCGACGAGCGACAAAATCTGGTTTTCGCCGCGACCCTCCCTCGCTAGTCTTATAATCGCAACGGGTGATTCTAACATGGTGAAAGAAAAATCGCTTGTCGCCAGCATAACCACATGAAGCGTTTTTTGCGAGCGATGCGACCGGCGACAGCGACAAGCGGCAAGATCGGGCTGTCGCAGCGATCGTCTGTCGCTAACTTTTGGCGTATCGCTCGGTTTTGGTCTGACAAAAAAACACGCGTCGCCCGGAAGGGTTAGAGAAGCGCAAAGGCTGACGGGGCACGTCGTTTGCTCCCGCGACTTCCGGCTCTAGAGCTGCGCTGGCATCCCGTCCGCCGGCGGCTTTCACGCGCGTGTGTGCGTATTGTGTATTTGTCACAAAGTTGTTATCTTTCAGAGACGCCCCTGGTAGCATTCATCGTAGTTATCGTTGAAGGCGCGTTATTTGAGCGTTTTATTTCAGTGGCAAGAGACAAACAACGCGCACACACGCTCGTGAAAGCCGCTGGCGAGCGGAAGGCCAGGAGCGCTCCGGCAGGAGCAGACGATGTACTCGTGAGCCTTTGCGCTTCCACCGCTTGCTACTGGCCCGCTACCGGGGCGCATTTTTGTTGTCTGCTGCGGATTTAGCAGGGCCTTCAGCGTGGCAGCACGATTTCTGCGCTCCATAGCCAGCAAAATGAAATCCACGCACCTCTGTTAACGACATAAAACGGCAAAACCGACGACAAGACCTCTTTTGGCGCCTTTTTGCTCGCGCACGCTCGTTCTGCGCAAGCGCGAAGTACGGAACTGCGGAGTATAAAATGAACTGATAATTACTGTTCAAAAAACGTCACCGACTACGTTTTTATTAAAGTATAGCTACAGGATTTAATAGTAAATTGTATTTATATATCTTTTTCGCATTCGTAACCAACCTGTAAGCATCCTGTAAGCAAAAAGATTCTCGCCCCGCTCCCTTGGTGGCCAACGGCCGGGCGACAACCCGTCGCTTGTCGCTGCATGTGGTTGCATCGGCGGGCGAGAAGTCAAGCGGCAGCGACAACTTGTCGCTATCGCTTGTCGCGTCGCTAGCAAAAATCGCTCCATGTGGTTACGCCTTTAGGGCGCAGCCGTCTCTGGGCTGAGCCGCTTTGCCGGCGTAACCGAGTGAACGGTGACAGGACCGAGGTGCGGAAGAAAAAGCGAACGATGAAAGAAAGCAAAGGATGAAAGAGTGTCGCGAAATTGGGAGGGGAGGGCGGTTCGCCGTGCACGCGGCGGGAGCTAGCGCTCTCCGAAGCGTGCACGGTGGGGGTGGGAAGGGGGCAGTATGCTGTGCCCCCACGAGGCGCTCGACGGCGCGACGCTTGGCGAAAACGTGAGGGGGGCGTGCGCGTGACTATGATGTGCGTTCGCTTAAGACGCAGTTCGCGGTCCCTTCCTGAGATGCACTTCGCGCCGCCGACGCAGAAGCTCATCATCGGTGCTGTCTAGAGAACCCACGAGCTAGTGCTGCCTAAGCGCACTGCTGCTGCGCCCAAATATCGCATTAGGGAATATCGTAATCGCCAGCCAATTTTTTCAACTTCAAAATAATCCATCCGTTTCGAACAAACGGCTAGCGTCATGGCAAGCGCAGAGACAGAAGCGTGACAAGTTCGGATGAGTAGGGAGGGGGGGATGAATAGTTTGACGATCAGTGACGACGGAGTTACGGGAAATTAAACAAGTACTGTGGTGACGAGTAATTAATCGTCCAAGCGGAAGAAGGATCGAGTGAGTAACGAAGACCTTCAGATAAGTGGCGACAGGCGCGGAGCATGCGAGGAGCATGCTCCGCGACGAGGAGCATGGCCGCGGAGGAGCATGGGGCGCGGCCATGCTCCTCCGCGCATGGACCGCGGCGGAGCATGGGCCGCGGCGAGGAGCATGGCAAACAGCGGGACGATAAGTGCAATTTCAAGGGTAGAAAAACTGCGCGTTAAAAGAGAAGACAAGAAACGTACTTAACGCACAGTTTTTCTACCCTTGAATCGGAACCAACTAGCGCAACAACACGCTGTACTGAGAAATGCAACAATCGAAGAGTTTAAGGAGGACAGCGATTAGGATGATTTAGCATTCACGCAAGAGTTCAAATGAGGATTGTGATTAACAATTCGCCAGGAGTGTAGTGTCTAACTAGCGCGAAACCTGCCGAAAACGGGGTTCAAGTTAAGCCATAACGCCTTATCAAAAGCCGGATATTGCTAGACATTTACACGTATACAGGCTGTCCAATTGCTATCATGCACCAAGATTAAAAAAAAAAAAAAAACTGAAGCCGTTCCACTCAGTGTGAAAGCTATCGGAAGTGCACAGCAGTGATTCGCCATGATGGATGGTGGCGTCGCTATCCGCTCACTGCTACCACCCATCACTCCCTGTTCTGTGCCATAACGCTCTTCGCCGTCCTGTCTCACTCCGCTTGATGAATATGCAATTAAAATTTCCCGCCCTCACATTGGTCACGCGCCCCCTGCCTGAAACTGCGCCAGCGGGAGTTCTGTTCTTTTTGTGCTTGCTTTAATTTCGTATGCTGGAGCCGTTTTGTGTCATTTCGAACGCGCATTTTTTTTTTTTTTTTTTGGGCGGCTGGAGCCTTTCTGCGGCATTTCGAACGCGTCAGTTTTTTTTTTTCTTGTGCGGCCGCTTTTCTCGCTTACTATCGTAAAAACCGCGTACTATCGTATTGCAAGGGCAGAGCACTTGTAGCGCTCTGTAACGCTTGATGTCGAGCGACTGCCGTAATGATGCGGCGTAGCGAGATAACGGACCCAAGTAGAGCACGGCGTACCGTCGTAGGGGCTTGCTGCAGAGGCTTCGAAAACCAAGAGGTTTAAATAGTCATAACCGTTCGAAAATCGTGAACCGCTGGCGCTTGTCATACATCTCCCCGTTGTTTAGCGCAAAGAAAACGGCAGGTGTATTTGAGGCAAAATATATGTAGCGAACCGGCAGCACCCGCGTTCAAGAATGCTCGTTGGGTTGGTTTTTACGATAGTAAGCGAAAAAAAGTGGCAGTGAAACGCTGGCACGTGCGGTAGGAAAAGCAAGCACCAAAAGAACGGAACTCCCGTTGGCGCTGTTCCAGGCAGGGGGCGCGCCAACACTGAGAAGGCGGGAAATTTGAATTTGCATTGTGTGGTAACTGATCGGCTAACAGCGCCATTATTGCGAATCATTGCTCTGCACTTCCAACAGCTTTCAGGTTGAGTGGGACGGCTTTAATTCTTCATATTTCGCGGTGTGTCTTAATCAGAGTAATTGAGTACGCATTTAGTTCGTCGCTGAAAATACCGCAGACAGATGCCTCTCGTGGGTATCTACAAGTGTCTCATTGACACTCCAATGATTAGGGAAGTACTTCTTGAGTTAGATAATTATAATTAATAAATTTTATTAACGAAAAATTACTGGCCGCTACCATGGGCGTCGGCAGGATTTTGTCTTGAGGTGTCAAACCGACTGCATTGTAGGGGAAGAGAGGTGAGGGGGCGGGGCAATTGTGCTGAGGTGGCTTGGGGGGGGGAAGTGCACCCCCCCCACCCCCCTGCCGAAACCCATGGCCGTTACTACACTACTGAAAACATTATGCGCTAGGTTTCGTTCAAGTAACGCCATTGCACTTTTTTTATAATCTTGGTGCATGATAGCTAGGACACCCCATATAATCGCTATAGAAGCGCACGTAAAAGACAACTATACTCTGAGCAGCAGACACTAGTTTACCGCCGGCCCAGCGAGGGTGGGAAAAATGAGATATGGCGCTTTAGCTGACCGGCATTAAATCAGGCCAGGGCAGTCACATCCTGAAGGAAGCGTTACAAAACTGCCACTACATCAAGAGTGAGCGGAGGCGAGGAGTAAACGGAGTGCCAGAAGGAGATACCTCACACAACACCGCCCCAAAACATTCGTCAAAAGGTACTCAGGCGCATGAGGTAAACGGGGAGGAAGGCAGGGTAGACTGGCGCCTACATGTCCGCGCTCACCTTCATGGCGACGGAACCGCAGGCTGGGGTCCCAGGGGCCACACGGAACACGGGCGCGATCGAAACGCAGCCTCACGAGAGCTCACGACCGCTCACGACCGCGTGAGCACTTTCTCGTCGTCGGCGAACGTGACGCGTGGCCCGAGCGAGCAGCACGAGCCTAGCGATGATGAGGATTGTGATCGGGACGATGATGATGATGCCCCACTTCCCCGTTGGACCAGAGAGAGAGAGAAACAACATTTATTCAGGCCTGCGTAAACCCGGTGGGTTACCTACTGGCGCTACTCGCCGGACCCCGTGCAAGGGGTGGTGGAAAGTCGCACTTTCGGCCGCTGGCGTTCGATGGCCGCGAGCGCGAGCTCGGCAGCCGAAGTGGGTATGGGCCAATCCCCCTAAGTGGCCCATACCCACTTAGGGGGATTGGCCAGTAAAGGGGGCGCTCACCGAGAGAGGTCGCATGTTCATGATGTCCGCGTCAATTCATTATCGAGCACTGCCTTCTAATGGGGCTTCACCCGAGAACACATTTTGGGGCGGAGGTAGCACAACAGTTACCAGCGAGAAAAACCATTACAGCACTGGCTGATACTTAGGATTGCAATAATTTATACAGCAGCAAATAGAACCCGCAAGGAAAGCGAACAATGGATAATCGCGTTACAATCGCGTAATCGTCTGTCTAGCAATTTTCGCTATTTATGCATCCATTCTTCCACAGCCACGTATCAGTTAATTTGACATGTGATAAATGGTGACAAGGCGTTTTATTTCACCAAATGGTACTTTCTTTTAAAAAGACACGATCAGGTAAACGCTTTGAGGAAGCTGTGATAAAAAGAAATGTGGTTGATTCGTCTGTCATAGGAATCGGTAAAACACGAAAGTGAAATGTGCAGCGAAATCTGCAGCTGAACATGATTTGCGGGTCGGCGGCTGTCTTGTGTGTGTGCTTGGCGAGCGACGTCCTGCTGGCGGGTCGCTTCAGCAAAGGTGTACTGGCGTCAGTTCCGTGACGGATATGACGTCAGTGAAATCTTTGTGTATGCCGACTTATAACACTTTGGTGTTGAAATATAAAACCCGAAAACGAACAACCCTAACTGCAACGTACACTTTGGTTCTCAAGGTTGCTTCCCCGCAAGACGAACCTGTGTGCAGGGGTGCACCCTCTACAGGCCGCTTGCTTCGTTGTACTGGCGTCATTTCGTGACGGATATGACGCCACTCAAAGGTTTGTGTATCCCGTAATAAAACACTTTCGTGTTAAAAAGTAGTGTCTTATGACAGCAGCCGGTAGAAACGCAGCAGAAATTTCAACCGGCTGTCGCGTGTGATTGGCTAAGCTACTACCCGCGTCTGCGTGACGTCGGCTTAGAGTCGGGCGCATGCATTTGTCGTCTGATTCCTCAGGCTCGCTCTCACTGCTCTTCATTTGCGCTCGGTTGACGTTTGCTGCTTGCCCGCGACATATTAGATGCGGAGCATCTCAAGCTCGGGGCTGTGTCCCTCCCTCCCTTGTCGTTGTTGTTGTCCGCCGTCCTTACCCCCACTGCGCACGCGTGGCCAGGCACCGCTGACGATGATTGTGGCAGGATGCCCCTATAGGGATTGGCCAACCAAAGAATCCATCACTAGATAGCGTCACCCTCAACCACCGTCGTAACCTTCCGTAGGGGAACCGCTGAAGAAGAAGGAGAAGAAAACAAAGCTGCGAAGAGGAGGGCGTGTACGTTGTTCTCAGCCGGTGCACCAACGTCAACAACCTTTACTTCACCAACGCTGACGGAGACTACCGATTCTACCACAGAGACGACGACATCGACAAGAACATGATGGACGAGTTTCGGCGCCTCGAGAACCACCGCCTACTCACCGTCACACGCCTTTGCCACCGGTGTGGACCCGGACGCGGAATTCACTCTGGCGCTACTAAACACCAGATCACTGAACATAACGGCAACACAATGGAACCACACGGAACATCCATGATGCTTCGCATCCTCATCAGGGTTCCCCACGGGAAGATGGTGTAATTTTATTTTGCGTGTAAATAACGTTTTATTACACTAAAAGGTTTCAAAGCTTGGTCTTCATGAGCTGGCTCTCCCACATTGCGCACGCGGACGCCATTAATCACCGGATCTTAGCCATGGAAGTTTCGCTTAAAGGGAAGGTTAAGCGGTTTTAGAATTAAAAGAAAAGTTGACTAGCAGCAAGTGCACATTGAATAGTTGCCGTGTACGAAAAAAAATTCGCAATACATGCAATAGAAGCGGCGCAATGCGCAAACAAAAGTGGACCGATGCCCCGCCTCCATCTCGCCACGCGATGCCGGAAGACCGAAGAGCGCGGGCGAAAACCGGCTGAAAAACGTCATACCTGGACTTCCGGCCAGATCGGCCGCCTCCATAGGTCGGCAAAACAGAAAGAACTCACTCAAACTCAATCACAATTTTTTTCATTCACGCTGTACTCAATCAAACTCAGACTCACAAACTTTGTCTGTTTACAAAATCACTCGTACTCACTCATCAAATACTCATTTGTAATCGTACTCACTTGTACTCAAACTCATTTGTCCTCACGAGTATTCGTACTCAATCTGTACTCATGAGTACTGAATCTGTACTCATGAGTACTCACTCTGTACTCATGAGTACTCAATCTGTACTCATGAATACTCAATAAGTACTACTCATGAGTACTACTCATTCTTCACTCATGAGTACTACTAATTCTGCACTCATGAGTACTACTCATTCTGCACTCATGAGTACTCAATCTGTACTCATGAGTACTCAATTTGTATTACTCACGAATAATCAACTTATCTGCACTGTTAGCTATGTCGTAGTTCGAATGAAAGACTAAGTAGAAAAAATAAATTGTTTATTTGATTAGAAAAACACAGGTTACATATAAATCAGGACAGAGGAAGAAAACGTCTACGCAGTGCACTGTCGTTGAGCGACTTACTGCACGAAGGCAAGTACATGTGAGAAAGCGAACCGGAATGTAAGCACTCGCGTTGTGATTCTGGCGTCTCCTCTTGTTCTCAGGCCGGGTCAGGCTCAGGGGAGCTCGGGGATTGTCGGTGCAGCCGTGGCCGTAAACTGCGTTTTTCTGTGTCTTCGGGTGGCAGCTTTTGTCGTCCGTTTTCTTGTTTGCACTACTGTTTGCACTACTGTACTCGGGAGTGCATATACTCAAGAGCGCAAGCACTCGCAAAAACAGTATTCATGAGTATTGTACTCATGAGTGCTGTGTACTCACGAGTGCTGTGTACTCACGAGTGCTGTGTACTCATGAGTGCTGTGTACTCACGAGTACTGTGTACTCATGAGTACTCATATTCATTAGTACTCAAACTCATGAGTACTCATACTCATGAATACTGTACTCATGAGTACTCATACTCATGAGTAGTGTACTCATGAGTATTGTACTCATGAGTAGTGGACTTACCCCTGTACTCACTCGTCATCGTAATCACTGTTTTTTTCTGGGTGTGTGATCACTCATCATCATACTCACTCGTGAGTTTGAGTACAAATGAGTACAAATGAGTGTACTCACGAGTGAGTACGCTGACCTATGGCCGCCTCTGCCATGCTCTTTTCGCCGTGTTGCCTTGTGAATGATACTTGTTGTTGTTGTGATTGATAGCACTTATTTGTACAATTTTCGTGTTCAAAAATTATGCACGACCGCCAAACGAGGCATACGTTACCATGCCGTATTCCTAAGCAGGATAATGCCACGCCGGGACGTTTGATAACACACGGAAGCGACAACCGAGATGGCTGTGCTTGATGACAGAGAATATACTTATACGTTAGATACTTTGTAAAACGCTCCAGGGCGTTTTTCTTTTTTTTTTTCTTCGCTTTTTTTATGCGACGGACGTGAATGTTCAAATTAGATGCTAGATTTAGGAAGGATGGTGAATACTGCTGTACTTTGGCCCGGAATGTTTGTTTCGTTCAGTTCCCGAACCAAAGTCACATTTGTTCAGGAAATACCTGCTTCGTTAAACGCGTTGGTTTTATTTCCCTATGGGCTTAGAACAGTGTTCAAAAACCCAAACCTACAATGCTGCGGAGGCCCCAGTATGCTACAATGTTTTCAGAATAAATGCAACTCAAGCAGTAAGACGCCACTCATCGAATTAAGTGCAGCCAGCGATCGCGGAGGCACCTTAGCGCCGCTGCCCAAAAAGCGCGCGCATGTGGGGATGAGTAACGGGGCTGGGGTGGGTGACAACGAACAAAGGAAATTCGGAAGCAGATTCCGCTTGTTGGTTTATACGTGTACCGGCAACATATGTCTCGCATATACGTTTACAGCGCATGTACGCTATTTTTTCTTGCTGTGCACGCACGTGCTTTTTGCTGGTAGATTGTTTATAAAACGCCGCTTAATCTTCGGTATAAATGGTTTCGTATATAGTAACAAACAGTTCAGGCAGTACCTAATATAAACATAAGGAATAGAAACCCCCTATGCGGGTTGACTAATTCATAAATATTTTTACGGGACCCTCTCTAGCCGACGCCACAGTCACTGCTTTGGGGTTTTCGGTCGTGTAAAGCAAATTTAAGCTCCAAGATACTTCAACCAACAGCACGGGAAGTTATAAAATAAACTTGCAGTCATGTGCTAACAATAAACTGCACGCTAAATTGCCGAAAAGGCAAGCGCCGCTGCCGTGCGATCGTTACCAATGCTTCCGACAAGCCGCGCAGCCGAAGGGTGTCCTCCTTTGACGTCATGAAGGGCGCAACCAATCAGGGGTGTCAAAAGACGAAAAGCGCGCGTCTTTCAAACGGGACCGCGCGTTTTGCAAAATAAATGCTGGTTGGACTCATGTGCGATAAAATTCAATGTGATATTCAGATTCAGCGCGCAAGAAACTATATAAACGTGCCCCTAACTCAATTTTTTTGGAAAGCGCTTCAGCTTCCCTTTAATAAGGAAAGTACCAGTAGTGTCGGATTCACTGTTGAGCAGAACGAAAACTAATTGCCGGGTCAACCAAACCACACACCATGCTGCTCCGCACCACAAAAGAAACATCGAATTAAGGCCGTCGTAGCATCGAGCGTGTTATGCACTCAGCGCCTTGCATTGCGTATCACTGCCCCGTTACGACTGCAACTGAGCAGAAAATATGCAAGCCCTATGTGTATAGGATTCGTCGCACGTTAGCTATCCCCAGGCGGTCAAAATTAATCCGCAGCCATCGACTACGGCGTGACTCAATATAGCTACAACTTTGGCGCGTGAAACCCCAGAATTCTCTTCGACACCGGTTAACACCCATAAGCTATTAGAAGCGTTAGACGACGGTCACCGAGTCAATGAACAAATGCGGCATTAGTAGCCATCATAGTGCTCATACAACTCTCCGAAAGCCTGCCCAAAAATGGCCGCGTATCTGCTCGCTTCGCTGCAAATGTCGCCGAAAGACGAGACAATACACATGACAAGACAAGACAATACTCTGTTACGCAACTGCATCTTCTCTGCTCCGCCCACCCGTCATGCTTTTTCCCTCCCTTTAGATCCTCCCACGATAAGCATACACGAGATTTGCTGAAGTCAATTCAATTTTCCCGTCTTCCACTGCTCATGCCATCTACCGGAACCTCTTGTTACTGTTGAACTTAGACCACTGCCACGAGGTCTAGGATCGCACGAGCTCCTTTTGTACTTCTGGTCAAAATACTGTTTTTAGCGCGTATTATTTGCTATCCTAAATATCAAGCACACGTCTACCTCCATTTAAAAGAACACAGTGAGTCCCGGTTGTGCATTGATGTTCTGCCTCAGATATGCGTATTGTTTTCTTTTCGCTCAACAGTGCTGACAAGTAAGTAGCCCAAGTAAGGCTATCGTCCTTAAAAGGGACTCGAGCGCATGAAGTAAACAGGAGCGGTGAAAACGCAGTGCGCGCGCTAACCCTAAGCGTAGTCTAACCGCCAGCGATCGTCGCAACCACACTCGGAACCCCGGCTGTCGCGAAACGCGGACTCGCGAGGACACGGCAGCGCTCACGAGTCGAGGAACTGGCGCTCACCTTCATGGCGGCGGTCGGGAGGTCAGAAGAGGCTGTCCTCCTGCAGAGAGACCACGGGCGGAACGCAGAACCACGCAACGTCGCGAGGAACTGACGCACGCGACGCACAGCACTTTGTCGTCGTCCACGCCCGTGACGAAGATAGCAAGAGGGCGCTTATGGGAGCTGATGATGACAGTGACCGCGTGCTCGTCGTTTCTCTCTTCCGCGCGCCCCCTTGGGACGCTTATCACTTGAATTATGTAGACAGGCGTCGCACGTTAACAATGAACAGAGCACGACACCCAGAGGATGACCGGGGGTAATCGGCCATGAGCAGCAGCTGCTTAGCCCACGGCCTCCTGAATTGAGTAGACGCCACGCACTTTTTTCTTCTCTTAATTATTTGTCTTAGTCCCTGAGGGTGAAAAAAAAAAGGAAAAATGTGGAACGACACGCGACCTGGAGGTGATTGTAACGAGCCTTCGATGATAGATACATGGACAGTTCTCGTCTGGCGCAGTCTGCCATGTGCAGTTACTGTAATGAAGAAGAGTCTGTCGACCATTTCCTTTTGTCCTGTCGACGATTTTCAAGCCTCAGACGTCAGCTCTTTGAGGTGCCGCTTCATCGCCTAGGGTTGGCATTATCAGTACCGGCACTTTTATCATTTGGGGCTTCAGAAACTGGATATGGCCGCCGGGATGTTTGTTCTGCTCTTCTGCGCTTCATAGAAAATTCCAAAAGATTCACAACCTAATTCGTATCTTATTCTGGAACCTCACCAGAACCCCCCAAAAGCATCAATTTCTGAGTATTTTTTAATTATTATTCCCCCCTCCTCCTCCTCCTCCTTCTTCTTATTTATTTATTTTTTGTTTCAATATTGACGAATTTTCAAACTCGATTCCTCAAACACAAGAAAAAAAGCTTCCAAATTTTTGTAATTTTCCTCGAATCATCCACCTAGGCGGTAATCTCATTCGAATTAACGACTGGTGTTTGACCGATCCCCTGATTGGGTATGCGCCGATAATGTTAAGGAACAACAACAACGACAATTATCGTTATCAGTCGAACGAGGCGAAGAAAGCGCCATCACCAGTGTGGCATGTGTTTTTTTTACCTTTTTCTTCACTACTTCGGTCTATAATCTCCTCACTTTTATTTCTCTAGTCATCTACAGCTAATCCATTCTAATATTTAAATATTTTTTCTTTTCCCCAAGACATAGTTTCTTTCGGCAGAGCAACCATTTCCTGGCCAATCGTCCTGAGTGGGTATGAGCCATCTTTCTGGTACCACCACCACCACCACCACGGTGAAGAAAAAAACAAAGGCCTTCGGCCGCCGCGGCTGCCGGCCGCGGCATTAAACAACAGCAGCGACCATGTCGAAGATCCCGCGACCATGCTCTCCGCGGCCGAAGTCCCCCCGGCGCTCCTCCGCGGCGGAGCCGTCCCCCTCGGAGGGCCCACGCCTCGTGTACGCGGCCAGTCCGGCTGCCACCTCGGGACCAGTGATCGTGTACCAGGTCGACGGGCCGGCTCCCAGCGCGTCTTCCTCGCACCACGAACCCGTTCTCGTGTACCAGCACCGCAAGGAACGAAGCAGCTCGTCCAGGTCACCGTCGCCGCCGCCCGCAGCCCCCCGCGGGCGCGCCGGCTCTGCTGCCAGGACGCCGTCGGCCGAGGCGCGCGCCCGGCACCAGGAGCCGCAGTCGTGCTGCATCATGGACCGCATCGAGAAGAAGTACGACGAGTCGTCGAGCGAGCTGGACGGCCAGCACCTGTACATCGTGCTCTGCTTCCAGGCGGCCGTGGCCACGCTGCTGTTCCTGTTGTTCCTGTGCGTGCCGGTGGCCATGATCACGGTGGGCGCGCTCAACCTGTCCAACTGCCGGCTCAGCTACGGCATCCCGCTGTGCCTGACCATCGCCGGCTGCGCTTACCTGCTCATCCCGCTGCTCAGCGCCGCGCTGGACTGGAACGCCGGCAACGGCTACTGCCCCGCCATCATCTCGCTGCTCGTGGCGGTCGCGGTGGCCGCCTCGGCCGCGGGCTCAGTCTACGTCTTCTCGGGCATGTGGCCCTCGGCCGAGCCGCAGCACCCGCGCTACTGCCACCCGGCCGTGTACTACTTCTCCTTCGTCATGTGGACCTCCTTCATCGTCTTCATACCCGTCATGCTCGTCGCGTCCGTCGTGGTGTTCAGGAAGTACGGCAAGCACAACGTGCACGCGGCTACCATGTCGGTGTCTTGACGGCGAGGCGTGCTTTCCGCCAGGCGAACTGCCCGCGTTTCTACTTGAACTTGTTCGTACCCAGGTGCCCAGGAAAAACGGTTCACGGCCTGGAACGCCTTTAGTGATTACGAACCTTGTTCACCCGCTTGAAGCGTAGATGCAACGGCCCATCAGCTCCAGCTTAGAGGGATTTTATTTTTCGAACTATTTCGCGCACGCGTTTCACGCGAACAAATCGGTTTGTTGTTACTGTTGTTATTTATTCGTCTTCTTTATTGCCTTCATTGAAGAAAACGCACACTGGCGCACCTGCCAGACCAGACCTGGCACAATCCTGTACTACAAATAGCAACGTCACAATAATAAAAATCGCTCTCTTGTTACCACCCGAGAGAGACGTAACGCAGATGGGGGCCCTCGTTATGCGAAAGTTCTGTATGTTTTCTTTGTTGCAGTGAGCACCAAATGTAAATGAACAGGCGCGGATTATTTGCGGGCGAATACGACGACGATTTTACACTGTCACGCGTGGTGCAAATTCGAACTCTGAGTGCAGTGAGCAAATTTAAAACTTAATTCCGAACATCGAAGACAATAAATTCTGCGGTTTGATTCGAGATTTAAGCGAATTGCAGCGTTCGAAAACTCAATATGTTTTCAAGTATCTTTAAGGCCGAGTATACAAATGCACATACCAATGACCTTGTTTAACGAACTAAGATTGAGAAAATTTCTCCCATACTGAATTCGAAAAATGCCTCGCGAAGAAGACACACGCCAATTGCATCCTTTGCAGCAAACAAGGCGGCCCAGCTCTGCCACACTTAGTTTTTACGGCCCCCGCAGATACGCTTGGTCTGCCTTCAATAGCGGCGGCACGCGTGAGTGAGCGAAAAAAAATTGCCATGGTTGAGCGCGGTTAAAGCAAGTTTGTTCAGCGATAGCTCGGTTTTCGCGCCAAGAGCGCGCAGTGCACCGCAAGACAAGCAGACGCTGCTCGTAGGCGCGAACGCACGCTGAGGAGATTCAAATTTCTGAACGGCCCAGGGGAGTGGTTCCTTCTTCACTGGAGCCCATATGCAGTCCGCGCCGCCTGTGCTGTCCAGCAGCTGAAGCATGGTTGGTAGGCAGAGAGGGGCTGGACAGCAACATCTCCCATTTCTCTTGTTGGGTAGTTGATGGAAAGAGAGGAGGGTGCGCAGGGCTGAAGTCGCACACCCCGATTATGTGGCAGAGTGTTCCTACTTCTGAGCAAAATTTACATTCAGCGTCGTTGCGATTCGGGTGCATTAAGTGAAGACGCTCGGGCGCTGAACCAATGTTGCACTGAACTTTGATGCAGACAGCGCCTCCTTGCGTCACTTTCCGATGGCACCCGCCGTTACTCTTTCCCCCTCTTCGCACCCCTCTGCCCTTGAACCGATTAGATGCTTTCACTGCGCAAGGGCACGAGTCGCTGGTTTGACCCTGACTGAACTGGGAAGGTCGGACTAACGCTACCAGGCGTTTTCTGGGTTTTTACCTAGAGTAACAGTGAAATGGCGTGTACCCGCTAGGAGGGGTTCCCGACGACGGTCGGAAACCCATGGATGGGCCCTGGCGGCATCCTCCGCCAGTTGGATGACTGCTTCCTGAACTTGGAGTTGTGAGCTGAGCAGGCCTCCCATCTCAGAGGGCTGGAGTTTCTCCAGACGGGCCCTGGGCCCATACAACGTGGTTCCGGGCTTCCTTGCACTGCATCTGTGCTGATAAAGAAGGGTAATCAGCAGCTTCGGCCGCCGCTGTCGCGGCCGGAGAATGAAAGGAAAGGGACTTCGGAAGCGGCTTTATCCCTAATCTTCGGTCCAGCGAAAGTCCTGATAGCTTGGTCGCACACAAGCAGACCCAGTCAACACCTGTTAGACAAGAAGGCCTACGCATTGCTTCGCAGAATCACCTTTTCTCGTCAAATGCACAACTTTCATCATAATCGAGTATTAATCCCTTCCTGTGCAGGACGTTTAGAAGAACGATTGACTCATTTTCTCATTTCTGAAGTTCTCAAGCCGAAGTTCTCATTTCTGTGACGCCATGAAAAATATTACGCCGAGGCGAAAGTTACGCCATGTCCGTGCGCGTTTTAAAATGACGGGCGCGCTCCACACCGGCCGTGTCTTCCCTTCGGATTCTGCCGCCGAGTTTGCAACGCGCAACCCGATGCCTTCCGTAAAAATACACGGGGAATCGTGTAGGCGCTCAATGAAAGGTCACAAGGCCTCCATAGATTGACATTAGAAAGTCTATGTTGTCCTCGAAATGTCTTCCCAGCAAGGCGTCTGTGGGTCGCAGTGAATCAGACTCTAGAACAGGCTCGGTGATATGCGGAGCATGGCGAGAATATTTATTAAAATGCCCTGATGCCGTCATTTTTTTAATTATAGACAGGCTGATTCCATCGGGAAAATGTCCACTGAGCAACGCAGTTACGAACAGCGGTGAAGTCTACATTAAAATGAGTCTGGTGTATAGCAGTAAGGCTTACTAAGTATTCGTACGCTAGCTTTCCCACATTAATTTTTTGCATTGCGGTGAAGTTTCATGAGAGTGAATGAGCCACGAGGACATGTGAGGAATCCGTCCAAAATGGTTGTGCACTATGCACTATCAGATAATTCCTCAAAACAGCTTTTTTAAATTTTCCAAATTTAAACACTAAGTTTTCTTTATTGAATTCATCCTGAAATTTTATCACTGAAATGCTACGTGGCTTAGAGGTTCTCTCCTCAAGCTTTCACGCAGTGCATGTGCCAGTATGGCTATATGCTGGCAGACATTGCTTAAGAGCAGAGGCCACACATGGTTGCAAAGACCCATTACTCAGAGGCCCATCACCCAGTTTCCCTCCTGAAAACAAAGGTTTGTAATACCGACGTTTTTGCTGTTGCTGCTCAAGGGAAGTGTTGCAATTATCGCTGGTCAGAATAGCAGTAATAATTAAATAGTGCAAGAATAAAGTAGACTAGTAATACGAACTAACGAAACCAAAAAGTAATTGTAACAATTTAAGAACAGTAATATGCCTCCATCGACTGCACCCAGTTTGAAAAAAAATCGCCCCCAATCCACTAGCTAGCTAAAGCTCCACTAATGCTGCTCTGTTTCATTCTACGGAACTTTTTTTTACAATGCACTTACGTGGACCCAATTTTTGTTTGTGTACCAATTACTGAACCTCACCTGACAAACCATACATTTCATGTTCCCATTAGGGATTCAAAGTGCTGCAACTTGAAACAACTCTATTTACTTCAAAAACAAAAATTACCATTTGCATAGGCCTACGAACAAGTGCACGAACAATTCACATGCAAAAACCAATCGCTTTGACAAATGTCAACTGACGATTACGAGGTTCAACGTGCTGACGGTACACAGGTGATGAGGCACGCCGTAGTGGAGGGCTCAGGATTAATTTTGACCACCTGGGGGACAAATGTCAACCCCCCCCCCCCCCGCCTCTCCTGAGCTGCACGCAGTTCATGACCTTAGCAAGTCCAGAAAGTGCCCTACGACATTGGCAGTAATTACCTGGTCAAATCCACACCTGCATTCATCAACTGGTAGGCATCACACCAAGAAATGGAGTACAGACGACCGCGGCTGTTCTCAGAGCAGACGACACACCATCTCCGTAAAAAAAAGCTTGTAAACAGTGAAAATGTGCTGTTCAGTAGAGGTTCTGAGATCATTGGCGTATGATGACTTACAAAATAGTGAAGCACTCTCTCACAACCAGCGGGAGAAATTTTAAAGGCACACACAAGTTGTGCCACATGCTGCCAGCAGGGGTGGAAAGTAGCGACAGAGGTGGCAATATGTTTAGTCCAGCTGCAGGCTTTTGCCCGTATGGTCGAACTTCGTTATAGCGAACACTGATATAGCGAATTAGCAGATATAGCGAACTAAATACGAAGTTTGTTTGGTCACGCTTCATTGCAATGACACCCATTCTTTTTATAGCGAAACCAAAACCTCGAGAGCCGCACGATATCGGCTATAAAGAAGAAATATTTGGTTCCCGCGAGGCCCAAAACTCGACGGCTAGCATAATAAAAGCAAAGTTTAAACAAAGTGAAACAAAACAACCATCTTTTAGTAGCGCAAGGCCCTTTACTGCGTGGACACTGCGAAAAACTTTATTCCGCTCAGACTGCGAAAAGCCACCAGGCGAAGGCCACATCTTCCTTCAAGTAAATAAGAAGGCCGGCCTGTTTGGCTGAACGAACTTTGTTCTGTTGTAATTTCACATTCTCACGTTCCGGTCTGTTTAGTTCGAAATGCCACAAGGAGACAGATAAGGCCTACCTCGTTTACAGTGGGTTCAAAGCCTAGAACAATGCATTGTTTGTTGCGCGAGCCAGATTGCCGATCTATTAGAGCCGATTTTTACCTCTACAGGTATAACGAATGTCAGATATAACGAACTAATTTACTGCCCCGATAGTACTTCATTTTTAACGAGGTTCAACTGTATTGGGATCATCGTCAGCATCACAATCATCACAACCTGCCTCTATCCTGTTCCTTGCCTGGACTTCAATGTTGCTGCAGCACTTCCTCTGTTTACAGACAAGATCGCTCTCTACGTGGATCTGAAAACTTTGACACGCACAGCATTGAAGTGACATGCACTGCGAAACAAGTTTCCACTAGAATGAAAATGAATGCAACGCTTCGAGTCACACCATTTATTTGTATGATGCTTCTCACATTTTGGTGTTTTGGAAAAGGAAAGGAGTCAACCTCAAAAAATTACCAAAAATTTGGCGCACGACCATGAAAGAGGACATGTCGTGATTTTATTTAGATTCTAGCAATTATATATTTTTGGTCTTATTTTAACGAGGAACAGCAGCACGACTTTGTACATACTTCTGTACGAGTGCATTTAGAGCGACCCAATGTGGTGGCTAGGATAGGCTGGCTTTGTGGCAGTTAGTGCACAGCGCGCAAAGGCATAGAGAGCAAGGCAGCACAAATACACTCCTGCAGGTTTTGTTTTGTACTTTGCACCATTTCTGCACGAAAAGAACTGTACTTGATTGTCCCCTTTAATCGAAACGATGTTAATAGACATGCCAGAAACAGGCACACAGTAAAGCCCCTCCCTCGTTTCGTCTCCCAATGCCCACACATATCTTGGAGACTCTGAGTCAACGTTGAGGAACTTCCACTCATACTTGAGAACACACACACAGAGAAGAACAGAAAACGAAAGAAAAGAGAATGTTCTATAGCTGGACGGCATTGTAGTCAGCCACACAACAGCACTGGACGTGACTAAGCAAAAGGGAAGAAGAAGAACCGTTCAGAACAACACACCTATCAATTCATGTTTCTTTTGTTAAGGTAGTCAGTCCATCACAGATCACATTGAAGCAGCGACCGCTGTATGCCAGGCGGCAGGGCTGCGGCGAGCGAGTCCAGATGGTAAGCGTGCTGTCGCCTCAGCACAAGCGAACACAGCTGTTGGAGGGTCGGAACGGCGGCAAGCTCCGAGATGAAGGCCTCCACGGCCGGATCTCCCGAACCACAAAACCCCTCTACCCTTAGCAGGGTGCCGAGCCACCGTCGGGCGTTTCCCACCACGGGGCATGCTCGGAGCATCCACAGTGCGAGGGGCTGGTGCAGGTGCAGTGCGTAGTACAGTGCGGACCTGCCCTGGCCGTCGACGGCAAATGGGTCGCTGCCGTAGCGAACCAGCAACCGGGCGAGCTCCTCGTCGTTGGCGCCAACGGCCAGGTGCAGCACCGTGCTCCGGGAGCAGTCGACGTACGCATTGGGGTCTGCTCCCTGGCGCACCAGAGTCCACACGACAGCGGGGCTGGCGTGCGATAGCACGGCGCAGCTGAGGGCGGTCATGCCTCGCAAGTTCTTCTTGTTCACCTGGGTGGACGAGAAGAAGGAGGGAACGATTGAAGCGACTGCTCGGTAATACTTGCCGCATGCGCCTGTAGCAAGAAGTAGGTGGTGAAACAGGCTATTGAGGCAGGCAAGGGAGAGTGACCGGATAATGCCATGACGAAAACCAACGCAGACTACAAAGCTTTGTAGCTGCGACAGCGGAGGAGAGGGTAGCGGCACCTGATGGACAAAATCATTCCGGGGCTGTGCAGTGAAATGCCGACCGGGGCAGCTGAACAGTTTCTTCTCCCACGACAGATGCCGCTACCTTAATCTAGGCAAAATGCTTGTGACATTACCTGGCCATCCTAGAAAGCAACGTTCCCATCCCGTCTCCTCCTTCTTACTCCGTGACCAGTGGTGGCTACTACTACTTGGCTACTTGGACCAGTGCTCGGAGCACCAAAAATGAGGATTTGGAGCACACTTTTCACGTTTTGGAGCAGGTTGCTTTGGACCACTTTAATTGTCTTGTAAGGACTACTACTCGAGCCATGCAATTCCTCAACATGCAATAAGACTGCAGAAAGAAAGAAAGAGAACCACGCAGACCATAAAAAGCACTAGAAGAAGCTTTTAGGTGATTTTTTTCAAAAGACTATTCCAAGCACGAAAACACCGGTTTAAAGGGACCCTGCAACACTCTTTGAGCAGTGCGAGTAAACCTGCGCGACGTTTAGATTACACTGCCAGGAATACCTGATCCAAATATTACACGTGCACGTGAAGCGGTGAGCGCGCAAATCGATGTGAAAGACGCGGAAAAACCAACCGCTCTCTCTTCAGTTGTCCTCATTATGCAACCCCTGGCATGGCCTAAGGGACGTCACATAGGCCATGGCTGCCCGATCGGCTGTCACTGGTCAACTTCGCGGCTAGCTTCTCCCATTTCTGTCGTCGTCATCGCTGTGTACGAACCTCTTCTATGCCTGAACCTGTAGGCACAGTTTTGCCGTTTATTTTGTGTTTTGAGTGCGCGCGGAGTTTGAGTGATGAGCTCAATACTTCCCTTTCAACGGGACCACTCGACTACAAACGTTTATTGCTTCAAAAACGCCCTACCAGCCCGAGCGCGCACTTGCGAGCAGGCACCCATGCCTGCTTTTTTGTGGCACCAGACCGGAAATAGGCCCCTCCGCGTTGCGGAGAAAAAGAGAAAACTACTCGGCCTGTGATATATCGAAGGCCGCCGAAGAGAACACCGCGAGCCGCCCCCCTCTCCGGGAGAGAGCGCGCAGCTTTCGTCGCGTTGCCCGCGGTCGAGTTGAGAGGGAACGATTATGCGCGATTTCTCATCGCGCGTAGTTTCGTTAATTGTCAACGGATTTTCATAATTCTTGCGGGAGGAGATTTCTGGGACAATAGACTTTATCCCAAAATACATTACTAGTAGTCGATGGCAAGTGTTGCGGGGTCCCTTTAAGAGAAGAAACACTGTACATGAAAAACGTAAGCCTAATTATATGCATTATGGGCTTAGGCCTTCTTTTTCTGCAAAGAGGGCAAGTTTGACAACGCTTCATAGACCTCCCTCCGGCCCTCCTTCAGAAGACTCTGGTCACATTGCACATCAGCGAAGCACTCTTTGCTCATGCCTCTTAAGATGAGGAGATCAGCATTGCTCAACATCTTCTTAGCTCCTTGCTGTTTGCCAGCCTTGCTTGTAGCACTGGAATCACCTGGCTTTGACTACTTCTCGCGTGGTTCTTCCAATGCTTTGGCCTTCAAGTCGGTGCATCTGACGTTTCCGAGAGCCCTTTGCAGCTCTGATGACCTCTCTACTCAGGGGTACTGCGGCTGCATTGAGGCCAAATCTTTCTGAGAACGACATTATAGACTGCAGGCCATTGACGTTTGAAATGGAGAAACTAGTTCAGTCCCAAAGCATGCACCTAGTTTCCCTGAAGCCTCTCTCTACATCTGCATTTCCATGCGAGAGGCTTAACCCCTTAATGCCCAGTGTTGCTTAGGAGCAACAACTCAAGCAATATTTTTTCTCTCTCGCTCTTTGTGCTTTTTTCAACCACCATCTATCGACAGACAAAGGATCCCAGACCTTCACAAAGCAAAGAAGAGAGGGCAGCACACGCTTCCGTGTGCTTAAAAAAAAAAAAAAAATGTTTACGCGTGTCAACTCGCATCGAGCCCGGGTGGCTCAATGGGCTAGTGACAGGTAACGAAATTGTGCAGTTTCGTTGTTATTACAAATGATAGCAATACGTACAAACTTTACGCAACTGTCTTCACTTGAACCATACATCATGGTGATCAAGGTAGCTCTCTTGTTCAAGTGATATATGGGCAGCCAGTGCCCAGTGTTTCCCAGTGCCGTGTGTGCTAGTGTCCGCCCTAATGAACCTAATTTTTTTCTGAGTTCATATTCGTGATGTCTGAAGCCCTTTTTGATAACAATAAAAACTTCTCACATGCTTAAGCAAAATAATAAAGTTTTGGCATCAAAGGGTTAACACTTTTACAAGTACTCCCAGTAAGTTAGGGCCCAGTACCTTAGGGCCCCGTCACCTAGCTTTACCTCAAAGAACTTGTGCCAGAACTCGTCCAGCCGATCACAAGGGCTACCGTCAATGTTTTCCACCATAACAAAGCTGAATTCATCCATCAAACAGGATACCTGGTGAGGGGCAATTATTGGGGAAGCTCTCAGCCCAGTTCCTCATGACATGGATGCAGCAGAACCTCATAACCTTTTACACTGGAAAGGCTTGCAGATACGGCTGAGATCCCTCAGCACAGATTTTCAAAGTGGAGGCCAGGAGAGAAGGTATCCAGCGGCCTTTATGTAGAAGCTCTTCACTCCTACTTGGAACTGTTTCTTTTCATGCGGTGCCCAGTCAGCGAGGACAGCTTCGGTATCTGAGCCGATTTCAACGTGCTCCTTCCAGTTGGATGGTAGATCAATTTCAAGAAGTTCTCCAAACATTTCCTGGTAGACTCCTCGGCGCAAAATACGTCCAAGGGCCTTCTTGATCACAACTTCCTTCTCAGAAAAGAGGATGTGAAGCAGTGGCTCTGTTTTTTGGAACACGGTCAGAAACCCGACAAACAAATCAGTAGAGTTGTGCAAAAAAAGTGCCTTGGGCAGAAAAGCTTTCTCTGTGAGAGATAGATTCAGGCAGTTATAGAGCACACCACCACGAGCATTTCGACCGATTAGCACCACTTCACTGCTGGCAGTTGTTGAAGGAGCTGGTAAGAGCTGGGCCAAGTACCAGCCAAACCGAGCTCATGCGTCGAAGAGAAGCATTCTGAGGTAGGTTGAGGGCATTCTGGCTGGCTTTCAGATGCTCACTTTGTGATGCAGTTTCTGAGGAAGCAATGAGTGTCCACAAGTGCCGCTTCTACATCACTGCCCAATGCAGCTAGAGTGCATGCCCAAAGGCATTGTGCACTTTGTGCAACGAACACTCCCCAATATTGAGAAGGGCAGGGCTGACATTTTTTTCAGCTGTCTTTTTAGGCTCTTCATTCCGTAAGGCCTGTCGCTGTAAAGACGCAGTATGTTGTCTCTTGCTGCTTCCTTCACAGCATTGAGGAGAACATCTGCTCTTGCTGATCCCTGGGAGAATGATTGCAAATGTTCAACAACTCTTTCTGTTGGCCAGAACAGTACCTCACGAGCACATCAAGCTGTTGGCAGCACTGTTCCAGAATTGGTGTCGTGTCAATTTGGATTCTGAAAAAGACTCCAGGTGTATTCAACTCCTGGACTACAATGTCCTTGAAATAAGGGCCCGTTCTGTCAGACACTATGCAAGAAACTTTCTTTCTGCTGCACTAGAAGTTCTTGGCAATCTGTGAGTCAGCGAACATTAGTGGAAAACCAGCAGAAGCTGTATCACCTCACAGAAACAATGGCAGTATTTTGTCATTCCGGGGAGAAACCATTACCCTGCGACTGTTTTGGAGCAAACATGAAGCAGTTATTCAAATTAACGCGCTTTTGGAGCAGCATGGAGCAGAATGACCCTCTTGGCATAGCTTGAAGCAATCAGCGCAGCAGTTCCACCACCACGTGACCCATACCGTTATCATTTTTTTTCCTTTTTTCCTGTTTGCCTGCATGCTACCCCCTTTTGTAAAAATAGTGCACGGCCCGAAAGGGACTTTTAGCCCTTTGAGGGTTTTTGCCGTATAGTTACGACGACGGTTTCCCATCCAGCAAGGTCTTTGCCGTACGGGTATGGTTTTGGCCATCTGTTTATAACGATGCACGCTGATTGGGAGGTGCTGCCACCTCCTAGGACTTACAAAAAGCGTTGGAAATTTGATTGTGCTCCTTCTTGCAGAGACAAACAGAACTCTCTAGCTTCAGCGCGTCGCGAGGGCTGTGTCAGCACCCTTTTGTGGTTTCAGTTTTGCTGCATGATCGCAACAGAGGCGTGCGAAACCTGATTTTTATCTTTATCGGCACTCCCTTGCAGGGGTGGTGGAAGTTGATTTCTATCTGTATTGGTGTTGCTCTTAGCTTATTACCGATGCTCACAATGTGTACTCTCGCTGCCCTTGTTTACTGTTCCTGATCTTTTTTTTTTGCAATGTATTCCGGACTTTCAACATTTTGTACATTTAAAATCCGCAATCAAGTAATCTTGACCATCTGGGAAAGTTTTTTTTCAACAAAATTCGACTCTCAAAGGGTTAAAGGGGCGATGAAGACCACAAAATACAAGTTTGTTTATTTCAAAAGATTTGGTGTTTTGTACTGCCCTCAGTGCTTGTCCAGCAGCAAACGACCTTTTATTCACTGAGAAATTGAACAATTTGAGCTAAAGTTTTGATTCTCCCGCTAAATCGTGTGCTTTGTGATGTCTGCAATGACGTTACCCAGGGCAGGTGTTCAAGCGAACGTTAGTATGCTGTTTAGTCTGCAGCAAATTGTGAAATGACTTGTTTACCGTCAGTCCTACTGGAAGGCACCACAATACCACTCAGGACTGCTGTCCGCACTCACTTTGTTTCTGACCATTTGCACCTGGCTTGTTTTTCGTTACGGTTAATAGTGATCATTTTGTGAAACATTGGGTATGCTCGAAAAATAGGGCCCCCAGCCAGTGTCGTGTGACACAACTACAAAGCCCTAGACTGCTGTGCAGCTATAAAAAGTATAGTGTGCGCAGTACCAACAGCAGTACGCACTGGTACGTCCATGTTTACGTGTACTTTCGTCAATTCCACTGTTTACCCCCACCATTCTTACTGCTATAAAATGAACATGCATTACATTTAAGCGAAAATAGCTCATTCTGCAAGCTTATAAGCCCTGCCTAACTTGTATTTGCATTTTCCGGCCTCAGCCAATCGCACAGCTGGGCACATATTACGTCATGGGTTTTTGTGAAAGAAATGAGCTGGTGGGTCGCATGGCCATTCCCCTTTTTTTTTCCTAATTATATAGCTTACCGTACTTACCCGATTCTAATGTGCACTTTTTTTCAGGAAAAATAGGTCGAAAAATCGCATGCGTGTTAGAATCAGATACGAAACCGAAACAGCGGAAATTTCGTCCCACCCATTGCCATCGCCATGTCAAGATGGCGCTAAAGCTCTTAGCAACGATTTTTTTCGGACGCAGGAAGCATAGGCGCCTAGGGCTTTTCTATCGGCGTTCACACAAATCGGCAAATCGTTCCACTTGCGCGCTTGATAACAGCAATGGCAGCAGCGGCTCTCAGGCATTCAAAACGAGCGGTCGGCTGAAGCATGCGCCTCTGGAGAAGCTCGCGGGATGGGCGTGTGAGGCGTGGGCCACGATCCCATCGACCATGGTTGAACGTTAGTTCAGAAGTGTGGCATCGCGAACGTGCTTGACGGCACCGAGGACGAGATGTTGTGGTCAGCGGAGAGCGACGAGGAGTGAGATGAGTGAGATTACTTCGGGAAATAAATCACCCGTTTCTCTCGCATTCGTTTTTCTTGCTCACACAGTTCCGTGCGCGTTACAATCGGAGGTGCAAGTTTTTGTCGGTTTTTTGTCAGGAAAATCGGGTGCGCGTTAGAATCGGGTAATTAAGGTATTTGAGCGAAGTTTACATTAAAAGCGGTATCAGTACGATTCTAACGAGGCGATCTTTCAAATGAACCAGACTTGCAATGCTGTCTTCGTGACCCCTTCAACTCTTTCGTGACCACGGAAAAACGGCCGATTGTGAGTGCTTCCAGAAAACCTTTTTTGTTTTCTCTTGAGCTACTGGACACATTTAGCATTGCTATGAATGAAATTGTAGCTTATGGATTTTCCTTTCAAACACATAACAGCAATTTCGTAAAAGGTGTAATTATTAACAGTTTATTGGGCAACGAAACAAAAAAAAATGCGTAGAAAAAGTATACACAAAACACAAATAGGTGATTTTAGTGAGCCTAAAAATTATTTTAGGAATTCTAAGATATACAAAATGTTTCTACGTTCCTAAGCTATGACTCAAAATATACACGAATGCTGCACACCAAGTTCTGGATTTTTGCGGGCCCACTAACCTAGCGGCCCTGACAGGTGGGCCACTCTGCGAAGCCACTTGAGGGTCAGTCGGTCTCTCTAAAATATGCATTCAAGCATACCTGTTTGAGTTCTGACACAAAATCATTATCACTTCAGTGGTAGAAAGCAAGAAAAAAAAATAGCGCTCTTTAGAAGCAGCACAGGCCGCTCCGCAGTGCTAATTTTACACCAGCACCAGGCTGTCTTAAAGGTGATAATGCGATACGGTGCAGTGCATTTGGCAAAATATCCCCACCGCAGGTTTTCCAGACCCTACGCATAAAAGTAATGCAGCAGTAGTCAGATATTAGGCCTGTTTGGTTTATAAATACAGCGCGAAGTTAAAAACGAACATTTCCTGGCAGCACCGGTCGAAGTCTGAGGCTGTTGAATGGGGGAGTCTTCATCAGAACTAAAATCTGAAGAATCCACATTGTTGCTGGAGTCATCACTGCTGCTGGGGTAAAAAAAAAAAACCAGCAGCAGCAGTGGTCAAAGTCCATCAAACTGCTGTCTGGCTTTGTCGAGCACGCAGTAAAACAGGACGCCATTTTTGCCCAAGTCGCTGCTACCTTGGGTTCCAATTTCACTCGTGACGCCGTCTACCCACGTGAAATGTAAGCGAATGGCAATGAAATTGAAAAAGGGTTTCCAATGAACACACTAGATGAGATGGCGTCAGTTGTCCGAATAGTGCCGTTTGTACTTTTTGCGGGAGGTTTGAAAATCATCGTTCACCCGTAAACGATGTCCTATGGTGTGGTCTTGAAAGGGTTAACTGAGAGCTGCCTCATGCTTGCACAGAAACAAAAATCGTGCTATTCCGCTCAGATGTTTCACTCACCGGCGCTCCAGCGGCAAGCAGTTGATCGACCAATTCCACATCGTGCGGTGCAGCCACGCACGCGTGATGCAGGGGGGTGCTGCCCGACAGGTTTGCACCCCTGGCGTCGGCACCCTGAGACAGGAGGTGCAGTGCCACCGCACGGTGGCCGAACTGGCAGGCCAGGGACAGAGGCGTAGCCCCACTCTTGTCCCGCTGGTTCACGGGGCTGCCACTGTCCACCAGGAGCTGCACCATGTCTGGGGGTGGGAAGGAAGCGTGCAGGAATTCAGAAAGTTTTGCACGAATACGCACCATTCTTCCACTGCTTTTGTCTTTATTGCAAATTTTCTTATAGGCAGATTTGGCTATGGGTAGCCCAATATGTTGGGATCATTTCTAGCCTTTCCCTTGCTTCTTTTTATCCATGACGCATATTTACACTATTGTAGAAATTAACTGCATTAACACTTTCGCGACTGCGCCTATTCCCATCAATAGTATGTTATCGATGAATACAAATTCAAATTTTGGCGCTCTCCGGGCGCTTCTGGACAGCTAACGCAGCCTAAAGGGTAAAAGAGGAAAGTTTCTCTTCTCCGTCACGAGGGGAATTTTTAAAGGCCCTTTGCAGTCGGGCGCACATGGTTTCGGTTGCGGCGTCGATGCCGCAGGCCAATGCTCCACGTGAACGGCGAATTTTGACGGATTCCAATGAATCTGAGCTGTAATCTCTGGATGATGGTAATTGCACAGACACATCAGACAACTTCAGTTCATCCGAATTCAGTAAGGACGGCAAAAGTGCGTCAAACTGCCCCGGAACGTCAGCAGGTATCCGCCGGCCCATTTCGCTTTCTCCTCAGGCCGTTCTATCGCTGCCAAGCATTGATGTAAACATATCCAGCCTAATCTAAAGGTCACAGCTCTTATTTGAGGGGTGTCAGCTTGGTTCGGGCGGGACTGCTTGGCGCCGGCTGCACAGAGTGGGGCCAACCTTTATTTCACTGCATCGAGAAACTGCTTCGCGTGGTGGCATGATAGGCACTAGTGCTTATATTTTTGTATGTATGTACAGAACTTTTGTACTTACAAAGCTTGCATTTGCAGTATTATTCTTTAAGAGCCTTGTATTCAAAGCGAATATTTCATTTATTTTTATGTTCACCTTGCACAAAGTAGCATTGATGTTTTCATCATTTTTTGATAATATTCGCAATAAATATGTCGTTTGAAATTAATAGTGTTGGAAAGCCCGATCCTCCCTCTTACAGTTTAGCATGTCATTTTCTGTGTAAGGAAGAAATCATTTCTCGGACTACCCAAGAACAACTGATTTGTCTACGGTCACAAAAGTGTTAATTAATCAGCCAATTATGCATTCTCGCGCAAATGCAGGACGTGACGTGGTTGGCCTGTTCTCACTATTTTGTTTTTTGTGTTTTCAACTATCTTTTCTTCGTTTTTTGGCAGAAGTGTCTAGGGTCCGTAGTCTTGATTTCATAAGTTACATCTTCTAGTTTTTTAATTTCTTCTATTTCTGTGTTTCTTGGTTTTAATATTCTGTTCAATTAATTATTTCCTTTTATGCTACCATAACGATTAAACGTACTAGTACTGCCAGTTATATATTTGGGTGCAAATGCAGGGCATTGCACAGTTGAGGCTGTAGGGGGACTCGGCAAAGAATGCTACACATTTACAAGAGTAGTAGTACAGTGGAACCCCGCTCATACGTCCCCCAGACTTGCGACGACCCGCTTCTTACGACAGATCACCGCAGTACCGGCGAACTCCCCATAGAAACGATGCATTAAAAACCCTGATGATATGACACTCGGGTGCACGCGTTCATTCCGCTTCATACGACGGACCCTGGCGCGGATAAGCCAGCGTTTTTCCCACATTTCACACCGCTTCGCCGCCTCGTCTTGACCTTCTTTATTCTTAACCCCTGTTTGATGCTGTTTGATGTGCAAAGGTCCGCAGGCGGGCCAGACCACTTGCTGAACAGACGCAAGCAAGCAGGCGGGTACTCGAGAGCGGGAGTTAACCTGCGACGGCCCCAAGCGGCAGCAGTACGCCAACTCGCCGACCCCGAGAAGCCGAAGTTCAGGTGGCAGGCGGGCCGTAAATTTGAAGCTCCCCTTGAGCCGCCGACGAACGCGAAAACATGTGACGCAACCCCACGGCAATGACCGAACAGCTGTTTTCCCTGCCCACTCGATCCAAGTTTCTTCCTTTCCCGATGCTCTTTCTCCCTATATCTTTGCTCTCTGCTTATCAGTGTCTTTCAAAGCCGCGTTGAAACTCCGCTCTTTTCTTTTCCAGAGTGCCTCAATTCACGTGCGTCCGCCGCAAGGGTGAAGCAAAATATAGGAGGCGATGGGTGGAGACACATACCCGTTGGCACCAGCATTTTGGGTCACTCGCTGGCCGCCGCAACAACTCACTGTAGCAAGGCCACGCTATAATTGTCGCCGCAACACGGTTTACTCGCGAAGGTTGAATTATCTATTTAGTGTTGCTGGGTCTTGTGGGAAACGAAAATAGCTATGTGTTGAGCCCTACGACCGTATAGCGGCGGCACGGGACCGTTCAAAGGGTGTCTCCATCATGTAAGGCAATGCAGTTTCTTGTTCATCTCCGCCTTGTGCTATCGTTCGTTTCGTTTGGCCTTGGCAGTTCCACACTTGCCTTTTCCTCTCTCAATTTGCTCGACCACGTCGGCCTTATCTTGCGCGCGCAAGGCGCGTGGCTTGCGGCTCTGGCAGGCTATAAATAGCGGCGGATGGCACGATGTCGCGTAGCGCGCGGCGCTTAGATGGCGGGCTAGTTGGACGCCATGGAGGGGACGGGGGGCACAACGTAGGCGTTGCTTTTTTTTTTACTTGGGATTTCAGCTAAAGGTTCGCAAATCACGCGAGAACGCACTAAATATAGTAGTTTAAATAAGTTCTTAGCCCACTTGTCGTGTTAGACCGTCTACTAGGCCGGCATTTACACGCACCCCGGTCATACGTCACCCCGGTCATGCAACGCTTTCTCGTCGTCCCTTGAAAGTCGTGTTATCGGGGTTCCACTGTAGTAGTAGCAGGGAACCTTTACTAAGGGAGGACCACTGGTCCCGATGGTCACGACGGATGGGGAGGGAGGGTAAAGAAATGTAAACAAATGCTGGCATGTTTCTAAAGGGTCAGTTGATTGAATGAATGGGCCAACTTTTGAAATGTGCAGTTAAAGGGACCCTGCAACACCCTTTGTGCAGTGCAAGTAAACCTGCGTGACGTTTAGATCACACTGCCAGGAATACCTGAGCCAAATATTACACGTGCACGTGAAGCGGTAAGCGCGCAAATTGTTGTGAAAGACGCGGAAAAACCAACCGCACTTTCTTCAATTCTTCTCATCACCCACTCCTGGCATGGCCTAAACGACGTCATTTGGGCCATGGCTGTCCTATTGGCTGTCACTGTCAACTTCGCAGCTTATTTCTCGCATTTCCTGTGACGATCAGCTGTTGTCAACGCTGTGAACCAACCTCTTCTACGCCTGAACCTGTACGTGTAGCTTTGGTGTTTCTTTTGTGCTTTGAGTGCGCGCAGAGTGTGTGCGACGAACTCAATACTCCCCTTTCAACGAGATCACTTGACAACAAATGTTTATTGCTTCAAAAACGCCCTACCAGCCTGAGCGCGCGCTTGCGAGCAGGCAGCCATGCTTGCTTTTTTGTGGCACCACACCGGAAATAGACCCCTCCACGTTGCGGAGAAAAGGAGAAAACTCCCCGGCCTGTGATATATTGAAGGCTGCTGAAGAGAACACCGCGAGCCGCCCCACTCTCCGAAAGAGAGCGCGCAGCTTTCATTGCATTGTCTGCGGTCGAGTTGAGAGGGGGGAACAATTATGGATGATTTCTCATCGCGTGTTGTTTCGGTGATAGTGAACAGATTTTCATAATTCTTGAGAGAGGAGATGGCTGGGGCAGTAGACATTACCCCAAAATACATTCCGAGTAGTCGATGGTAAGTGTTGCAAAGTCCCTTTAATGGGCCAGTTCGTGGTAACCGCAATAGTGAGTAGTCCATACAGGTTCGCCAGTTCAATCTGGAGCACCCATTCAAACAACTCGTACTAGACTGCTTTCAAATGAGTAAATTTCAGCTTCAGATAATACTTGTCATCAATTTGTTGTGGACCGGGGTGTGGTTGGGGGGCTTTATATGTATGGTGGCTGACAAAGGCTGGGCACCACCAAACAAGGTGTGAAAGCTCTGACAGAGCAGTGGTATGGCAGTAAGGACATTGGGGGCACAAGTAGAGGCAGGGGGGGGGGGCACTTGCGATGTGTTTTGGCTGTGTATGCTGCATTTGCAATAAATTTGTAAATAAAGATTTTGCCTGAGCGGATAAGAGGTGGTAGGTAGGTGAGGTAGCCAGCTGGAGTTCGTTCTTTGAGACGGGCGCATCGATCCTTCTTGCACTGGTGGATGTGCATTGCTGGGGAGGGAAAAGGGGAACACGACGGGCTTACCCCAGGCACCAGTGGAGGTTGGGAGGGAGTACTCTCCTGAGCAACCTTATGGGCCACCTGGTTGCCTGAAGAAAATGGTTGTTCCAGTGCAGGAGTTGAATCTGACAAAGAATTTCATGGGCGACAGCATGGTTGGAATTATGTGATCTCAAAGCAGCGACAGCCTCATAAGAGCCTGTGAGGACGCGTACAGAGGGCGGTAGAGGTGGGTCGCAATCGAAGGTAATAGATGACACTGCGTAGTTAATACCATATAGCCCGGCATCAGGCTTGAAAGTGCTCTGCCAAGTACGGTGGTGTACCCTAAGAAAACGGGGGCCTCGGGAAAAGTCCAAGCAAGGCCCACGCCATAATGCGTCTGTGAAAACGGCAATCTCGTTCTCAGGGTGATCTCTTTGGAGGCATTAGATTTACAGTTGTTTTAATGATGCATTAAACGCTTTATAGCTTTACTGTGCGTAGAAGTGTCAAGTGCCGGTTGCCACCAGGGTTCTATGGAGACTGGGCAGCCAGGATGTACAGGTGGTGTTCTGGCGTCTCACGCAGCTAAGGCGTGTCCCTGGTGTGTAAGGGGTCTTTTGAAGTTCACCTGGGCTTTGGCTTCTTGAATGATGGCTTTAATACAGCCCTGGCCATAGTCAAGATGGCTTTCTGCAGTGCCCCACCATAATTACTAGATTGAAGTCAGTGGATGGAGTGTAGTATGGCATTCAATTTCTGTTGCAATCTTTTGAGCCAAGTGGCAGGACTGTTTTTTGTTCTAATTGGAAGGCCTAGAAGGGTAATGGGTTCAGCTGAAGCAGTTACGTGTCGCAGTCGACTATGTTGACTGCAATTTCTTGAGGTGGGTTGAGTGGCTTACAATCATATGCTGCTAGGAAATCGGTCTTTTCAGGTGCTAGTTGTAGACCTAGGTGAGCCAGACTGTGCTCAAGACTATTAGCCGCGGTCTGTAACTAAAAAACCTGGCCCTCTAAAGAATCAAAGTCAGCCGCTTCTGCCCCGACTGTGATGTAGCCAGCTTATATGGTGAAGCGGGCACCTGAGTCAATTTCAAGTTGTCGGGCCACTCTGGTCATGGCCACGTTGAAAAGTAGAGTTCCTAAAATCGTTTACTGCACCCTCACATATAAGAAAAAAGAAAAAAACTTAGGGTTGATCCCTCCATCTAAGAGACCAAGAAGAGCGAGGTTAAGATGACACACAACGGGTGTAACCGAACCTACACCAATGCTTGCATATACACACAAACAGTGTTTCGTGCAAGTGGGATTAAAAATAAAATAATAAACAGTAGGGATGGGCGAATATTCGATATTGTCGACTATTCGATCGAATAGCTCTCTATTCGTTATTCGCTTCGATCCGAATGCAGGTATTCGATACTTTCGAATTATTCGATGCTCCCGAACAGGCAGCTAAAAGCCAAGCTTTTCGGTCAAGCTTTCCGAGAGTTACCCCAGGCTTGGCTCAAGACCCACCAACGCGGACATTTCTATAATCAGTGCCGGCACTGCCGAGTTGCTGCCTTGCCTAGAGGTTCGACGAAGCTCTCGGCCGCCAGCACACTTTAGGTTAAAAAAAAAAGGCGGCACTGAAACGACACCGCTCTGAACATAGCGGCATCAAGCCAGCAGACTTGTACAGGCCGCCATTTTGAATAGGGCGGCCAGCCACTTGCGCTTTGCTTGGCTACGGCCGAGGATACTAGTGGCTACAATACTTTTTTTAGCGGAGCTTCTAGGCGGCGCTTAAACTTGTGAATGAGCAGCCGGCGGAAACTGCTGCACCTAGAGCATGTGGCGCAACAGGCATTTCTTCATGAAAACTTGTGAATACAGCAAAGGAAAGCTGCGTGTAAGATTTTGCAATAAATGTTCAACTGGTAATAGTTTTACACAATGCTGTGCCTACGTGAGTTCTAATTATTAGAAAAAACTGTGTACATTAGTCAGGTCACAAGTTGCTCATTTGTCTTTGTGATTTGCAATGTGTACTATTCGAACTATTCGATTCGAAATTATTCGACCAAATCACTATTCGCTTTGAATTCGCTTCGAACCTCAAAATCTATATTCGCCCATCCCTAATAAACAGCGAATACACCAGCGATAGGGTAACTAACGTATTTGCATGATTTTAATGCGTACCTTTTTTCACTAAAAGTAACGATTGTGTGCGTGTAACAATCAGGCTCAAAACCGAAATCAGCTGAAAAGTGACTATCAGCATCACCATGGACACAGGGTGCGATTCTCGGCCGCGGCAGCCGCTAGTGTCACTAGATAAGGTTACAGAGTATCGGCACTCTTTTCTTCTATTGTTCTGTGTCGCCGCCATGATCATTGGTCAGTTCGCATCACGTGATACTTGTTTACACTGCGACGGTTCATGGGCGCTGCCATTTTGTTGTTTGTGCATTTTCGGTCGGTAAACTGTGGAAGACTTAGCTTGTCCCCCTGCTCTGCGGCTGCGCACAACTAATGTTGTTCCGAACACGAATCAAAGATAACGCTTGTAGCAGCATTTCAACAGCTGAAGTGTGCACGAAGATGCCGTTTTGCTGCATCTTTGGCAGTGTTGTTAACAAACATCCCGGTAGAAGTTAGCGGCGAGGCCGTAGAAGAGGCAATCTCGCAACACTGATAGACACCAAAATGGCCGCCGCTGCTGACTTGCGTGCCTGAGTGCCGCTACTCTTATACCTTTATCTAGTGACACTAGCAGCCGCTTTTTCGAAGGAGGTGAAAAGCAAAAACGCCTGTGTGTACGAGATTTCGGCGCACATTAAAGATCCCCAGGTGGTCAAAATAAATCCGGAGCCCCTCCACTACGGCGTGCCTCATGGCCTGCGTTGCGTCGGCACGTTAAACCCTACAATCAATCAATCAAATAAATCGCCATGGACACCAACCCTTCCCAAAATCCAACTCAATATACAGTTAAACCTCGTTATAACGAGACGGGCTATAACGAAATAATGAATATAACGAGCAAATCGTAATTCCCCTTGAAAGTCCCCATAGAAGCCAATGTATTTAAAACCTCGTTTTAACGAGGTAAAATTTGCCCGTTACGGGATACAACGAACAAATTTCGTCGAGAAATCAAATTTTGAGCTAATTTTACAACAGTGCGCAACGCGGATTTGAGACAGTGCGCGACGCGACAACTGTATTAGCAGTTCAAAACTCCCGCCACGCGCGCGAAGCTGGATGGCGCGCCGTGCGGACGCTGCGCCCGCGAAGCCATTCCCACCCTCCTCTCGCTGCGCACGGCATGCAGGCAATGGGGCCCTTCGATTTACAGTCTCGGACTCACCGCGGGCTCACCGAGAAGCAGTCCGACGTTCGATTTTCCCATGTATCCCTATGGCTTTGGGGAATCCTCGGACTACCCGCGGACTATCCGCGGTGAGTCCGAGAAGAGCCCCAATGCACACGGCGCGCGCGGTTGCGTCGCCTTCTTCTCCCCCCTCCTCCCCTGTTCGTATCGACGACGTCGCTGCGTAGTTGGGCAATGGTCTAATTAGTGTCGCATGATGGCCGCCATGGGAGCAGTCATAGTTGATTTTACCCAACCGGACCAACCGTTTCCGCTCACTGAGTACCCAGAGTCACTGTTAATTATTTATACGCCTCGAGCTTCGCGATCGCTGCGCCACCTGCCGCCGCTTCTCCGCGGCGTTGACGGGATTTGCGCTGCGTGACTGATAGGGGCTCGTGCAGTGTTTTGGTTCTGTTTCGCTTCTTTTCGCCTTTCCGCGCCCTAAAAAAAACTTGTTATGGTGACGACTATAGGCAAAGATTACGTTTAGGTCACTTAAAAAGCAGCTGCGTCTTCGTAGAGTACGCGATCGCCTGCAAGAGCTACCCGGGGACGCGGTTCTGCGCGCTTCGTCGCCGCTCTTCCGGGCGTCGGCGACGGCAGCAACATATCACCCATGTCACCTCCAAAACATCAGGCACAAATGAATTCGACTGACGCCTCGTTTAGGCCTGATACTGGCACAATGAGAGGTTGGCGTCATTTTGCAGCGTGGACAACGAATGCGGCATCGTTTCGCATATATACGCCGCAGAAAAATATGTTTCGGGGATGTGATTAGTGATTACCCAATCCCGGACAATAACTTATGCCTTTTATAAGAATATAAACCATGCGAGAATGTAAAGTATATTCCAAGCCTGTGCGTCGTTAAATATGTGCCCACACACGCCATATAGCAAGAACCAAGGAAACGAAACCACAGAAAAATAAATGCTATGCCAATGCGGAATTTAGAAACAAAGCTCTAACGTAAATTAGAAAAAAAAAACAGTGCAGCTTCTGGCATGCTAAAGACGTTCGTCTAAACTTAAGCCAGGTAGGTTTCACTAGACCAACTATACGCGAAATGCACTGCTATTTCGCGAGAAATCGGTGTGGGGGGGGGGGGGGGGGGGCGGGGAGGGGGACGCTGTGTACAAATGCGGAGCGGAATCAAGCAATGAACGTTTTAGTAATCCCACACATCAATCTCGCGTTCACTTTCCTTTTGTTTTTCTACTTCAACGAAGAGCTGATCGTACGGCGGATGCATTTTTGGAAGTATACAGGGTAGGCTGTTCAACAAGCGATGAAATGTGTTGTTGGAAGAGTGTGGTATGTGATAAGGCCCTCTGATTTCAGTTTCTGGTTTATTCTGCAGGCTTCCTGTGCCATATGACGATATTTCGAAGAAGCATTTAGTCGCGGACGCGGATTATATTGTAAGCCCGTCTCCGCGCTGCTCGCAGAGGATATATGTAAGCAGATGAAGGTCTGCGGGCGCGCACCTCACGACAAGACGACTCTGTCGTGTGCTGATCCCCGAGTATAATTATGCATTGTCCATCGTACTTTTGTTGAATATTTCCGAAATTAACACAGACTGGCTTGTAAATGGTGGCGATCAATATCTGGGGTATTATATTGGCAAACGTAACTGGTGTGCTGTCAGGTATGAGTGCTCCGCTGATTATGTAAGCGCACAAAACCGATTTAAATCGTAGTGTATAGCCGTAGCATGAACATCTGAGGAACCGGTGGTTACGGAGACACGGCTAGTAAATTCAGGTCAGTGTAACTACAATCGGCTCCATCATACGCCGATTCCGCGACGCTGGCCTGTGACACACACCTGGCGCTTATACAGACCGAAAATACCACACTAAGATTTCGTCGGAAACATTTACACTCTCGTAAACACACCCCATTTGTGAGCAGAGTGACTGCTCCACAGAAACATGAATTTCAAACACTCACAAACGGTAAATCTCAGTCGTGAACGTGTCGCAAAAGCAGCGGCGGCACTGGGGAGCGGGGCGCGGACTCCCGCGCCTGCTTTCGAAACGGGCCGCTAGGGGGATTTCAGTGGCGCCCCTACAGGCCGCGCTCGAGGCGTATAGTGACGCTGGCTAGTTAGTGAGCGGAAGCGGTTTGGCCGGTTGCGTCGAATCAAGACATACTGCTCTAATCAATGCAGACTGATCACTTGTAGTTGCGAAACTACACCTGCGAGGATTGCTGCACTGGATTGGAGCAGTATGTCTTGATTCGACGCAACCGGCCAAACCGCTTCCGCTCACTAACTAGCCAGCGTCACTATAAATAATTAACAGTGACTCTGGGTACTCAGTGAGCGGAAACGGTTGGTCCGTTTGAGTAAAATCAACTATGACTGCTCCCATGGCGCCCATCATGCGACACTAATTAGACCGTTGCCGCGTAGTTGTGTGTGCGTGGGTTTTGGCAGTCTTTATCGTCGTACTGCCCGCGTGATTCCAACAACGCGAGTGCGACAGGCGGGAAGCGAAAGCGAAAGACTATCACGCTTGAACAGAAGACGGCTATGATAAAAGCCGTCGCATCGGGCGCGAAGTAAGGTAAGGTGCACTCCGTGGTAAGGTGGCAAGAGACTTTGACGTGTGGACGAGTACGCTGTCCACCATCGGGAGCAACCGAGAGTCCATCGTCAGCGTTGTTGCACGTGGCGTGAAAGGAAGCGCTGAGGACGGCGTCGGAGGCACTATATAGATGCGGTGGACGTGCTGCGCCGCTACTTTGGCGCGCATGAGGGCGGCGAAGATGGCGTGAACATAGCGGCCGCTGCTGAGCGAGCCATCGCTCGCATCAGGAAGGTGCATCAACGTCCAATTACGGACTTCTTTGTAGCCAAGTCTGTTTGAAATACGAGTTTTGAACTGCAATAAAGTAGGTTCGTGGCTTTTCCTTTTTACCTCCGGAATGTGTTTATTTTACTGACTACCGCCGTGCGGCAAGATGCTATTTCGCCCGCTTTTTGTTTTAGGATGGTTTTAGGTAACTACAATGCATAATATTTGCAGTAAATGTCGGCTACGGCTATAACGAAATATTGGCTATAACGAGCAAATCGCGGCGCCCCTTCAATTTCGTTATAACGAGCTTTAACTGTAATCCAAAACATCAGCCTTAGCCAGGTGTGGCACAGGTTTCTGCTACTATTAGCACCTCATTCAGTTTCAGTCGTTAACGCTCCAAAGAGGTGCCACTTTGAAGTGTCCTTTCAGCAAGGATAAAATGGCTGTATTCTATCAAAAATTTTCAGCTGATTGGCTTTGATAGCATAGCAGCATGTCATTTCATCTGGAAAGCACGTTTGAAGCCAGCACTGGGCTGCAACGTCTTTGCAGGGGCACAGAGAATATGTCCCGCCACTTCACAGAACATATAATTACACAGCACGTTAGGTGCTGAGACCTTATGTATTTTTTGGGGAGAAAAGTGCACCTGAAACTGCTACTTACTTTTTTTAGTCCCCGCAGGATTCGGCAATATCAACTGTCAGCCTTCGCTTGCAAGTCTTCAAAATGACTTCTTACAGCATGCATATCACACAAAAGTTTCATCTGACTACAAAACAAAAGCGGTAGAAAATGGAATGAAAAGCTAACATTAAAATTCAGAAGGCTGTTCGATGGTTTTTCATGAGACAGCTGCAAGGGGCACCTGCTGTTTTTTTTTTTTTCATTTTTCTCACGCCTAATTAAAAAAAAAAGAGTAAGCTTTCAGTCTTTCGATGAATAGCAAAGTAAAATGTCATACAAGTTAAACTACACAATGTGGTCTCAGTGTCCTGCTTCAGTGCCTAGCCATTGGGCTCGCTGTGATGTGAAAGAGAAAAATAAAACGCAAAAAAATTGCCTGCATATCTGCTTACTTCGCTACAAATGTTGCTGCAAGACAATAGCCTTCTTCCATCCCTGCCACATAAATGACTCTCTTTGTCTCCCCTGCCTACATATTTCTGCACTTCTGCTCCCGTTTCACTCTTCCCGCAATAAATATGGTGGAGGTTTGCTCAAGTTTTGCTCAAGTTTGCTCAACCTTTGGTTTCTGTTGGACTTCGATTGCCGCCTTGGGGTCTAGGCTCCAACGCGAGCCCTCTGTATATTTTTTTTTGGCAAAACATTGTTTTTAATTCATTTTTTAATTTGCTATAGCAAGAATCAAGCACACATCTATTCTTAATTAGAACACTGCTAGTACCATTTATGTATTGATGTTTTGTCTCAAATATGTCTTACGAAGGGGTGAGACAGGTGAATCAGATTTGGGAGCAGTTTTTGGAGCAGCAAAATCTCGATTTTGGAGCAGAAGAACCTTGATTTGGAGCAGAACAACGACATTTATTATGTCACCTTAGGAGCCTAAAAATCAAATTTTTTGGTAACAAAGGGGGGGGGAGTGCACTTTTTAATCGATTTTGAACGTACATATGACTGGAACAGCCTTTCAATGAAAACTTTTTTACCATAGTATCACAAGGTACGAATTGCAGTACCTTTTCACAAACCATTTTTAAATTCTTAGCCTTATGCATAGATAACAGTTAGTGTGCAGCGCCGTTGAGAATATTGAATTGAAAAAATAAGCAATTGTAAGGCATTTTTATTATCATGTGAATGTTGGAATTATTATTTTTACAATCCCAGACAGGGCTTTACGCACAGGTATTGAGCCACGGCAAAAGTTGCGCAAAGAGAAGTGACAGTCATCGCACCCCACCAGCCCTCCCGTTTCAATCCCCAAGGTGCACGTTAACTACAATCGTAATTTGAGTAACGTTGGTATGTTCAGCCACCTCCTCTTTGGCAAAAAAATTTCACCTCAGATAGATGAACCGTTATTAGTAGCGTGCAATATTAGCCCGTCCCGCTATCGGACACAGCTTGAACATTTTACGGTGATGGAGCCTGCACCGCCACTTCTCCAGTGTCGATCGTTCCATTTCCGCAGCTCGCAAGCTCGCTGTCAAAAGGCAGCAATAACTGCGCGTTTTATAACACCACAATAAGCCCGAAATTTCATTTCAATTCAAGCACGCACTGCGCCACACAATCAAGCCCGAAACATGGTGAATTCGTGAGCACCTCGTTGTTTTTGATGAACTCCCATCTTTCGAGCCGCGCAACTTCCCGCAGCAGATCAAACGACTACATGTAAATCCAGCCACCCCCATAACCCAAACCACAGTAGAAATTGGCAAAGAGCACTCTGCCTGAACCACAAGCACCGGCTTTGCCCGGCGGCCATGTTTTCAAATCTTCATCACACCAAGATGGCGGCGCCCAGCGACGTCGTTTCGGAGATAAGCGCTCCAAAAATATCCGTTTTTTCAACAATTTGCACTATAGTTTGACCCATTGGTACACATAAGTATTTTTTCTACAGGACTTTGCAATGGTTTTAGATGGGAAACTTTAAAAACTCACAGAATATAACATGTGCAACCCGGCATTGTGGCTTTCGAAAAAACAATCTCGGGGAGAATTTTATGCGGGATTTTTATTGAATCATCAATCAATTAAACCTTTACAAACAGCATCACTTTGGGGGTGCTGGAAAATTATGCCGTCTATAAGCATTTTCCTGCACTGAAACTGACGGGAACGTTAATATCCTTGGCTCTCAGACTGTTTTGGAGCAGTTTGGCACAATTTTTTAAATTTTAAAGCTTTTGGAACAGCCTGCCGCAGTGAAACAAATTTGTATCAGAACTGCGCAATATGCGCAGCTGTCTCACCCCTGCTTACGTTTTTTTTTTGTATAAAGTATAGTACCAGATTCACTGCTTTGGAAAGGTTCTGCCAATATAAACTTCTTGTTCAAGATTTCTTTCATCTTTTGGCCGGGTGGCTGAATTGAGTGACACAGCGACCAAATTTTTGTTTACGTAGCCCAAGAAAGACTGTCACTTTCAGAAATTCCAGGTTATTTCTTTTTTGGAGCAGCAAATCCACAAGAGGGGGATCGCACCATTGGTTTCTGCTCTACTCTTCTCTCATGCACGGAGCAGTTTTCCCATTAGCCAAGAATGGGTCGAGGTGATAACGAGGTGTCTTTCTGTACATATGCTCGTACTAGTAGCAGAAAAATGCTTGCTCAGAGTCAAGCACACTTCCGCATTCTGCAATAAAAACGTGTGCAAAGACGAGATTCCGCCAATGCCTGGAGATACATTCCGATGACGCGTCCGTTGCACTCGTATTGCATGTCGCCACTTTCCGCAAACCACATCTTTCAGTTGGTTTTGCGAGCATAATAAACTTGAATAGGTGGTATTCACTGAAAAGTTTAGCTGTCAATTTCTTCGCTTGGCAACACACAAAAAGTCCACGGACATGGCCGAAGCGCCACGAAGTGCTGATCGTGCCACTGCGCCCACACGCCGAAAAAACACTGGCGTGTGTCGTCTGCTCTGTTCCAACCTGATTCTCAACTGTGGTGTCAACAGAGATGTTATTAATTGCACTCAAATTGGAATAGAGGCATTACTTTGCATTTGGTGGGGTAGAGCTTGGAATGTGCAACACACGCCATGGCTTAGCACGGACAAGAACCGCCGTCCCGCAGAGCCCGACATAACCAGCGACGACGCTCTCACATGGTTGCCTGCATGCGTGCCTCGCCAGTGAATACCAGCTATACGGCTACCACTTCCAAAGAGGACGTACCGAGATTGCTAAGGGTGCAAGGGCTGGCGGCCAGGTGCAACGCAGTCTTGCCGCTGCGGTCCCCACAGAAGACGTTGGCGCCACTCTTGAGCAGGAGGCGCACCATGGGCATGTTGTTGCGCTGCACCGCCACGTGCAAGGGGAAGTCTCCCGTGCAGGAACACTGGTTCACGCTGCACCCGGACTTGATCAGGAGCTCCGCTGCAATGCAGAAACAATGCCACGGAGGATTTCAAATCAAGGCACCATCATCTTGGGGCAAATCACGCGATGGTGGACGGTGAGTTAGTGCTTAAGGCTTTGAAACAGAGTTGTAAGAATATTCGAAACATCTGAATACCGAAGTAAATATTAACACTATTCTTTTTGGGGTTGAATTAAATTGTAGAATTCTAAAACATCGGATATTTTAAAAGGACACTTAAAAGGACACTAAAGGCTGAATAAAATTTCACCTCAATTGAAAGATTATATGTTTCGTAGCTCTCTTGGCTTTTGCTCGACGGGCAACTATGTTTCATTTGCTGAGAAATAAGTAAATACACCTGGGATTTCTCTCTCCTGCTTCCCTTTCATTGTTTTGTGGCGTAGGAGCCAGGCAGTGAGGCACTGGTGAGGTCTAGAGCGTAAACGGTTGGTGCTGGGTGCTTTCATGCCGGCGACTGTTGCGTTTATGTCTCCAAGCCATGGCTGACCACACCCAAGAACGTCTCTGTGGCCGAAGAGACTGGCTTGGGCTTTTATTATTTGTCGCTGACAGAACAAGAAATGCTTTTAAATGCTCGAGTGGCCGGTAAGCCCCTTCAGAAGCAAGAAGCGCCATTTCAAATATAGTGCAGGCGCAACTCAGACGAGCGCCTTCACCTCATCCCGTCTGGTGATCACGACCACCCCATATTCTCTTCTCTCGTGTGATCCTAGCATGAAATACACACTCGTTTCTTTTGTTACGCACCTTTCTCGAGTAGTCCTCGCGGCCAAGGCTTGCGTGGCCCAAACATAACAGCATGGGTAGAGCAATGCAACGCACTATTTGTAGATTGTCCATCAACAGCGGTTCACGGCGAATAGAAGAGCACAAGGTCAGATCGGTCGGCTAACCATTGCAGCAAGTACCCTGGACCTTTCACAGCCGATAAGGTTCGAACCAGCCAGTAATGCTTTACCAATAGCAACATCCGTGTGTGGAGAACAGAAGATTACAAGCTGAGGCAGGTCGCTTAGCCACCTGTAGTGCATCTTGTTAGGGCTGGGACTGTTGATGTCTTCTGTCGTCGTAATTGTCGCCTCATGTAGTCCCAGTACTAAAACACCGGTAAACTTGTTTATGCCTCGCGCTAGAACGTAACGCTAACTAAATAAACACCGGGACACTCTATTACGTCTCGCCCTGGAGCGCTTCGTAATGCTTACTAAAAAAAAAAACACCGGGAAACTCGATTGCGCCTCGCGCTAGAGAGCTTCGTGCTCTAAAGACAAGAGACAAAGCTGTATACCTCGACCCGCAACCGGTTTCATCTCCGTTGGCAAAAACACCAAGGAGTGAAGAATACACTTATACACTACACGCTTCGCCCCTCCCGGGATTTTTCCTTTTGCTGCTTCCTCCCATACTGCTTGCAGAAGCCCGGGCGTTCATTGTCATAGATGATTGACTTCACTGTTTGTGCACCAATGCCTTTCCAAAACAAAATTGAAAGCATGATGGCTGGCTGAAGCGTGAGGGACGCAGCCTGTCTCGCAATGCGTAAAGGCTGTAGTCTGTTTTTAAATTAGATCGGCGCAGAGAAAGCTTTGATTTGCATTTTTTCCCTCTTTATTTGAGGAAAACATTTATAGATGCCCCTCCAATGAGCTCTTGCCATTGACAACTTGTGTGGCGTCACAAAACTTGGTACCCAAAAGCGTGCGGAATGTCAGCATGTGTTTTCACGTTTCTGGCATTTTCTGCCTTATGAAACAACTGCTGGTTGTGAGACAGGTGCATTTCGAGTCATGGCACTGTAATCTACGGATACAGGCCAACTTGTTCCCACCCATTAGTGTCTCTTTAAAGGTCACAAAATACAAATAAATACCCAACGACATTTAGTTACGTCTTGCTTGGAGAGGGGACCACCCTCTACAATAATTACAAAAAGTGGTGCCCACGAAATAAGCCCCAAAAATGCATCTTTTGCAATGAACTAGTCGGAAGATATGTCACACTTTGGACTTTTACGCCCGCCGCCAAAACCCTTTGACTGTCTTCAATAGTGGCGACAGGCTTTCCTGCCATGCACCAGTGCCAACAGGGAAAGGTATAGTCTGCAGCTTCAGTTGCTGCTTATGCGGCTGGTTATGAAAGGTCTTTTCTCTTTGCTTTGGGCCAACAATGTGCACTGACATGTTTGCCCAAAATAATGTCCCGTAAGTACACCTTCTTGATAAGAAAGCTTACGCACTGTTTCACAGAACAACTTTTCTTCGAAGAAAAGTATGACATCCACCTCAATGCAGCCATACGGCTATAAAGGAAAGCTCTACAGCTTTCTCAGGAACTTCGCGGTTGAAGAAAAATTCGTCCTAGTCCAGGATTCGAACCCAGGACCACCGCTTAACCAGAGCAGTAGCTCTACCAACTGAACTAACTAGGAGGCTAGCAGTTTGTAGCGCGAGAGCGACTCGATTGATTGTAGGGTTTAACGCGCCGACGCAACGCAGGCAATGAGGCGCGCCGTAGTGGAGGGCTCCGCATTAATTTTAACCACCTGGGGAATCTTTAATGTGCGCCGAAATCTTGTACACACGGGCGTTTTTGCTTTTCGCCTCCATCAGATAAGCGTCCGCCGCGGCCGGGAATCGAACACGCGACCTTGTCCTCAGCAGCGTAACGCCTTAGCCACTGAGCCACCGCGGCGGGTCGCGAGAGCGACTTGATAAACTGCATTCTAAAGTGCAAAAACCACCTGTAAAGAGTAAAAGGCTGCCAGTTAAAATGTAAGCGAACACGAGTGTGATTTCTGTCTGCTGTGGAAAGTGGTTAGCCCGCTTTCTGTGGCACCACATCTGACTGCTGCAAACACAAATGGTTTGTGTACATATCGAGGAGGCAGCTTCACAGCATACCTCAAAGTGCTAGCACCTACCTCAATTATTAAGTGTGCAAAGCTGCCTATTAGCTTTCTTTACAGAAAACACTGCATTCCTCTCACTAGATAAATGTACAAATTCAATCCAAAGTTTTTATTTGAAAAGAACTTTTGAAAAATGTAACAAGTGAGCCTGCAGTGATATATATATATATATATATATATATATATATATATATATATATATATAAACATTATTTAATAACTGTAAACATTACTTCATACGGTGCTAACTGTGCATTGGCAACAAGTTTAACACTGGGGAACAGCTTCCTTTAATTGTTAAGTAAACTCTGTGAAACTTGCTGCTTTTTCCCACTGATTTTACATATCCTATTATTTTTTGAGTAAGTCAATAAGTTACCAAGATAATTAGAGATAATTAGCCATTTTTGGAGGAACAATACACTAAAACAGTGTTAGTCATAAAGCTGTAATCTTTATATTTTCCAATACTATGAACCCTGGTGAGTGCAATAAGAGAATCGGTTTTTTGATGCAGCGCTTGGAATTAATTTTACAGCTCCTTAAACCTTGGTGGCACCAGTGGCAAGGAACCATTTCGAATGCCCATGGCAAACTCCAGGAAAACACTGCAAACACCTAGTGAAAAATCCGCACGCAACCAGCACCAAATTTACAAGCAAGTAAGAAAGAGCGCTCACGGTCAGTCAGTCCTCATCGAGCTGCGGGGAAGACACACACACAGACACCAGCCATGAGAAATACTTGTCACTATTTTGTTTTCAGCGACCAAAACGCTTGGCCGCAAAACAAACAATGTATGTGGCGGTCAATTTACAGCCTGTTTACTCAAATGAAAACTACACACGTACTGGTTGGATGGAAAAATGGAAATGCACGCAAAAGGGACAAGCAGACAAAGGGTTCAATGCACCTAATTAACACTGCCTGCTGTTCATTACAATTTGTTCTAAAATCGTACTGAGGATGCGACTTCAACTGTAAAAATCAATTTCTACGCAACCTCACCCTTGAGAAGTTGCATGTGCGTATTTCAGCTGTTGTATTTTGCATCTTGCTTTCTTTTTCTGCAGACTACACGGAAGTAGTGTTTTCATGAGGTCGAAATTTCGAGTTCATTTTTAACGCACGCAGGAATCTCGACACGCAGGCACTTTTGTTTTTCCCCTCCATAAGGTCAACGCTTTACTGAACACAAAATATAACACTTATAAATACTAATCCTTGTTATTGCAAGTTATTGCAGCGCCTGCAAACATCCAATGCTCCACTCCCATACGTTTCCAGCCGCCCTGCAACAGCTAGACTTAGGAGCAAGGTTGCGTTGCTAACCTTTACACTGTTTCACTGCTATCGAGGCTGCTACCTTTCACTGAGAGCATGCAAATGACTTTGCACTCACCCATTTCTAAGTAATCTTTTTCGACAGCGATGTATATAGCGGGCTTGCTCGCACCTCCCGACATGATTCGTACATCAGGGTCTATCGGAGGTCCCTTGATGCCGTTGAGCATGGCCCACGCCATTGGAGTGTCCCCATTGTTGAGTGCGGCCAGGAAACGGCTTTCCCGTTTCCAATGAGGCTCTGCAATCAACGAACAAAAAATACGCTGCAGGAAATGCTGCACCATACAACAAAATGCCTCTGATTCACAGCAGTGATGTAGAGCTGCTTTTTAGTTTCTTTCTGCCTCTTATTAGTGATTCTCACAGCCATGTTGTGCTCATCGAAAAGTACATATACGTAGGGTTGTTTGTTTTCAAGTAAAACCCGATTTTATCCCATTTCTCCCCAAACGGACGTTTTCAAAGGATCGATCTGCACAATTGTGGACTGACTGTATGCTATTCCAAACCAGTACTTGCTGGAAGAAGCAAGCCCCAGAAACACAGCCGTAAAACTCGTCGAGTGTCCACGTGACCTTTAGCGCTCGCTACCCCAGGCTGAAAAATGCTGTAGTGACATTGTTGTGCCTAGCCAGTGCAAGCTGTGATGTCAAGAGAACTTCCTCCTCACTGAGATACGTTCAACGATCGGACAGGTCTCGAATAATGACCGACATGTTGTGCATGGAGACGATAATGTATGTAAAGAAGGATGCCTCAAAACAAGGACCAGCTTCTTGTGAATAAGATGTTCCACTTATTTTAAGGAGTTATCAATGCTCTTTACTGTAATCATTACTGACTTATTTCCAAACGAATGCCACATTTCGGAAAGTAATTGCTAAAACACCCTGCTATCAATTACCAGCTTGAAACAAACACCAATTTTAACACTTTAGAATTGAGGGTTAGAGTGCTATAAACAACACCGTCTCCGACCTCTCTACCGTGTTGCAAGCACTTCAGCATCAATGCAGCCTGCAATACCCTGTACGGTACTGAAACCTAGTGCCCAAGTTTTATTCTGTGTCGGTAACTTTCTGAGTAACATTCACTGGTTCATGCACTCAGGGCAGTAAAATATTGCCACGCACAGCAACAGGTACTATTAACGCCGTGGAGCCTTAAAGGTAGTCACCTCAATATTATTGAGAATTTAAGGGGCCATTGGATTGCTTCCGTGGTGTGTATGCCAATTTATGTAGCCACTGTGGACTAGCGCAGTGCTGCAATCAGTAACGAATGTAAGCTTCACAGAGGCTGCTGTTGTGATAGTACCAGCTCTCCTGTGTTCGTCCTAAGCCCGCTCGCCAATGAACATAGTAGGATGCTTTGCAGCAAACATGGCCGTATATGTTGTACGAGGCAATTCACAGGTTCCGACGTCTTACACTTCACTCGTACTAGCTGGCAAAAACACATGTTCATGCACATAGACTTATGACCTTATCATGGTCCAAGGAAAACGACTGACACTCCACACTTGGATCACTGGCTAACGAACTTCTTAAATGTGAGAATCTCACCCAGCAGCTAGTCACAACTATTAATGATGATTGAATTATTGGTTGCCCGACGTTCATCTAAAATTTGCGTTTTCATGTAATTTCTGGCAAATTTTTCGACTGCTACGTTAACTGCAAAGTAAAACGCTCTTACCGTTGTATTAATCGTGTGAAAAAAAAATTACGACAGTGCTTGGAAAATTCACCTCGGTCAGATAAAGCTCTAGTTGAAATCATTATGCGTTGTAAGAATAAACAATAGAACGAATGCATTCGAGACTTTAGATGTTACGAGCGTATTCTTTCCCAACGGGCCACAGGCAAAGCCGTCTGCGAAAAGAAGTGCTTCGGAGGACCTTAAAGTAGATATGCGACGATTACACGGCTTTACGGAAAAATTCATCACCCCTTTGACAACAAAGCTTCCATTGTGCAACAGGAAAAACACACGTGAAGCAATCTGTTTCACGCGAGAAACAACCGCACGTGTCACAAAAGTAGCGCGGAAACTGTTTAGTTGCTCACGCACATGCGACTACAGCGAAAATTTCTATCCAAGTGCAGAGCAGAAAGCTCGCGGATGGTACTTACCAGCTCCATTCATTCTCGGATGCTTCTTTCGCGGGGACGCGCGAGCGGCGACTGACTCAAGCGCGGCGGTACATGTCTTTGTTGCAGTTGCAGCTGGCGAGGCGATTTCAAAACTGCCCCCAGCAATATGCCTCTCGCAACACCGGCGCACTCAAGGTCACGGGAATGCCCAGCTCGGCTCCGCCCCGGCTGTCGCTTCGCAGAAAATGTACGAGGCTCGTATTTACTCTTGGTAAGTTGAATCTTTCCGCCACATCCGTGCCAGCTGGATTTCCGGACTAGCGCGAAAGAGTGAAAAACAAGCAAAAAAAGAGAACCTTTATGGATTGGCTTGGATTATTTGTAGACTTTACTCACCTGATTGCTTTGATGCAGCTTTTGTCGAATTGTCTAATGAATGCAGACTGAGGATTGCTGTTTTAAGCGCTTTTATTTTCCGCTGCATCGATAAAATGTTTGCACAATTCAGCTTTTTGTGCTGTGTGGGAGCAAACGAAACGTTAACGGTAGGAGTGGGGTCAGCGATTAGGCGGGAAACCAAACTTGCGTTGAACATAGTTTTGCGATCGAATGTTTTGGAAGGTATTATTGCCAGAAATGTTATAGAAACAATATGAAGTGCACGTTGTACAGCGCCTAGTGGGTGGTTTCTGAGGTTTTGTAGCGGTGGCCTGTGTGCGCCTCCTACGCACTGGATAGGGACAACTTGGTTGTAGCTTTGTTAGGTTCACGTGCATCGCGGACAGCTTGTTTCCATAAATGCACGCATGCAGGCGAAGAGCCGTTGTTTTATTCCTCGCATCAAAAGTAAAAAAATTTCTTCTTTTCTGGCACTTCCGATACGGTCAGCACGTCTCAGGTCCTCAGTCGGCGAGCACAATGACTTGTCAATGCGTAAACGTGGGCTAGTTGGTTCGAACTGTGAAACATGGTTGCGCGGCAAGGACGGGACAAAAGTAGAGACCACACAGGACTAGCGCTAGTCCTGTGTGGTCTCTACTTTTGTCCCGTCCTTACCGCACTACTTAACCATGTTTCAGAGCACAATGATTTGCGGGGCCCGTTCATTACGTTGTGCGTAAGCCGATTAAGGGGCTAAGCAACATCATCCTTGACGGAGACTTCTGAAGGCTTCCCCTTTTAATCGGAATGGATGGCCAATGCCATCTTCCCTTTTATATTTCACTTATACTTCAGATTTATACTTCACTTTTTATAATATACCATAAAATAATCGGAAAATGTGCTCTTATTAGATTTGTATTCGATTCAGGAATCCGATATTCTCAAACGCCCGATTCCGGGAAAATTTCACTGGGGCGTACTACAAAATGTTTCGCCGTGGCCCACGAGCTGCCCCCCACGGTAGCCCAGGCGGCGGCGGACGATGCGCCTTCCTGTTCATTCAGCGGTACTTCGCGCTTAGCGCCCGGACCCGCCGTGATTGGCCTCGCGTCGCGGGATATGAGCTCGCTTATGCACCAAAAACGATCCCATGTGTTCGCAGACGGCACTCTACAGCTGGAACGATAAGGGTGGATTCATGCTTGTGAAGGATGCGCATTTTTAAAGCCGGCTTTTTGCAAGAAAAAAAAAAAAAAGGTGTTACGGTGAAAGTACATCCTCTGTGTTGTTAACACCTCCGACCAAGGATGCCGCGATGGCGCACAGGTTGCCGCGCATTAGCCAGGGTAAGGGGGCTTAGGAGTCGCTTAGCATATTCCTGCAAATAAATGAATGAGTGAATGAATGAATAGATGAATGAATGAATGAATGCATGAATGAATGAATGAATGAATGAATGAATGAATGAATGAATGAATGAATGAATGAATGAATGGAAATAAATAGAACAAATAAATGAAAAGTTGGTCAACAGATGTTTAAGAACAATATATTACATGCACAGTAGATTAGCGGTGTACTTCCACCAAGAGGCAATTCAATCGCTGTATTACCTATATACTACACTTACCCACTTACGTATTTGACAGCTTCTCTTTTTTTAATAGCGCGCCGCGGAGGCGGTTGGCATAACGGGCAAATGATTGCGATATAGACAAAACAAACTTCTGCTGCAGAGCCACTATCACAAATATACGAGACCCATTTATGGCTCTCACTACCGCGGTCAGATTGCACACAAAAAGAATACCAAACGTGAACAGGGCACGAATGCAGCAAAAACGACATACGACATAGTTGTGTTCTTTTTGTGCTTGCTGTAATTTCGTATCCTGGAGCTGTTCTGCGTCATTCCGAACACGCCATTTTCTTTTTGCGCGTGTATCCTTTCTGCGCCATTTCGAAAGCGCCATTTTCTTGCGCGGCCGCTTTTTTCGCTTACGTAAAAACCAACCGAACGAGCGTTCCTAACTAAACGAACGCGGGCGCTGCCGGTTAATTACGTACAGTGTTTTGCCTCAAATGTACCTGTAGTTTTCTTTGCGCTAAACAACGGGGAGATGTAGGACAAGCGCCAGCGGTTCACAAGTTTTACCCGCCGCGGTGGCTCAGTGGCTAAGGCGTTGTGCTGCTGAACACAAGGACGCGGGTTCGATTCCCGGCCGCGGTGTCCGCTTTTCTGATGGAGGCGAAAAGCAAAAACGCCCGTGTGTTCGAGATTTCGGCGCACGTTAAAGATCCCCAGGTGCCCAAAATTAATCCGGAGCCCTCCACTACGGCGCGCCTCATCGCCTGCGTTGTTGCGTTGTCGCGTTAAACCCTAAAATCAATCGGTTCACGAGTTTCGAACACTTGGCTTTCGACGCCTCTGGGGTACGCTGAGAACGACAGCGTTACCACGGACGCCCTGTTGCTCTACTTGGGTTTCACTTTTGTGTAGCGGCAACATTTTGGACGGTATTAAGCAGGATGTTCAGACTCACCCTTCGAATGCGCACACGTTTAAGTGATGTGTTGGCCCACTCCTTGAGCGATGGGAGACCTTGCTGTCCAGCCCCGCCCTGCCGACCCAGCTAGCCCTGGTGGGCAGAGGCCAGGAGTTGTTGGAGTCATATGGGTCCCGTGAATAGGCAACCACCCCCGTCTGGTGCCTGTGGGCACCACCAAATCTTTTGGGCTCAATAAATGTTGTTTAATCATCATCATCATCACCACTTTCTGATGTGTGCTGGTGCTTTTGTTTTGTGGAGAAATCGTGGTCCCGCATGTTTTGGAGCCCGGCCGCAGCGGGCGATGTTTCCCACTGCTGTGGCGTGTCCGGTCGATTCTGATTAGTCATTTGGAGCACGAGTTGGTAGCTCTAGAATGAGAAGCCTTCCTTTTGCGTTGGTCTACGCGCTTTATAGTGGTCAGGCGCAACATCCTGAGCGTTTCTCTAGTGCCGTACTAAGTTTGTGAACTCTTTCTTTGAACGCTGGTGAACTTTGTGTGACTTGATTTGTAGCAGCTTGTTGCCATCCCAAACATTTTTGTGCAGAGTGTAGAATGACTATGTTACACGAAAACTGATTGGATAATTTTCTCTTCTTAGGGCAGCGCTGTTATCACTAGTCGCTGTGCCCTGATATGTGGGTTGTCATTAATTATCTTCACCCCCGCCCTGTTGCTCTACTTGGGCCCAGCGAGCGAGCTATGACGACAAGGCGAGCGCCTTAAGTGCTCTGCACCTAAATTAAAGAACAGAGCTCCCACTAGCGATGTTCCGGGCAGAACAACAAACAAAAATGGTGCTGTACCCTCAAAATGGCGCGCCAGCAGCGCGAAGGCGGGAAAATTTAAATACATTGAACAAACCTCAATCCACTTCATTATAGGAGCGTGATGGGAGAGGAAGAGCGTGAGGGGTGTGATCTAGCGGAGAGTGAAGTAGGGGTCACGTGGCAGGGGCGCTACTTTTGCCGTAAGGCAAGTAGTGGCGAGGGACATTTTTTGTAGTACAAATGTGCTGTCGCGGCTCTGGTCTGAGTTGTGATGTTGGGAAAATAATGTACCTGACGAAAAATATGCGTCCTGGCGAAAAGCCAAAACGCCCGCGTGTACGAGATTTCGGCGCACGTTAAAGATCCCCAGGTGGCCAAAATTAATCCGGAGCCCTCCCCTACGGCGCGCCTCATCACCTGCGTTGCGTCGGCGCGTTAAACCCTACAATCAATCAAAAATATACGTGCTCTTTGTAGCTCCCACTGTGTGCCATGTAGGGGATGAACCCAGTCAAGCCCCTATATATGACTTTTAAAGCGAAGCTTTGTATGCCCCACTTGCACCGTAGACCAGTACACCAAAAAACACCGCAGAAAAGCCAACTTTACACAACGGGCTTCCGCAAAGGGCACATGATGATGCAGCAGCTGCTGCTGCTGCTGATGATGATGAAGCGTCTCAATAAAAAGGCTTTGTCTAGAGTGCCGTCCGACGGTTTTATAAGCACTCCGCTATATCGACGTCCACCGGCGTTTTATGACAAAATTGCCGCGTCTGGCAGTACATCGCTCTAGATAACATAAAGCTAGGCAACCTAACCTAAACATAACATAAGCTAACCTAGCGCACACAAAGAAATCATTTAAAACACCAAAACTGACCTAAGGCACAAAAATTACACTTCAAATAAATAATGAAAAAAAAAAAAAGAACCGATGCAGGAGCCGGTGTCGAACCACCGACTCGGGAAACAATAAGCTAAGGCGGATCCTCTACACTATAACGACCGACGGTGCTAGCCTAGTTTTTTTTTTTTTTTTTTTTTGTAACAGTAACTTTATTTACAAATATACATACAGGGCCAGATGGAGTGGTTACTGAGGTTTCAGAGAACAGTGCAACATGCTTTGCTCACACAGACAAATAATCGCGTTCGGGAACTGTACAAGCCAAGACAAGATTTAGCGTGTTTCGCAAGGGAAGTGGAGACCATTCGAAGGCAGTGCCAGCAAAGCCACGTAGTGCTGGCGAGATTCCTGTTAGAAGCACTTACAAATGGGCGATGGTGTCATTTGTTTACAGTATACGGTAATGAAGTAGGGGCAAGGGGTTGGGCGTAGAAGTTATGGAGAAAAGTCGTTAGTGGGCAGAAGTGGCCCATGGTGCTGTCCCGCTTCCGGCCCTCAGATCAAGTCCCATCTCCTTTGCTGCTCTACCTTAAACTCCATGAGGGCTCGTGAGCCCCGCGCCAGTGAGTCGCGAAGCTCAGTGTCTGAATCGGGCCCGTCAAGGGCGGCCACTGCCCACTGCGCCTTCTGTACAAAGTGCCTCCACGCCGGCCGCGGGCTTTCGGCGCATTCAACCACGTCGACTCTCGCCCTCCATAGCGAGTGGAGACCTATGACGTGGACGCAGTCACGGAGGAGCGGGTGCTCCGAGGCCGCCTCCAAAAACCTCAAGTTCATCCGAGCCCTTCCCATAAGAAAATGATGGTTTAAACGCCGAGCTTCCTCCCATGCACCTGAGTTTATTTCTAAAATCAAAACTGGTTCGACAGTGTCGAAATGGCGCAATCACATAGACGACGGCTTCGTGGCGCGAGGGGCAAGGTTCAATTCCAACCGCAAGAAACATTTTTATTGCGCAGTGTCTAGAGTGCCGTCCGACGGCACTCTAGAATATTGAACACTCGGCTAGCACCGAGGCGAAATTAGGACGGTGCTAGCCTAGTGTTAAATATTCGAATGTCGTCGGACGGCACTCTAGCCATGCCTGCAACGGTCAGCTAGAGTGCCGTCGGACGGCACTCTAGACACTGCGCAATAAAAATGTTTCTTGCGGTTGGAATTGAACCTTGCCCCTCGCGCCACGAAGCCGTCGTCTATGTGATTGCGCCATTTCGACACTGTCGAACCAGTTTTGATTTTAGAAATAAACTCAGGTTGCATGGGAGGAAGCTTCGCGTTTAAACCATCTTTTTCTTATGGGAAGGGCTCTTATTTTTGTCCGTGCCCCTAAATGTAACTTATCTTGAAATAAAATTGAAAAAAAAAAAAAAGATTTCTTGCGAAAATATGCCAATCGGCATAACAATAACATATTTGCAGATACAGATAGGCACCCGTCTCTCGGAGGACGGCAAGACGGGAGCGGCGGTGGTTTGAAAATTGAAATCCGTCAATACGCCGTTTTCTACACATTCTGTGCTGCCTTGGAGAAACGCGGACGGTGAGATTCTCTCTACTGCTCATTTATTGGCAAACACAACTACTTAAATCCCAAGCGCGCAAAAACATCAACAAACAAACAAACAAACAAACAAACAAACAAACAAACAAACAAACAAACAAACAAACAAACAAACAAACAAACAAACAAACAAACAAACAAACAAACAAACTAGCGCAGCTCGCACCAGTGGCCTCCCTTCGTCGGAGACCCGGCTGGTGCACCGAACATGGATTTCCCAACTTGCCGCTGAAAGTTCTCCATGACTGGCAGGCCCGGATCGTTTTGTCCGCAGCCTTTCACATCCCTCCCAAAGTGGACCGCGTTAGCAGGCGCTGGAACCCGCGACAACGGGCTTCGCGAGCTCGGCACCCGCACTTCCCACTTCATGCGCGAACGCACGTGAACTGGCGAAGAGAAGAGCACGTGAAAGATCCCGCCACAAACGCTGGGTGGAGTGTTCAAGAAAGGTCGACCTAGTCGGCACCGCTCGCCCCTCACCAGGCGCACGCTCACGTACGCTCGGTATTTTTCTTTGTGTTTTTTGCGAGCTCCTCAGGTGACGCAAGTCCACGCGCAAGCCTCAACGACTCCGGGCGCTCCTCACGAGGCGCACGTCGCGATAAAAGCGTATTTTTTACCCCCCCCCCCCCCTTCGCTTACCGCGTGCTCACAAATGTGTCATCTCTTTCGAAGAGAATGACATCGACGCTTCAGTTGCCAGTGGCACCTGAAAATGCTGCTACTTATTTCTCGTGTTTGGCGTGTGCTTCTAGAGATTACCGCACAATTGGCAATATCAGGCACAGGGCTGAAATCGCTACAATTGAGGTCGATAAACATGGCCCTGCTGCCGCCACATTGGTTGGACTATATTTACGGGGGACGTTCATAACTCCATATTATCAGTACTTTAAATTTAGAACAGGAGCACATAATAGGCATCAGAATGAACGCACACTCCTTTAGTTCTAGCATGATACGTAGAAATGTGTTTTATGAGGCACGGCAGAGCATTGCTACGGTATCACACGTAAAAAAAAAAATCATTAGCCCGTCAGTACACTTTGTGAAGGTGGATGATTGCAGTGAAGGTTACGTGACAGACAATTTTGAACAGAGTGCGAACTTGGGGCGACGATAGATGCAGCACGGTATTTAACGTTCCCTGTCTGTAGGTCATGAGGTCGCGGTAGGCGACCGGAAGGGGATATTGGAGGCGCCGGCCCGGTCGGTCAAGCCTCGAGCCGCGTCGTGCGCTCTCTCGTTCCCCGGGAGACCAGATTGTGCTGGCGCTCATATGATTTGAAGGAGTCCTCGAACTCGACCTCCGCGGAAACCGGTCCGCAGGATTTTGGGGTCGCCAGCTGACTATATGAGGCTCTTCGTGTAATTTATAAATGCCGGCTTGGAGCAGCTTACAATAAATTTGGTTCGGAAGGACGAGGTCACTGCCAGTGCCATGGCCGCCTCCTCCTCCCCGACCTCCGGTCGATGGCGGGTTAGAGGTGATTGAAATGCCCTGCTGATCAACCACCGATATGGCCATACGCGGAGAAGACAAGACACAACTTTCTTCACTTTGAAAGAACTAACTCTTGGTACATCACATAGCTTCGTTGCGGCCACGGAATACGTTTTTTCTACCTAGAAACGAAAGAGATATAGAAAAACTTTCAAAATTCGCGCTACAGTGACGTCATATGGGCCAGCACTAAAACATAGTTATAGTAGTGTTAACTACACGTTAGCATTTATGTGATACGAGCAAACGGAGCGATAGCGTCCCCACAACAGTCACCCAGTCATGTTTCTTGGTGGTGACTTTAGTTGGTGGCCACCAATCGTACGAACAAGAGTCTGTGACGTCATAGGGAAATTGTCAGAAAGTTGCCGGGAGGCGCCACGTTATGTGTTTTCACTAGTACCTGCATTATCTGTTTAAAGTCTGCGATAAAATTGGTATCATTGTATTCAGGATAAAGTAGTCTTGTTAACGAACCGAACTTATATTTTGTCTTCATGGCCCCTTTTTAAAGTGTCGTTTGCTATCGCATGGCGTGATTGTTGTTGAGAGAGAGAGAGAGAGAGAGAGAGAGAGAGAGAGAGAGAGAGAGAGAGAGAGAGAGAGAGAGAGAGAGAGAGAGAGAGAGAGAACAACTTTAATGAATCGCCTGCACTTCGGTTAGGCTCCCTCCACATGTTGTTGTTCAGGTATACCTTTGTTTTGCCTCGTTTGTTATGACGCTAGCGCTTAATATTTTATGCGAGATTTTTTATTTTAACTGCAGTCGCTTCGGATACCAGCGGCCCGCATTTCTGTGAATACTGGGGTTCTTCGATTTACCGTCTCGGACTCACCGCGGATAGTCCGCGGGTAGTCCGAGGATTCCCCGAAGCCATAGCGATACAAGGGAAAATCGTACGCTGGACTGCTTCTCGGGGAGTCCGCGGTGAGTCCGAGACTGCAAATCAAAGAGCCCCACTGTCTAGCTTGAACAAGTGATCAAAATTAGCGCGGAAGTTCTATGGGTGGGGCTGCAATACAGAAGCATGCATGATGCATGCTGACATGATGCATGATGCATGATGGCGGAAGCATGCATACGGATGCATGATTTCTGCATGCATGCAGAAATCATGATCAGTACGCTCCTCCGCCCTTGAAGAGATTGGTATACGCCCAATTGCTATGTGCCTTCGTTCGTGCCAATCGGGGGGGAATATTAGAACACAAAGGGATACAAAGAATTGGTAAAGAACTACAAACGGAGCGCACAGCACACGATACAAGCGCCGTCGCCCAGACGCTGGGTTCGAATGCTCCGCGATTGCTCTGGTCTTCCACGCGTCTGCGAGGTGGTGGTGGTGTTCAGAACATTTTTATTGTCAGGTAGACAAAAAGCAGTCGAGGACGGCTGGAAACAACCTATACATCGTATGCCTTTGCCACCTCCTCCGCCAAGTGAATGCCTCGTCCCGGGTTGTGTTGAGCTGCGCGCCGGCAGCCTCCCACTGCTAGAACGTAGTTATTTTGAGGGATTTTGAAGGGGGCCGCCTGCTCAGGTTAGCCCTTTCAGGGCAGAAGAGACAGGAGGGAGAGTAGAGGGCAGGGTGGACGAGGTGCCTCACTCTCTTAAAAAAAGGTAGGGGCATTCACTAATGGAATACTAACAAGTTACTTGTCCCAGTATACACTAAGGTACTTAGTAACTGGAGGTAGTAAATTCAGCACGTCAGGGTTACTACCTGAAGGAGGCAGTAAGCACCACTACCTCCACAAGTAAAGTCCTAGCGATAACACTCTTCTTAGCTACATGCGTTTACTAACTGGCCATGCATAACCTAGTCATAAGCACAACCTTAAAAGGGCACTGACACCAAAATTTTGCATCTTGTTTTTTTTTTTTTTGTTGCGATAAGTAGCTAGTGACCTACTTATAACCTGTAGAAACCTCATTTGCTTCGGCGTGCGACGGTTGTTTAATTAGAGGCATTTTCAATGCGGCCAGTCGCAGTTTCGGTTTCAGCGAGTGCCGCGAAACGATGGATTTTGTGGATTTTGTGTGAACAAAGCTGACCACGTGACCGTCGGAAGGATATCACAGAGCAGAGCCGCCATAGCACTGTCGAATCCGCATCGACGGCAGTTTCTGCGAATGCCTCCACGTACTGATCTCGTGAGGCGCTTAATTAAAAAGCGACCGTGGATGTGACGCAGGCGCTGCGAGTGCAAATGCTGCCGCGGCTAAAGAACGACGCGCGACGCTCGAGACGGTGGGTGGCAAGACGCGCGCTGGTAGCAGCCGGCCGGTCTGCCTACAGGTCCGCCTACAGATGTGTTCGGCTTAGCACTGCGGCGGATATTCGATTGCCGCTCTCGTAAGCGGTGCAGATGACAATTTTTAATGCAACCCGCCATCGCATCATTAACTCCTTTCTCATGTAAGCCACCATGGTCGGGACTTGGGGCAATTTCGTGCAGCGGTAACAAGCTATCACTCGAGCTACCTGCGCAGGCCTGGACCACTTCGCGGCCGTGGCCGCCGCCTGCACAGCGACCGTGCGGCTAGCTCAGTGGGCTTTTCGTGCCTCCGGCGCGTTTTCGCATCCAATGGTAATAAACAGTTATAGAAACAGAGTGCCTGGAATCGCTGTAGAACTTTGGTCGCGGCCAGCTGCCCGATTAGCTGACGAAATCACGGCGCCTCCGCCGCCAACGATCGGGTCGTTCGTTCTCGAGAGCAGAAGCTCCGCCCTCCGGCCCTCCGATTGGAGCGGTGACCCGGGCGAGCCGGCGAAAAACGCCGGCAGTGCGGAAGCGGCAAACACAAACTCGTGACGTGTTTGGATGTTGTTTATATACACAATATCCTCGGGATGTCGATTGCGCGTGGTCCTCTGCTGGCTGCTCGGTTGCGTTTCGCACACTTTAAAATTGATTTTAAATATCTTCTAGGCTGTATTCGCCGCTGATATTTTGCAGATGATGTATATGTATTCCCACCAATCTATCTCCGAAGTTATCTCGCCTGCAAAATTTTGTGTCAGTGCCCCTTTAATCTAGTGCATACTACTTCCTACACTCAGTTAATTTCCTAACCATGCAGTTGCTAGTGGCAGTGCCTAGTAAGGCTCGTAAGGAGTTAGTAAATACGGCCGTTACTACCTTTTTACGACCTTTTTTATTAAGAGTGCAAGACTGGCGTGGGAAATGTGCGGGTCTGCCGCCACAAGGCCTTTCGGTGTCGCGATGTAACTAGGGGCTAGAGTAGTCGTTCGAGGCGGTAGAGTGACGTAATGTCATGAAAGGTGAGGGGGTGGTTGCGGGAGCTGGCAGGTGGCCTCGGCGATTGTAGCTGCTGAGTGAATGGACAGAGCTTGGTAATTAAGTGCTCGGGCACTGGTGTTGGCTGCCTCATTTCCGGGGTGACCAGCATGGGCAGGTGTCCAGATGATAGTTATGACATGCGACAGGGGTCGGGTGGAGAGGACGGGAAGAGCGGGAGATCCTGCTAATGCTCAAATATTTGAGCACTAGCACTGGCGATATTTGAGTCAATCACAATCGTGAGAGCAGGGAAGTGGGTCATAGCAAGCGCGATGGCGGCGTCCTCTGCTTCCTCGGGAGAGGTGGCAGAAATTGAGGCTGCCGTAGTAACTTGGACGTCTAACGTAACGGCTGCGAGGGCATAGGAAGGGTCAGACGGGCAGACAGCGGCGTCTACATAGAGTACATTCTTCCTAGAGCTGAGTAGAGCTGAGTAACCTGAGTAACCTGTAACCTTAGCGCGTTGTGAACGGCGAGCGGTGTGGTGCGTAGGGTATATATGTTTCGGGGGAGCGGGAGAATGCGAAAGTGCTTTTGTATTTGCGTAGGGATTGTCCGCTCGTGCTAGAGAGCATAGCCGAAGCTTTCAGGAAGACAACGCAAAATATGGTGGCCCGTTACGGTGCGAGCGAAGCGATTGTACGTGGAGAGCAGGTGCGCCTCGCACAGCTCGTTTGAGGTGTTGAGTATGCCGCTTTGAAAAAGGCGCCGTGTATACAGGTGTTGAGTGGAAGTCCGAAGAAGGGTGTTGACAGTGTCTACATCTGCCTGGGACAGGGACAAGTAAAGAAGTGTGTACGTAATGCGGCTGAGGATGAAGGCCTGTATGAGGCGTAGGCAATGAACTTCTTTTAGGCCCCAATGCCTGTTGGAGATACGGTTGATAAGGCGCAGTGTGTGGTCTACCGTAGTGCGGAGTTTAGTTAAGGTGGTGGTGTTACAGTGCTTAGCCTGAACATACTTCCCCAGAAACCGTATGTAGGGTACCTGTGGGATGTCCTTGCTACACATAGGGTTTAAGGCACCGACGCAACGCAGGCGATAAGGCGCGCCGCAGTGGAGGGCTCCGGATTAATTGTGACCACCCACACCTTTAACGTGCGCCGAAATCTCGCACACACGGGCGTTTTTGCTTTTCGCCTCCATCAGAACAGCGGCCGCCGCGGCCGGGAATCGAACCCGCATCGTCGTGCTCAGCAGCACAACACTTGGTGGAGATGAGCGTGCCCGTTTAGGCGGGGCACAGCGAAGATTCGTAGTCGCCGCCCTGCTGGAAACGAGGTCGGTAGGGCGTTGGAGTGTCTCCTCTTTGTGGCCGTCAGAACCCCCTATCATCCAGAGGGTCATCTCGTCCGCATAGACGGAGTACTGAATATCGGGAATAGCGTCACGCTAGTCCCCTACAGTAAGCATGACCAAGTTAAAAAGGAAAGGGGAGAGAACCGACCCCTGAGGAGTACCAAAGATACCTAAGGAGATAGGAGGAGAGCTAAGTCTACCAAGTTTGTGGCGGCAGTGCGGTATACGGCTTGCCATTAGATCGGGTGCCTGGTGGGTGAAGCGACGCTGTATACGCCAAAAGCTCGTTGATTCGAATTTCAAAAGGGAGCTATCTCTGTTCAAATTAATGAAAGTTAGAACTAATAGAAGTGAAGAAAAGCAACAGTACACTGCGATTGGGAAGCAGTGGGGCATGTTAACAATTAGGCGCTTGAAAAATTTCGTCTTTTTGCCCTCGAAAGCGACAGCCAGCACTGTTCGCTCCAACAGCGAATGTAGTGGAAGGCCTCCTCTGCGCCTTCTTCAAAACAGAAAGACGGGCGATATTCAACCTGGTGATTACGATGATGATGATGATTGGGCCCTCAATGTTTTGGACGTACCTACAAGGGGGGGATTGGCCAAGGTTAAATCACTTATTTTATTTCACAGGACTTGAAAATACTATTTCCTAAAAAAAGAATGCTGTGAAATAAAAGTTTGGTATGATTAAAACCACGATTACCCATTAATTATGTACCCTTTGGCAATTCAAGTGACCTGCAGCAGAAAGATAAGCTTGAATACTACAATTATATATTTCTCTTTTTGCATACCCCAAATTTTGTTGCCCTAATAGATAGTACAACTGGAACCAAGGTCACCCCCATACGCTCAACTGGCGCCTTCACAAGCAGCTGTCTAGCTGCCGAGAAGCGGAGACAGGCGAGAAAAAAATGTTCTATTCTTTCCGGGACCTGACACCACACACATAGTTCCGTACGGTCATGACTTTCGAGCTGACGGCCGCACTGGCGTTTCGTCATCCTTGTCGTCGTCGTGCGTTTCTAGCCTGATATATGAAGCTTTCATGTGTCAGTGCTCCACACGCACTGTCTTCGTGTCCTCACCGACGTAGTCCGCAAAGAATACGCGCTCCAAAACGTCCGCCGTAGGGGTCTTAGACTGATTTTACCCATTCTTATCTTCCCTCTACTTTCATATTTTGATTTGGGGTGACGCAGTCTCGTGTGTAGGTAGCGGGAGCGTTTCTCTGGTACTACAGGCTCCTAGCCGCCGGTGCGGTGGCGCGTAGTTGGAATTATTCGTTGCGGCACCTACTCGCGTTCGAACCAACGGGATTTTTTATACATAGACTTCTATGGAGCTTGGCTAGGCCAAACCGTACTGTTCAAATTATCAAAAAAAAAAATGATTGACCAGACCGCTGGACGTATGACCGCCGATGGGCGCACGACGCGGCGGTTGACCTTTTGGTACGTGTTTCGGCCGCCCAACCCATGTGTTGTCCGGACGCCGCCGTCAATTATCTAAACGGACGCCGCGATTGTCTGACAGATTGACAGACGCCGTCGCACGCGCCGCACCGACGGTGTCAGCTGCCATGTACGGGTGCTCCGACGACACTTGTGCGCGTTGATCCGGGGGCCAACGGACGCGTCACCATGAGAAGCATTCACACGTGTTTACCCGCCTCCTTGGCGACAAACATCGGTGGACCTGACGGCCCTTTGACCCCGGAGGACTGCGTCAGCGAAATCGACGGGGAATTCTCCTGTGTGGGACGGAAAAAAAGCTCTATCGATGGGCGTGGATGTAAGTCTCTTATAGCTCTGCCAGGATCTTTCTGCTTGGTGCTGTCATGGCCACAGCGCGGAAAGAAAAAAAAAAAGGATACACACGCGCTCGCATACATACATACATACATACATACATGCATACATACATACATACATACATACATACATACATACATACATACATACATACATACATACATACAGGGTGGTGCGACGATAATTGTAACACTAAACTTTTTTCATTAGTGAACCGCCGCTGTGTTCGCGCTCAAACTTTACATGAAGGTGGCATTTTGTGGTTTATTTTGTTTGGCACCGGTAACAATGAAAATACTTACCTATTTATTCTGAAAAAAAAAATAAAAACTATTTTCGTCTATGGGAAAATGGTGACCAATTTTGACGTGCGAGCCAGTGCAAGCATGATCTTGGAACGACGGCGCCACCTGGGGTATGCAGAGCGAAACGGACGATGGGGATTCACGCTCCTTTCACGGCATGAAGGAGCCAAATGGGGTAGCAGACGATAAAAAATCGGAGTTACTTCGAATAGCTCTGCAGAAAATGTGAAAGCAGGTGAGGAAACAAATTATTGGCGACGATGAACCGTGGGGATATTTTATTATGATTGGTATTAGCCGTTATGCCAGTATTTGTGATCATCGTAAACTAGCGACTAAAGATATTTCCTGATCGTCTGTTACGCCATTTGGCTCCTTCCTACCGTGAATCCCCATCGTCCGTCGCGCTCTGCATACCACAGGTGGCGCCGTCATTCCAAGATCAGCTTGCGCTGGCTCGAACGTCCAAATCGGCCGCCATTTTCCCGTAGGCGAAAATCGTTTTTATTTATTTTCAAAATAAACAGGAAAGTACCGTCGTTGTTCCCGGTGTCAAACAAAATAGACCGCAAAATGCGACCTTCGCGGTAAGTTTGAGCGCGAACAGAGCGGCAGTTCACTCAGGAATTTTTTTTAAAGTTTTCACATTACCGTCGCACCACCCTGTACCTACCTGCCTACCTACCTACCTACATACATACATACATGCGCATACATACATACATACATACATACATACATACATACATACATACATACATACATACATACATACATAGATACATACGTGCGCATACATACATACATACATACATACATACATACATACATACATACATACATACGTATAAACATGAACAAATGAAAAGCGATCATGAAAACACGAACCAGAACACATAAATAGCGCGATTTCTTTCCATGCATGGTAAACTTTACGCGTGGCTTAATTACAGCGACAAAGTTGGGGAATGGGTCTTTCCAAATATAGAAATAGTGCGCCGTTTTTTGTCCTTCATGAACAGTATTTCCCAATTTTGCCCGTTGTGGTTCATATTTTCGTGTTCGCATTTCATTTGTTCATAACTGGTCATACACACATACATGCATGCATACACAAATTTTATTTATTGAATCCCGTGACACGCTTATTTAATCCTGCGCACCTAGGCGTGAAGCCGGGCCCGTTCACACAGATATCCAAATAATCTAAAGTTTCTTCGTTTATCTTGGACCCAATGTTTGCCCCGACTCGGCAGCAAGCGAGTCCTTGCCCATGCACCGCAAATAACAACAGTACACAAGAGGGTACGCCTGCGTGGAATGGGTCTTTCTTAGAACAGCGTTAATCTGCATTATCCCCCCTCTTTTATTGCCTCTTTTAAAAGCATGGTCGTGAGGAGCCCGCAGAGCAAATCTCGAGTTTTCTTACCAGACTTGGATTGAACTTGGATTGGCATTGGACTCCATCCGGGGTTGTGCGTTGTGAAGGAGGCATGGTTTGCGGAGGAAAGTAAAACTTGTAAACAAAGAAGCGAAATAAAGCAGTACAGAACGTTGCCAAGCATTCGCCTGCCTTAACTTCTGCGTGCTCGAGGAACTTCCGAGCGCTCAAAATGACGGATATTGCACGTATATTGCTTCTCCAGAAGTACACTCGAGGATGTCACAATTCTTTCGAATTCAGATCCGCAGCGGTTCGTTTACATCCTTCTGATACATCCATGGCAGGAAGCGAAACTATAGATTCATATCTTCGAAAACGCCGTCGGTGGGGCTGAGCATTTACAATATTTCTTACGCTGTTGCATACGCGACGAGAAACAATTCTAGCTTGCACGTGCATTTGCAAGGCACTAACGGCCCATCCTGCATCCTGAAAACTCTCCGCAACACTGTTCTACCCCCCCTAAAAGAAAAAAAAGAGACACATGATATAACGAACGTTTTACAGAGCCCTCGCCGGCGCTCTCGCTCTGCCTGGCTCACATTAAATATAGGGTTGGGCGTAGGTTAAAAATTTTAGTCCGATTAATCGGTAGTCTTTAATCGTTTAATTGATCGGTTAATCAGTTGCGTTGGTTTAAGAAGAAAAATGATAAAATATAATATAGTATAGTATAACAATTACAAAATATTATAATAAATATTGTCACGTAGCCAAGGACGAAGCAGTTGTTTGGAAAAGAAACAAGTTTATTGGAGCGAACTTGTGCTCCCCTAACAACTGAAAAGAATACAGAGGCGGCGAAGCAGTGGTCAACAAAGTGACGTACGTGCGTCGGCGAGCGTCGCAGAATGGAATGCCCCGGCGTCCGCACTGCAGGCTTTTTATCTTTTGGCGCGCGTGGTTCTCGAAACGTCGATTCGCATCGAGAACATAGTAGATCCAAGAAGATTATTCTGGGCTGTTCACGTTAGATCGGAATGCTCTCCCTATCACAACAGATAACACATCCGGCACAGAAAGAAAGAATGGAACACGCGCTTCCCTTGGCGCAGAGATAACACAGACCGGCGCAGCCGGCGGTAAAAGCAAAACACAAATAAACAAACCCAATGTATGGTTCGCGGCATTACCCCCCCTCTAAGAGTGCATCGACCCGATGCTAACATAAGCGACAGTCCGAACAAATGAAAATAAAAGTTCGTCATCGTCCGTAGAAAGGTTTTAAGCGAACCACGTGGACGACTTCAGGCCGCCTGCGTTGTCGTGATGTGCCGGGGTCACCATCGGGGATCACTTCGTAGGTAAGTTGGCCAACACGTCGTAGAATCTGGTAGGGTCCGAAATACCGTCGCAGGAGCTTCTCACTGAGTCCGCGTCGTCGGATGGGAGTCCAAACCCACACACGATCCCCTGGTTGGTACTCGGCGTCTCGGCGTCGGAGGTTGTAGCGGCCCGCATCCACCAGCTGCTGGTCCGTTATACGAACTCGAGCGAGCTGGCGGGCCTCCTCCGCACGTTGAAGATATTCGTGGACTTCGGCGTTGAGGTCGTCGTCTTCTACGTGCGGAAGCATGGCGTCGAGCATCGTAGTCGGCCTTCTACCGTAGACAAGCTCGAACGGCGTCAGCTGCGTCGTCTCCTGGATAGCCGTGTTGTACGCAAACGTGACATACGGGAGCACTTCGTCCCAAGTCTTATGTTCAACGTCAACGTACATTGACAGCATATCTGCGATTGTCTTGTTCAGACGTTCTGTTAGTCCGTTCGTTTGGGGGTGGTACGCCGTCGTTCTTCGGTGATCCGTGTTGCTGTAGCGTAATACTCCTTGCATCAGCTCCGCAGTAAATGCCGTTCCACGGTCTGTGATTAGGACTTCCGGGGCTCCATGTCGCAGCACAACTTGGCTTACAGAGAACTTCGCCACTTCTTGTGCAGTCCCCCTCGGAAGAGCGGCGGTCTCTGCGTAGCGCGTCATGTAGTCTGTCGCTACGACAATCCACTTGTTCTGTGATCGTGACGTAGGGAACGGGCCTAAAAGGTCCATTCCAATCTGTTGAAATGGTCTCGATGGGACGGCGATCGGTTGCAGAAGTCCGGCGGGTCTTGTCGGCGGCGTTTTTCGTCGCTGGCAGTCACGGCAGCTCCGGACGTAGTGGCTAACGTCAGAGGTAAGGCCGGGCCAGTAGTACCTCGCCTTGATTTTTCCAATAGTGCGGGCTGTGCCCAGATGTCCGGAAGACGGGTCGTCGTGGCACGCTTCCAAAATTTCGTCACGAAGGTCCGCGGGGATAACGAGAAGGTAATTCGCTCTTGTTCCGGGGCTGAAATTCTTCTTCACAAGGACGGAGTTTCTCAGGCTGAATGCTGGTAAGCTGCGTTTGAAGGTCCTAGGAACGGCAACGTTGCATCCCTCGAGGTACTCGATTATGACGCGTAAGTCGGGGTCGGCACGCTGCTGGGCGGCTAGGTCGCTCTCCGTCACGATCCCGAAGAACGCGCTGTCTTCATCAGAGTCTTGTGGTGGTGGGTCGACGGGGGCGCGGGACAGGCAGTCGGCGTCGGAGTGTTTCCTGCCGGATTTATAAACGACTGTAACGTCGAACTCCTGCAGGCGCAAGCTCCACCGCCCAAGACGGCCAGAGGGGTCCTTCAAATTGGCGAGCCAACACAGCGCATGGTGGTCTGTTACAACCTTGAATGGCCTTCCATACACGTATGGGCGAAATTTTGAAATCGCCCATATAATAGCCAGGCACTCTTTCTCAGAGGCAGAATAGTTTTTCTCCTCCTTCGACAGACCACGGCTGGCATAGGCGATTACCCTTTCGCAGCCGCTTTGCTTTTGGACAAGGACGGCACCCAAGCCTATATCACTGGCGTCCGTGTGCATTTCCGTTTCGGCATTTTCGTCGAAATGAGCGAGCACGGGCGGGCTTTGCAGGCGTTTTTGCAGCTCGCCGAATGCTTTTTCTTGGTCGTTTTCCCAGCTGAAAGGGGTGCTATCTTTCGTCAAGCGTGAGTGGCTCTGCAATTCGTGCGAAGTTTGCGACGAAGCGCCGGTAGTATGCGCACAGCCCGAGAAATCTTCGCACGCCCTTCTTGTCTTTCGGCCTTGGGAAGTTCGCAATGGCTGATGTTTTTGCCGGGTCAGGTAGGACTCCCGCGGCGTTGACGACGTGGCCCAAGAACTTGAGTTCCCCGTATGCGAAACGGCACTTTTCAGGCTTCAGCGTCAACCCCGACGTACGAATGGCCTCGAGTACAGACTCCAACCTTGCAAGGTGTTCGTCGAAAGTCCGGGCGAATACCACTACGTCGTCGAGGTATACGAGGCAGGTGTGCCATTTAAGGCCAGCTAGCACAGTGTCCATGACTCTTTGAAACGTCGCTGGTGCTGTGCACAGCCCAAACGGCATCACCTTGAACTCGTATAGGCCGTCTGGGGTTATAAATGCAGTCTTCTCTCGGTCTCTCTCGTCCACTTCAATTTGCCAGTAGCCGGTCTTCAGGTCCATCGATGAGAAGTACTTCGCGTGGCAGAGGTGGTCGAGGGCGTCGTCGATTCGGGGGAGGGGGTACACGTCCTTTTTCGTGATTTTGTTCAGTCGCCGGTAGTCAACGCAAAACCTTAATGTGCCGTCTTTTTTCTTTACGAGTACGACGGGCGCAGCCCAGGGGCTTTTCGATGGCTGTATAATGTCGTCGCTGAGCATGTCGTCGACTTGAGTCCGGATGGCCTCCCGTTCGTGTGAAGAGACGCGGTACGGTGACTGTCGGGTAGGTCGGGCTCCGTCTTCGATTATTATTCGGTGCTTCGCTAGAGGGGTCTGACGTAGTTTTGCGCTCGACGAAAAACATTCGTTATAGCGACGCAGCAAAGCCAATAATTTTTTCCGTTGTTCTTGCGGTAGCGCCGGATTGACGTCGAATGGCTGCGGGAGCTTGAAGGTTTCTACGGGTGTGCGTTCAAAGTCGGCGACCGCGATCACATCACTTGCTTCTTGCGTTTCTTCGAGGAACGCAATTGCAGCTCCCTTGTTTAAATGCTGGTACTCTTCGGTGAAATTAGTGACCAAAACGTGAGATTAGCGTTGCTTAAAGTGCGCAATGCCTCTTGCGACGGAGACACCGCGGTCGAGAAGCAACCTTCAATCACTCTCTACGATAGCGTCGATGTCAGAAGCAGCATCCTCACAGTAGACGGCGATCATCAAGCTTGCGCGGGGTGGCAGGGTGATGTGATCGTCGGCGATCCTGACAGCAGCACGGTGATCGGGGTTCGGCTGCGGCGTCGTGGAGTGATCGGAGGAAAATGTTATCGACTTGGTCTGCAGGTCAATTATTGCGCCGTTGTCCGTCAAAAAGTCCATTCCGAGAATCACGTCGCGGGAGCAGTTAGGCAGAACGACGAACGCCGCAGGGTACGTTGTGCCGTCTATGGTGACGCGCGATGTGCACGTTCCACTTGGCGTCACGAGGTGGCCTCCTGCTGTGCGTATGTGCGGACCGTCCCATCTGGTCATAACTTTCTTCAGCTTAGACGCAAATGGTCCGCTCATTACGGAGTAGTCGGCTCCCGTGTCTACGAGGGCGACTACATCAAAACCGTCGATGGACACCTTGACGTCGGATGCCGCCTTCCTCGAGTTCCGGGTGCGTCGGGGCGTCGCATCTCGGCTTGTGCGTGTTGACGGTCGGGCACTGCGCGTCGTCGTTGTCCACGTCTTCTCAGCGGACGTCTCGGTCAGGTCGGGTAAGCGTCGCGGCGTATAGCTGTCGTCGTGTTCGGGAGTCTCGTCAGGGTTAGGTCGGGTCGTCGAGATGAGGGCATGTCGTGAATCACTGTCTTCGGCGAGTCCTTGCGTCGTTGGAGGGTTTCCGGTTTTTCGCCATAGAGCAACTTCACCTCCAGAAGTTGCTGCTTTTAGTTTCCCCCGCGTGGGCTGGGGGACCTTCCACGGGCGAAGTCAGCGTTGCTACGGCGGTTCGGCGATTGGTATGGGTAGGGCGACGGCGAACGGTTGAAACGCGCTGGGCCACGGCTGGTTTCAGATAGATACTCGTCGATCTCACGTGGTCGTTGGCCAGGGAGAGGGCGAGGTGCGTCGACGGAGAAACCACGCAGTCCGAGTCTCTTGTATGGGCAGCGCCGGTAAATGTGGTCGGCCTCTCCGCAGTGGTAGCACAGAGGACGGTTATCGGGAGTTCGCCATACGTCCGTCTTCCTCGGCGTCTGGTTTCGGGCTACCGGGGGTCGGGCGGGTGACAGTGGGCGGCGGTACGGCGGGGCCTCTCGACGGCGTGTTGGAGCAGGGCGGGGTCGACGAACAGCCGCGGAGTATGTCATAGCTTGTGGCTCTCGGGGTACCTCGGATGGCGTAGAAGTTCCCAACGCTTGTTGCACTTCTTCTCTAATCACGTCGGTGAGGGAAGCGACTTGGGGATGCGGTGGCGTTGGGAGAAGTTTCCGCAGCTCCTCTCTCACTATTGCGCGGATAGTCTCGCGTAGGCTGTCGGCCGGGATCCGCGTGCTGCCAAAGTCGTTCTCATTGGCCGCGCCAACAAAGTTGCGGTCATACTGCTTAGCACGCATTTCGAGGGCTTTTTCAATGGTGCTGGCTTCGGTCACGAATTCGGCGACGGTTTTGGGCGGATTTCGGACAAGTCCAGCAAACAGTTCCTCCTTCACTCCGCGCATTAAGAAGCGCAACTTCTTTTCTTCCGTCATTTCGGGGTCCGCGCGGCGAAATAGCTGCTTCATCTCCTCAACGAAGATCACGACACCTTCGTTGGGGTGTTGCGTGCGCGTTTCCAACAAAAGGGCGGCTCTTTCTTTCCGCACGACGGTAGTGAAGGTCTTAGTGAACTCGCTTTTGAACTGAGCCCAGTTTGTCAAGGAGCTCTCGTGGTTCTCGAACCAAGTGCGAGCAGAATCTTCCAAGTAAAAGAAAACGTGCCGGAACGTTTCTGCGTCGTCCCACCTGTTGAATTTCCGGACGCGCTCCAGTTTCTCCAACCATTCTTCTGGGTCTTCTGCGGGGGCTCCTCGGAATGATGGCGGTTCCCGTGGCTGCTGCAGAACGACTGGAGGATTGGCTTGGTTGAGCATGGTGCTGGTTGCGACGTTTTTCTTCTTCGTCTTCTCCGGTAGTAGACCGAACTCGGGTGGTAAATCTTGCACGCGGAGGCTGGCTCTTGTTGGACTGGCTTGGCGGCTTCCAGAGGTTGTAGTGGGCATGAAGGGTGCGTACCCAGCACCTCCACCAGATGTCACGTAGCCAAGGACGAAGCAGTTGTTTGGAAAAGAAACAAGTTTATTGGAGCGAACTTGTGCTCCCCTAACAACTGAAAAGAATACAGAGGCGGCGAAGCAGTGGTCAACAAAGTGACGTACGTGCGTCGGCGAGCGTCGCAGAATGGAATGCCCCGGCGTCCGCACTGCAGGCTTTTAAGTGCGAATGCACTTTATAAGCGACCCCAAACCATCCACCGCCGGCGTCGGCGGCGTCGGCGGCGTCGGCGTCCGCAGTGCTCCTCTATATTTAAAAAAGAAACAGCATCCGGCGCCAGGTTTCGATCCGAGGACTTTGCGGCCGCAGCGCGACGCTCTACCGACCAAGCCACGGACGCGATGGTGATATCAGTGATAGTGACGCGCCTTATATCTTTAACGCATTCAAACTACGTCGTCAGCGGCGTGCGTTGGCGACTCAGCGGCGTTATAGCGGCTTGATAACTGCGTGGTGTACACGTGATACTACAAACCCGATGGAAGAGATGGAAGAGAAGGCGGCGAGGCGGTGGGCTGCGGGGGCCGAGCGCAAGCGCCGCAAGCGGGCCGACAACCGTGCATTCGCACTTTCACATTCTCCCCCTCGGGGAAATGCGGGGGAATTTTTTTATCTTTTGGCGCGCGTGGTTCTCGAAACGTCGATTCGCATCGAGAACATAGTAGATCCAAGAAGATTATTCTGGGCTGTTCACGTTAGATCGGAATGCTCTCCCTATCACAACAGATAACACATCCGGCACAGAAAGAAAGAATGGAACACGCGCTTCCCTTGGCGCAGAGATAACACAGACCGGCGCAGCCGGCGGTAAAAGCAAAACACAAATAAACAAACCCAATGTATGGTTCGCGGCAATATGATCAATATTCTCCCAGGCCTGTTCACAGCTTTCTGTAGTGGTTTGAAGGAGGAGGAAATGAAAGGAAGCGCTCTGGGGATTATATTGAGCCCGGCAGGGAGCCCACCTGCATGCAACCCAGCGGAGGGGAAGAAACGCAGAGGGGGAGTGAAAGGATAGAACAGAAAGAGAGATGAATAAGAAATAAGTCCAAGTCAGTCTGGCACATCTCAGACATCCCAAATGAGGTGAGCAGATCACCATCATGGCGTTTAAGGGGGCGGGACGCTTATCACCGTTTTCGTCACTCGCACTATCAGGAAAATTGGCACGCGCCGTAATTGCGGGGAAGGGGGGGGGGGGGGGCGTCGATTAATCGTGGTTCACTTACGTCACAGTTGGTTTATAGGTTTATATAACGGTAAAACGGTGGAAGTGCCCACTCGCCGTTTTTTGTACTATGTATATTTGTATTTAGAGTAGCCATTTTCCCGTCTGTCTTGGATATCAGCTTGTGGTTTTAGTCATTATTGTCTCTGAGCATAGTTGCATTGTATTTTGTTGTGCCGTATGGCGGGTTATTGGAACATGAATATAATCCTCATCATTCTTGCTCTCAGCTTAAACATAAAACGCTTGTTTCATTTCGCTCACGTGACTTCAACCGATTAACCCATTTCAAAAAATTAATGGCGACTGAAGCATTCTTTTGCACTTTCTTTTGCGAGAGTGATGACCCCGCCGTGTCGAAATGTTAACTGCGAAGCACGCAGAACCACGATGGCCCGCGCACAGGGGTTAAAAGCTAGCTCCGCAAACGGAATAAGTCAGTTGCGTTTCTCAAGGCTTCCCCCTGCCGATGCTACGTACTGGAAGAAAAGGGCGGCGGTATGTAGCTCGCGTTGTTTTCTATTTTCTTTTCCACTTTCTTTTGCGAGAGTGATGACCCCGCCGTGTCGAAATGTTAACTGCGAAGCACGCAGAACCACGATGGCCCGCGCACAGGGGTTAAAAGCTAGCTCCGCAAACGGAATAAGTCAGTCGCGTTAAAAAAAAAAAAAAAATTGGAATTGCACATTGGGGCTTGGGGTGCGGCCTGATCCCGGCGACCATTGCCGGCAACGCACTCCCTCACCAGAGCAGAATTGGCCACCCTGGTGTAGTAACGGCCACAACCTCCCATGAATACGCCAATTGACCCTCGGCCCTCAGTCCCCAGCGGCTGCGAAGCAACTGACCACGGCGGCGGTCAGACCTGTGACGTAGCAGAGGGTGCTAAGAATCCCTGGACCCGGACAGGCCGCCAATGGAATCTGAACCTGGCAACGTTTAACGCGCGAACCTTATCGAGCGAAGCAAGTCTCGAGGTGTTGTTTGAGGAACTAGAGGGCATTAAATGGGATGTAATAGGGCTTAGCGAGGTTAGGAGGACGGGTGAAGCCATTACTGTGCTGAAAAATGGACACGTCCTATGTTACCGTGGTCTAGAGGACAGAAGAGAACTGGGAGTGGGATTTCTAGTCAATAAAAGCATAGCTGGCAACATAGACGAATACTATAGCATTAACGAAAGGGCCGCAGGTCTTGTAATTAGGCTCAATAAGAGGTACAATTGCTCAAGGTGGCGCAGGGCTACGCGCCCACATCCAGCCACGACGACCAAGTAGTGGAACGCTTCTATGAAGATGTGGAATCGGCAATGGCTCAAGTAAAAACGCAGTATACCGTAGTTATGGGGGACTTCAATGCTAAAGTAGGCAAGAATCAGGCTGGAGACAAGGCAGTTGGCAACTATGGTCTGGGCTGTAGAAATAGCAGGGGGGACCTCCTAGTTGAGTTTGCAGAACGGAATAACCTACGGATAATGAATACCTTCTTCTGTAAACGGGAGAGTCGGAAGTGGACCTGGAGGAGCCCGAATGGGGAGCACAAAAATGAAATAGACTTCATATTATGCGATTACCCTGGCGTTGTGCAGGATGTGGAAGTGCTCGGAAGGGTAAGGTGTAGTGACCACCGTATGGTAAGATCTCGAGTTAGGCTAGATTTGAGGAGGGACCGCAACAAGCTAGTACGAAAGAAGCCAATAAATGAGCTAACAGTAAGACATAAAGTAGAAGAATTCAGGATCGCGCTGCAGAACCGATATTCCGCCCTTAACATGGAAGCCGAGCTTACGACACAGGAAGCCAGCGACAACCTTACACACATTATCACGGAATGTGCAGTAGAAGTCGGGGGCACTATGGCTAGACAGGATACTGGTAAACTTTCACAGGAGACGAAAGATCTAATCAGGAAACGGCAAACCATGAGAATCTCTACCGCAGCTGACAGAATAGAACTAGCCGAGCTCTCGAAGTTAATCAATAAGCGGAAGACAGCTGACATACGGAAGTATAATATGGAGAGGATCGAACACGTTGTAAAAAACGGAGGTAGCCTGAAAGCAGCGAAGAGACGTCTCGGCGTGGGGAAAAATCAGCTATATGCACTTAAGGATAAGCAAGGCAATGTCATCACAAATAGGGATAAAATAGTCACAGTGGCCGAGGAGTTCTATAGAGATCTGTACAGTAGTCGGGACATACAGGATTATGCCGAACGAGACAGTAGTTCAGAGGAGATAGACATCCCACCAGTAACGACCGAAGAAGTAAAGAAGGCTTTGAAAGAAATGAAAGGGGGCAAAGCACCTGGTGAGGATCAGATAACAGCAGACCTCTTGAAGGATGGCGGAGAAATTGTACTTGAAAAACTGGCAAACCTGTATACGCAATGCCTAATGACCGCAATGGTACCGGACTCTTGGAAGAACGCGAACATCATCCTAATCCATAAGAAAGGCGACATGATGGACTTGAAAAATTACAGGCCGATCAGCTTACTGTCAGTCGTCTACAAGGTATTTACCAAGGTAATCGCTAACCGAATCTCTGCAACCTTAGATTTCAGTCAACCTAAAGAACAAGCAGGGTTCCGCAAAGGTTACTCAACAATGGACCATATTCACACGATCAATCAGGTGATAGAGAAGTGCGCTGAGTATAATGAACCCCTATATTTAGCCTTCATAGATTATCAGAAAGCATTTGACTCGGTCGAAACCCTAGCAGTCATTCAGGCATTACGGAACCAGGGGGTAGATGAGCAGTACGTAAGAATACTAGAGGATATCTACAATGGGTCTACAGCTACCATCATCCTCCATAGGGAGAGCAGTAAAATACCTATAAGGAAGGGTGTCAGACAAGGAGACGCAATCTCTCCAATGTTATTCACAGCATGCTTACAAGAAATATTCAGAACGCTGGATTGGGAACAGGTGGGAGTAAGGGTTAATGGAGAATACCTCAGTAACCTCAGATTTGCTGACGACGTTGCGTTGCTAAGTAACTCGGGGGACGAATTGCAAAGCATGCTTTCTGCACTGGGCGAACAGAGTAGAACCGTGGGCCTGAAAATTAATATGCAGAAAACTAAAGTAATGATCAATAACCTCGGGACAGCACAGCAGTTTGAGATAGGTGGCGAGGCAGTGGAAGTGGTAAGCGAATATATCTACTTAGGCCAAGTTGTGACCCCAGATCCGAACCATGAGGCAGAGATAATTAGAAGAATCAGAATGGGGTGGGGTGCATATGGCAGACATTCCCAGATAATGAATAGCAGCCTACCATTGTCGCTGAAGAAGAAAGTGTATGACAGCTGCATATTGCCGGTACTCACCTACGGGGCAGAAACTTGGAGGCTAACTAAGAGGGTTCAACTTAAATTGAGAACGACTCAGCGGGCAATGGAGCGGAAAATGCTAGGTGTAACATTAAGGGACAAGAAGAGAGCGGAGTGGGTCAGGGAGCAAACTGGTGTTAAAGACATATTGGTAGAAATTAAGAAGAGGAAATGGACGTGGGCAGGGCATGTAATGCGAAGGCAAGATAACCGCTGGTCGTTAAGGGTAACAGAGTGGATCCCTAGAGAAGGCAAGCGCTGCAGGGGGCGGCAGAAAATTAGATGGGCAGATGAGATCAAGAAGTTTGCGGGGATAAATTGGTCACGGTTGGCACAGGACCGAGGTAATTGGAGAAGACTGGGAGAGGCCTTTGCCCTGCAGTGGGCGTAGATGGGCTGGTGATGATGATGATGATGATGATGAAGCATTCGTCGATTAATCTGAAGGTTAATCGATGAGTAGCCCACCCCTAATTAATATAGAGCATTCTGTAAAGCGAAAAGAAAATGCTTTTTTGCTCCCCAGGCAATGAGGCCTCATGACTCTGCCCCCATGCTCAAACCCCTTGGAAGCTGCTGACCCGAACGACCACACACATCGTCATCTCTCATTACCATATCGGTACAGCCACATCCTAGCTCATCATCGGCTTCAACGACGTACAGTCGGCAAAAGGCTTGTCTATAACGCGCGAGCGGAGTGCTCTGGACTTCGTGCGAGACACCTAGTGATAACGCCTGGTTTGAGACCGGTAGAATGTGAGCATGCGCATCAGCGCGGTGGCTGTGTCCCTTTTGCTGTGCCCGTCGCCTTGGATTCAGTACCTCCTTTCGCCGCGAGAAGCGCTGCCTGCACTGCCGGGCCGGGAAACAATAGCGGAAATGAGCGATTGGTAGTGCAGCGTTGGCTGCGTTTAACTACGTGCAACGCTTAACGCCTCTACACAATTTAGACAGGAATTTTTTCCTGTAGGCGAGACTAAGAACGACAATCGCCGAAAACGCATCGCTACCGGTGTTTTATAGCGACTAAATGTCGGTCTATGATCGCTTGCACAGTGCATTAAGTATTGTGGCGTGGGCCCGTCAGCAGTGACATGCAAAGCCGGGCCCAGAAACCGGATAGTGGTGCTCACGCGACTCATGCAGCTATTGGCGGAACGATAACGCAATGAACAGCTGTGCACCAAGGCTAATGCAGACGAAAAACTCTTACAGCGCGCGCTAAAGCGGGTAATCTCCGCTTTTGTTTCCCGACCTGGCAGCGCAGGCAACGCTTCTCACGGCGAAAGGAGGTACGGAATCCAAGGTGACAGGACAGGCACAGCGAGGAGCGTCACAGCCATCGCGCTGATAAGGGCCGCGCATGCTCACATTCTACAGGTCTCAAACCAGGCGTTATCGCTAGATGTCTCCCGCGTAGTTCGGAGAACGCCGCTCGCGCGTTATAGACAAGCCTTTTGCCGACTGTACTTCATCCCTCTCTCATCTGAAGCAACGCAGAAGAAGCAATACCGGGCAAAATTCAAAGAAATACTTCACACAGAACTCGACTGCACGAGATCCATCCTTCCCATCTGTCTCAAACAAACATATCTGGCCCACCTCCCCGTCCCCTACAGTGCATGGTATGGGGTATACTCCCACACCCGAAATTTGCCTCCTCTCCTAAACCTTTCCCATGACAAGTGGGATGGCCAACTGGCCAGCTCACACCCGAAGGATTAGCTCGAGCTGATCTCGCGGACGCAGCTGGCTGCACGCACCCAGGACTTCCTGGACTGAGGACATCACCCACGGGAGCAAAGGGCTCGACCTTCTGTCATGCTTTCTGATTATACATTTATTTCCCCCTTCGAAGGATCCTATTCTCGCTATAGTATTGCTCGCTCTGAACGCAGTCCGGTGAGCTTACCTGGATGCAAAAGTTCATGGCTGATCAACTACCACATCCAAGGTCCTCGAAAAATAGTTCAACTTCATTGATCGCTATAGCGTGCGATCACCGTAAGCTTCTCGCAACGCCGCTACCATACATTGCTCACGCTAGGGCAGCTCCTCCCAAGCTTGATTCTACGTAATGAACAACGCCTCACTCATGCACGGGGCGTAAATCTGCAGCGCACACACCGGTCAAGAAGTCGGGGAATACAGGGTCACGGGGGGTCACTCCTATCGTCCCGCCGCTATCGCCGAGTCGCGCTTGCATTTCGACTTGCCAGCGTTACGTAGACATCGCGGAAACGCTGCTGGCTATCGTTAGCGTGAACCGTAGCGGTATGTTTACGTCGCGGACGACTACTGGCTGCGCGAGGCGGCTTCGTCGGTTTCTCCGCGTGGTGCAACTGCCGGGTGAAAGGGGCGCCCCCGCTGACGACCGACCGGTTTGTCTAACTTTATACTCAAGCCGGCAATCGAGCGCGCGCGTTCGCCCAGCCTTTTGTGACGCTTTGGGAGGATCGGGTGGTGGTAACTCAACTCGACTTCTGATACAAGCAAGACGATGGGAGCAGCGACAGTTGTCATGATGATCCTTCTTACGATTTCAGCGGTCGACGCCGGCGGCAGGGGTGAGTGAGAAACTGGGGCGTCTTTTTCGCGCCAATTCCGCAAGGTGATCTCATATTTATTGCGCTGCCACTGGCGAAGCGAGTTTTGCCCGGAAAGTTGGGCATGAAATGTGGCCCGCTGCTGCTTTTCTTCGATGACATGTGTCGGCAGGCTCAGAGTTGAGCTAAGGAAATGGTATATTATGCTCAGCGCAATGATTTCATGGTTCTCCGGAAGAGTATACCGCTAGAAGAGCGACGCTGACTACCGCCGCAATCTAGGGGGCTCTGTTTTGCTTAATTAGTCCCGTGCCGTAACGGTGTGCGTGTAAGTGTGTGTGTGCGGGGGAGGGGGGGGGGTAGTCTTAAGCGAGTGATTTGACGGTTTCACCCTAGGGTAGCTTCGGTCTACTTCAACTATAAGCAATTAGGCGGACGAATACCGGCGACAAGCGGAGAAAATGTTGCGAATGGAGCATACGTTATTTGCAAACATTGCTGACAGTAACAGCCATTTTCCAAGTCTTGGAGTACAATATATTTGACTTGCACACGTTGTAAGCACTATCTTGTTCAAAGCCAAGTGTCGTGCTCTCAATGCGTATGCATTGTATTTTCTGGATTTCGAGCCACAACTCCCCCCCCCCTACCCCCACCCTTTCTTCCCATCGGGATGTGCAGTTAAATGTTTACGCGCAATTACTATGTTTGTAAGGTAGGTTTATTGCATTTTTGTACTTGCGCATCGCCAACCGGATTAGGGGGAGGAGGAAAACACTTTTATTGGAGCTGATTGGACGTCCGAATATTTTTAAACCTTGCTCCACAGCGTTAAAGACATAGAGTTAATACTGCTGACTGTTAAAGAGACTCTGCGACACTGCAGATAAACGCTTTAACTCTCTCCTTCGCGTCTGGAAGTATTAGCTATCGCCAGTCCGGAGCAGCACAGCGTGATTAGCTCGCCGCAGCAGATGCGCCTCCAGTTTCTGCCTTGCTCTTGTGGCTTTCTTTTTAAAGTGGCTATCGAATGCGTTTATTGCTGCAACTGAACGAAGGCTGACCAATAGTCGCTACACCGCTGAAATGACGTGAATCCAGCGGTCGAAGAACGCCAAGACAGGGAAAGAGAGAAACTTCTTTTGAGCAAGTTTCTAAGTTATCCGATAGGCATAGAGCGGTAATTTTTGGCTGGGGTAATTTGTGGCCCCGCATTCTAAGTACTGAGTGTGTTTGTCGACTACGTTCTTTAGGCATTTAGGATATTAAAGAAGTCTCAAAAAGTATTGCCGGGTCCCTTTTAATGTAGGACTACTGTCGCGTTATTAACATCGAAATAGAAATGATGTTTATTAAACCGAGCTCTGCTGAATTCATTACACATTTTGTCTTGAGCAGCTTTTGCAGTAAATTTACAAAATCTAGACCTCGCCGTCGCAGAAGTTGCTCAAGTCAAAGCATTGTTATAAATTCACCTTACTGTATTCAATATTCAGATTTAAGCAAATTCGTTGATACCGAATGGTGGTGGGTTAGAAAGTTACGTCCGTCAAACAAAGCCAGGCGTAAAGCTGGTCATGCATGCTCCGTATGTCGTTGCACACGAATGTCTTGAAATCAGTGGGGACAATATTTCCAAGTATGCAGGTGGAAGAATTCCAACCATTACTCCTCATTGTATTTTGTACTTAAAAGGGTGATTTGTACCATTATAGTAAAAAAACTCAATATCTTTAATCCTGAACATTCGCTGGAAATTTAATTTAAAGTGGCGTTATGCAAACGCCATTGGAGGCACAGACGGAGACTTGTTGGGAGCGGGAAAACCCTGCTCCTCGGAAATTGATCGCTTAGCATACTGCTTAGAGGACAATCGACGACGTAATGCGTTCTTGGATGCTGGTCTTTTCAACGGCTTGCAATGGCACGGTCTTCAAAGTATGGCGTAATGTAATTTAATTCTGCAGTGCGCCAAAAGTTTACAAGCCAGTATGGTGAAGGCGGTGCCCAAAACAGTACTTTTACTCGTGGGCGTCTACGCTCACGCTTTGAAGATTTGCGTCGCTTGATGATTGATTGGTTATGGGGTTTAAAGGGGCCATGCAGACACAATACAAGTTTGTTTTATTCGAAAGATTTCATGTTTTATAGTGCCCAAAATGCTTGCCCGGCAGCAAGCGATGCCGTATTCACTGAGAAATCAATCAATTGAGGTTAAAATTTTCATTCTTCCGCTAAACCGTGTGTTTTAGTGATGTCTGCCACGAAGTAATGTATGAGGGCGGGTATTCAAATGAACTTCCAGTGCATCATTAGGCTCTGCAGCCTAGCTCAGTCCTCTCAGATGGGGCTACTATAGCTACAGTCAGCCGCGGACCTTTTTCCGCCGTTGTTTTGCTTTTCACCGTATTTGTTTTTGTTACGGTAGCAAATAATCCTTTCGTGAAACATGGGTTATGATCGACATGCAGGGTCACGTAAGACGACGTCGCTTACGCCAATCGGCCAGTGTCGTGTAAGACAACTCCAAAGCGGCGGGCTGCTGTGCAGCTAGAAAGCATAGTGCGCCTGCAGTACCAACAGCAGTGCGCAACGGTACTTCTGTGTTTACGTGTATTTTCGTAACTTCCATTGTTTACCGCACCATTCTTACTGCTGTAAAATGGATATGCATTACATGTAAGCGCAAACAGCTCCTTCGGCAAGCCTATAAGCCCTGCCTAATTTGCGTTTGCTTTTGCCGGCCTCAGACAATCGCACAGCTGGGCACATATGACATCATAGGTTGTGTTGCGGGAAATGAGCTAGTGGGTGGCATGGCCGTTTCATTTTTTCCTAACTTTATAGCTTATTTTAGCGAAGTGCGCGTTAAAAGTGGTGTCAGTATAATTCGAACGAGGCAATCTATTGCATGGCCCTTTAACGCATCGAAGCTACGCCTCGACAATGAGGTGCGTCGTAGTGGATGGCTCCGGATTAACGCGGACCACCTGGGGGTCTTTAACTCTCACCGAAATATCGGCGTTTTTGCTTTTCGCCTTCACCAGAAAAGGAGCGACCGCGGTCGGTCGGAATCGAACCCCCGTCCTTTAGCTCAGCAGACAACGCCTCTGAGCCACCGCGGGGGGGGGGGGGGGGGAAAGATTCACGTCACGGGGGTATCAATGAAGCATGCCAATCAATTACACGGGTCTTCCGTAAATTAATATGCCGGTGTAACCGTGTTTCAAGTCACCGCCATGCGTCTGCGCCAGCGAAGAAAGAACGTTGCTATACGCAGAGGCAGTCTGTCGGAGTGCGAAGCCTCTCAATCAAGGCCATAAAAGGAAAGAATGCCGCGCGAGCAAGAAAATACGTTTCTCGGCAACCCCAGTGACAGCCGGCATGTGGCCCTGCAGGCGGGAGCGTTCCAAGCGCGTCGTCTGCTACCATGCATAAAAGCGACGTTCCCCCTACCCTCCACACGTTAGAGCGCTATCACTCGCATTCACTTTAATAAAACGACTTTCAATTTTACCCTCGACGGTTCGCGTCACGCATGTATGAAGCTCGGCGATAAAAGTTAACGCAGCGCCAGCCCAACAGTGTGGTGAGTGGCGCAGCTTCGGCGGCTGAAAAATATCCGTGAATTGACTGCCTTAAGTGGGCTAAAAATAAGAGGAATGATTGGACAAATAATAACGTAATTAATTAGTCTATCAAGGTAACAATGACGGCAGGAAGAGAAACAGAACGCTTACGACAATTATTTGTTCACTTCGTGGACCAACCCCCTAACTAAGTCTTGGCCCTATGGTTGGCCGATTCCCGGACAGGGCTCGCATTATTATCATCGTCATCCTTACCTCCAGCGAGACGGGAGTCGTGCCGCGCGAGGCACCTCCGGCGGGAAAACGAGCTGACGGACGGCCGCTGCATGCCCCTGCAAGAGTGTCTCGAGTCCCTGCAGACCGTGCGAAAGCTCAAGCTGCCCATGTTCTGCGGCCTGCGCGGTCTGCTGCCCATCGTGTGCTGCCCCAACATGGATCCCCCGCCCACCGCGGCGCCCCGTGAGTCCTACCTATTGCTCACGCTTTTCACCTTCCCGCTCTCATTACTTGTTTGAAGATGACGAGGAAGCGTTGGAGTCTGGTAGTGGGTGGTACCACCCACAGGTGACGTGGTTAGAACCTGGTACGCTGCTGGTACTACCGGGACTTCTTCACGGACATGAGTGGGGTTTTCGTCACGGCCTGAGCTCCGTTTGCGGTGAAATGCTTTATCCCTTCTTTTGTTTCTGCCAAATTTAATTGCTATGGGGCATAGCTCCTGCAATGAGAGTACCGTGCCGATCACCTACTCGGCGGGGTGGTGGTGGTGGTGGTGGTGGTGGTGGTGATTTATTACGAAATCAGGGAAGGAAAAAAAAAACTGGGGATATGGTTGAACTTAACGGGGAGTTCACCCTCATACAACCCGGTCCAGGGAAGGGGAGTGGGGGTTTCAAAGGATAGGAAGAGAGAAGGAGAGGGAAGAAGGAGGTGAGTGGGGGACAGTCGATGTCGCGTTAGTCTCGTCCAAGGCTCCACGACTACAAACGCTGCACTAGTGCTGCCACAACCAGAAAGTTGAGGAGGTGCTGGAAGAACTCCCGTCGGAAGACGTCCGTACCCGGGGCGGGGGTGCAGGTCTGGGGAGCGCTCCTCTCGACCGCAGGTTTGTCTGCCGATGCGTATTTGAAGAATGGACTGAATTAAATCGCTGTAGATTCAGTGTGCAACGGTGGAGGTGGGATCCGATCGAGCGAAATCTAGTTGATGCAAGAGAACTTGGGGGTGTCTTCTGAATGGTATCAAATTTATACGGGCGTGAGGCACCACGAAAAAAAAATGGTGTTGTGTGCCGCCAGGCAAACAGTTCATGCTTGGCAGACCTGCTCACATGTACGTCGTTCGGTTCAGTACGGGTTAAGGAATTCGTTCCTGCGCACCTAGCCTGTGTGAAGGGGTTAGTGAGAGGTGTGGCCTGTTCATTGTCCGCGGCTAAGGTCCTTCAGGAATTTTCTGCGGCTGGCTGCAGTCGCCCCAGTAAGGTACTTCTCGGATTGCCACCGAGTTAACAACCATCACCGTTTCGAGCATCCGCTGGCCGTGTAAACAATGTTTGGCCAATATTTTATGGGGACATCCAAATCGACATCCAGATGCCACATGTGCGGCGGTAACGAGCCAATTCTGCTTCTTGCTTTTCGGAATAGAAGCATTGTGGTCTGTGTGGCGGACACCCCCCGGCGGACTGCTCGAACAGACCCTCACGAGTATAGAAACAATCTCTCATAGAGGTGACAGAAAGGCGACGGTGCTATCGTGCTGAAGCAGTTGTTGAACTGAGTGAGCTTTCTTCAGGATACGCAGGGGAAAGGGAGGGGGGAGGGGGGGGGGGAGGCGAATGCAGGCTACGCATCGCTTTTCGCGAAAGAAACCGGTTGCAAAATGTCTTGCTTCATCGATAGAGAAACGGCACTGCCAAATGGTTCGAGTGCGCCTTCACATCATTTGTGACAAATTTCGCTCAGCTCTTCTCAACGAACAGGTGTTCATCATGGTGTTCATCATGTTCAGCTCAAATCAGCCTGTCTACTTTACCCTTCTACGGAGCACGATAAGCTGGCGTCGTTAATCCTCCACTTGTACCTGTTATTAAGCCTGCAGTTCAGCTATTCATATGAGAGAGGGAGGGAGGGAGGGAAGGAGGGAAGAGAGAAAGCTTTCATGAATAGGGAAGAGGCCCCACTATCGGCGGGGCTTGCTACTTAAGAGCTTCAGATGGGGTGAATATAGCAAGGAGAAAACCGATAAGAAGGGGGGGATGAGGTAAAAAGAAATAAACAAGGATAAGGTTATAATTGAGTGAAATATGGGCGGAGAAAAAAAAAGCAATATTAGCAGAAAAAGTTGCGAGGATTCTAAGGTTAAAGAGCCTCAGCCAACCGTGAATCAGTTGGAAAAATCAAGAGAGTCTTTTCCCGCAGTGCTGCGTCAGCATGGTTACGCTACGGTGCAAGAATGTGACCCAGTTCCAAGGCGTTTCCTCTTCGCTGTCGCACAAGTGCTCTTGTCGCTTTTTGCTGTTTCTCGCTGTTCACTATACTGCGAGCAGTAGCGCAAATGAGATGCCTCATGTCCACCTCCAGAGAACAATGAATTAAGGACGTTTTTAGAAATTACCGGGCGTTTTCAGAAGCTGAAGCACCGAGGAAAACACGTTAGGTCTATCCTGGTGCTGAACGAGTGACAGCCTTTACAACCATGACTGTTACCGCGAAGAATTTACCTCGAAAATATCTGTAGGAAAAATGTTGCCTCCAAAATAATTGCAAGAAAAGAGGTAAAATCGTGACATTCTGCAAAAACCACACTAGATTTTAAGATGCAGTCATAATACTGTTCATACGCTATGGGACAAGAAGTGTCTGAGCGTGTTTTGCTTTCTGCCCCTACGTGCAGCACCACCCCCAGTTGTGGTAACTCCTCCCCCGAGCCTTCCAGTCATCCGGAACCCTCCCGCCGGTAATTGTACTCTTCATATTCATTGACTTCACTGCTCCAGTCCGGATGACGGTTTTGCTCCATTTCTTTTCTTCTAAGAGAAACTATTCCATAATTATTGTAGTACTAAGCATTGTATTGTAAGCATTGTATTGTAGTACTAAGCATGATGATGTCGAAGCATTAGAACTAGATTTTAGCTAAAAGAATACACAAAGAGTTGCCGGAGTTTAGAAAAACGAAAGTCACCCCGAGTGACGCTCATTATTATGTATACGAAGCATATGTTAACGCATTACCTACAGCCCTACCGCTTTCTTTTTTTTTCTCGTCACCTTTAGGCATCGCTTGTATGACGAACTCAATTTATGAACCTTGTGGAAACCACCGAAACCACAGCCGTAATCTTTCGCTAAAAAATAATGGCCCTACCAAATTGTCCTACCCTGCAGAGTCGCTGAAAAAAAAAAAAAAAGATTTTAAACTTTTCTCATCTAAAACCAAAATTTAGGCATATGTAGAACACTAAGCATAGACCAATAATACAGGTAAACACAAATGGGCGGTTTGCTACTGATATTTTGTGTTTTTCTGCGCTTTTTTTGGTTGTGTAAGCGTAACTGTGTCCCTGAACTATAGTCACATTTTCCGAGTATTAAAGGGACACTGAAGTGATATGTAAACATTGCGGGATTACTAGCGCAAATTGTAGCCCGGAGTCCCCAGGCCATGTTTCGACCACTCTGGACGCGTTTACGCGATTTTATTTAGTAGAAAAATGAATTCGAAAATGCTGTCCTCCTCTCTTTACGCTCGCCCATTTTCTGTGGCGTTTTTGTGTGACGTCAGGAGGGGCCGAGCTCGCAATTGGCTGTGCTACTGCACGGCTCCCCGGCCTTCAGACAGAGTAAGTCGGCCCAGCGTTTCGTCCGCCGGCCGCCGACGGGTCGTCGCAATTCCTTCGCTCAGTTGAAACGAAGCCAGGACAAGTTTGTGAATAGAAGAATGTGCCTTTCTTTACTTGGTTAGTTTGTACACTGTATCTAGCTCCAAGTCAAGGTCGCTTCACACAAGCGCAGCACCAGCGCACATGCGACGCTTCGCTGACTGGTACGCCAGTAGGAAAATATAAGGCCTCTTGAAGGCGGGAGAAGAGTCAGCGAAGTCAATATAGGTACTAAGGAAATAAAATCAACTGATATTTTTACCGTACAGCGTAAAACTAGGGTGCGGGAAGCACTTTTTTGCGCTGGGCGAACAACCACAGCGGTCAGCAGCACGACTACGCATCTGCGAACGCTTTTCCGTCTACGAAATGCAGTTGCTAGACGTGAGCTATTTTGGAAACTCGGGGTACGCTTACTGCACGAGCGCAATACAACAAATAGTCACCTAAGCTGCTTGAAATGCCGAAACTAAATAAAAGTGTAAACGTGTTGTACAATATATACCTTATATAACCGAGGTCGGCTGAGCCGGTCTCGTGGTCTAGTGGTTTGGGGCGCTAGGTGTGTTGTCGCGAGTGTTTTGCAAGTCACGAGTTCGAGTCCCCGCGGGTACATGCTTTTTTTTTTGTAAGTTAACTTTTTCGTTTTCTGCCGATGTTTTCTGCATTGAGTTCACCTTTTTTTTGGGCCGCAACGTTCATGGCTCCACGAACTAGTTCAGTCTCCGGGGCATCAAGGTCTGAGAGGTAACGAGGCCGCGCACGCGGCTGCCCGAGCGCTTACCCACCGGGCGCCTCACCCATGCTCTCCCGGCTCGGAGATTAGCAAGCAACTTCTGCTGCGGTTTAGAGAAATCGTAAAACATTACTGCGATAACCGCCGGCTTTACCCAGCCCATGCAAAGGGTCTGAGCAAGGCCGATGAGCGAATACTGCGGCGCCTGCAGACGAACACATTTATGTGCCCTGCAGTAGCAAAGCATTTCGATCCTAAAACAGATGGGCGGTGTCTGCACTGTGGGGAGGTGTCCGACACCTTCCACATGGTGTGGGCATGCCAGCGCAACCCTGCGTTATCCCCCAACCCTTCCCCTACCAGAGAGGCATGGGAGGCGGCCCTGCTCAATTCATAGGTCGGCAAAACAGAAAGAACTCACTCGAACTCAATCACATTTTTTTTTTATTTACGCTGTACTCAATCAAACTCAGACTCAAAAAGTTCGTCTGTTCACAAAATCACTCGTACTCACTCATCAAATACTCATTTGTAATCGTACTCACTTGTACTCAAACTCATTTGTCCTCACGAGTATTCGTACTCAATCTGTACTCATGAGTACTGAATCTGTACTCATGAGTACTCACTCTCTACTCATGAGTACTACTCATGAGTACTACTCATTCAGCACTCACGAGTACTACTCATTCTGCACTCACGAGTACTACTCATTCTGCACTCACGAGTACTACTCATTCTGCACTCATGAGTACTACTCATTCTGCAATCATGAGTACTCATTCAGTACTCATGAGTACTCAATTTGTATTACTCACGAATAATCAACTTATCTGCACTGTTAGCTAGGTCGTAGCTCGAATGAAAGACTAAGTAGAAAAAATAAATTGTTTTATTGATTAGAAAAACACAGGTTACATATAAATCAGGACAGAGGAAGAAAACGTCTGACGCGGTGCACTGTCGTTGGGCGACTTACTGTGCGAAGGCAAGTACACTGTTGAGAAAGCGAAACGGAACGTAAGCACTCGCGTTGCGCCTGGCATCTCGTCTTGTTCTCAGGCCGGGTCGGGCTCAGGGGAGCTCGGGGCTTGTCGGTGCGGCCGTGGCCGTAAACTGCGTTTTTCTGCGTGTCTTCGGGTGGCAGCTTTTGTCGTCCGTTTTCGTTTCCGGGCGCGCTGATACGTATCCTAATCATGCTCTGAATCCGAAATGCGCCTGCCCCCAGGCACAATGAAGCGTTCGCGTAGATTGACGTCCGTTCGTATCCAGATCACTGTCCGCTTGTTCATAGATGCTCGATGCTGGCGTTTGTTTTTGAAAGACGATAGTCTTTCTTGGGCTCCTTAAACCCAGAAATTTTGGTCTGTCTGTATGTCTGTATGTCTGTCCGTCTGTCTGTCTGTGACTCGATTCAGCCACCCGGCCAAAGCAAAACAATGCCTGCGCATTAGTCTTATATAGTCACAGCTAAATCTACCCGTCTATGTCCGGTGTAAGGTTCATACTTGTCAACATTGTTGAAGAAGAACAAGACATTACGCAAATATGAGGCAGCAAATCAACACAGAAGTGATATTTGCAGTGTTCCTTTATAAAAAAATCAAACAGGCTTGCTTTTGCGAATTTAGATACTTCATCAACTGCAGAAAAAGAATTCACTCCGCCGTCGCCTGCTGTCGCCCGCGCCACTATAGCTTCTTGCGCCATTTTAAGAAATCAACCGGCAACAGTTACGAAAGGTTCCACTAGATAGGTTCCACGTTCTGCTTGCAACGCACGTGGAGTAGGGAAACGCGGTTCTATAAACGTTGAAGTAGGGCGCCTCGATTAACGCGCGTCTCCGCCGTACGGCAGCGTTCGCATCGAGACACCCGGTTTGGAGCAGTGGAACGCGGGAAATTTAAAATGATTTAAGCAAACCTTTGGCGTCTTTACCTTGGGAGGAGCGCGACGCATGAGGAACAACATGAGAGGTGAGCGGGAAAGCGAAGGGAGGCATTTACTTCGCAATAGCCGATAAAGATTATCGTCTTTTGACGACATTTGCAACGAAAGGAGCAGATACGCGGCCAATTTTTTGTTGTTCCAGATACTAGAAACTTTGTTAAGAGGGTGTTCGTCTCGGTGAGTTTCGGTGAATTTCAAATCTGCTTGATTTTATTGTGTGTGTGCCATGGGATTCACTTCGTCAGACCTGAACTTGACAGTGTTTACGGCGTTGCGTTGCTTGCGCCGCTTCCGTCGGCGATTGTGTTCGTGTAGCTCGTCGCGTGCTTGATGCATGTGGGGGCGTAGACGTCTGGTTTGTCCGGTGGCGAGCTGCGCTGTGTAGGGATGGCATAGTTCGGCGCGTTGAGGACGTTGCTTGAATTGACGCGTGCGTTGCGTATGGTGCGGGAGCCGTTTAGCTTTTCGTTTAGTGTGTGGTAGTGGGGCGTTTTCGTAGGGTGGCATGGCTGATCGGTCAAAGTCGTTGCGGCTCCGTGCTCGGAGTCACCGTGGTTGTTTCGGAAGTGAAACCGTTGTGGTGGGGGCTGAAGCGGGCGTAGTTCGTGCCGTCCGTTCGGTCCCACATTCCTCGGCGTCGCAAGCGTGACTTCGTCGTCAGGGCATTCGATGCTTCGTCTGGATCGGATTCATTCGTTGCCGTTCTTGCCCTGTCCGTGTAGTCGCTCAAAACCTTGTCTTTTGCCCGTTGTTTCGAGAATACTATAATCGCTATCTCTCCCATACAAGCAGGCTCCGTTTATCGCGAGTCCGCTTGCTCGCGGTTGCGTCCTCTTGTACGAAATGGTGTTTGTCGTGTGAGTCTCGATCGGAGCGCGGGTGCCGGTGATCTTGTTAATTCTGGCTCGGACATGCCGCATGCGCTGGCCGTGTCGTTGCTCGTTGACGGACCTACTTGCACGAGTGTCATGTCGTTCGTCCGCTGGACTCGGGAGGGAGCAGTGGGTGTCGGAGAGCTCGTACTTTCCGGTAGGGTTGAACCGCGTGCGCTGGGTCTTTTGTTGCTTGTGGCCAGGTGATTTCTGCGCTTGTAACATTCGCTGGCCAAGTCCGGATAGCACCTGCAGTGGGAGCGGACGATGTCGCGAACAGCAGTTTCCTCCGTGTGTGTTGGCTTGGTGGCGTTCCGTGCGTTGTGCATTTCGTTCTCCGTGGTCAGCTCCACTGGTTTTCAGTTGGATGTCGTTCGCCACTCCTGGTGCGTTTCGTGCGCTGTGCGTCTCGTTTTATCTAGGAAACTCCCCTATAATTGGGGTGCGGTCGTTCGCCACGTATGGTGCATTTCGGGCGCCGTGCGTCTTGCTCGCTTGTCGTGGCCATATCCACCAATCCGGATGCGATGTCGTTGGTTGCGTGGACCCACGCCGGGACAGCACGTGCGGAAAATGTACGTACCGGCTCCGTTGCGTTCCGTGCTCTCAGCGTTCCGTTCGTGTACGTCTGTACCGGAAGAGCAGGTGCCAGGAACGTGGTGCCTTCTGGCTCGTGCGCGCTGCGTACGTTGCGCGTCTCGTTGCTCGTTGCTGGAATGACCTGCGCGTGGGCGATGTAGCTCGTGGGCGATGTAGCAGAGCAACGTGTGTTCGTGATCTCGCCAGAAATGCACTGACCTATGCGTCTCCGTAATCGTGGCGATTACCTGGGAAAGGTCCGGTGAGCACGCAATCACAATTTTGCATGCGTCGTCTCGTTCATGTGCGTGCCGTCGTGCACTCTGCCTGTGCCCGGATCTCGTGCAGTCCAGGCACCGTGGAAAACGTGCGGCCGACTCTCGCCAGTTGTCTCATAAAACTTTCTCGTTCATCGCGCAGCCTTCTGCTCTCAAACAGCGCCGCTTGCACGGTCCTCTGCCGTTTGTTGTCGGAGGCACCCTGAAGTACCGTTGACACATTCGTTCGTTTGGAGAGATGGCGACGTTCTTCGTTGTCCTCTAGAAGACGCAAGATGATGTCGTCCTTACGGCCAGAGCAGGGTAGCCCTCGTAATCGTAATGCGCTCACGAACTGCTGTTTCTTCGTAGAGCATAGGACGTAGCGTTCCGTTGAAGGCAGCACTGTGTCGACCACCGCTGGCGTGGAGTGCGTCGGTGCCCCATGTCTGCGTGCTGCACTCTCGTAGTCGTGGTGCGGTCTGTCCAGGTTGTTAGTCCGTTCGTCCTCCGCTCGGCCTTAAATCATGATCCTGTCGACTGCAACATCTTAGCTACGTCGTGGCTCGAATGAAAGGCTAAACAGAAAAAAATAAAATGTTTAACTAATTAGAAATACTGAGATTACATATACATAAGGACAGAGAAGCCCGAGAAGAAAACGTCTTACACGGTGCATTGTCGTAGGGCTTCCCACTGCGCGAAGGCACGTACACGGGAGAGAGCGAAACGGGACGTACACACTCGCGTTTTGAATCGCGGGCTGAATCGCGGGGCAGTTGGCCAGTTGTAGAGAGGGCGCATTATGTACATGAAGCTACTTAACGGCGACCCCAGTAGCTCCCATGTGTACAGCGAGGCGTGATATTAAGTTGCAATAATGAATTATCTTTATGGCGGACACAGAAAGACAGACTGACAGGCCAACATTGTCGCGCTCAAGTGGCCAAAGAAAGACTATCGTCTTTAAAACCATCTGGAAAGAGACGCTGCCGCCGCTGTTCCGAATTCTGCGAACATTGCGCAACGGTATCCCTCGCAACCGCCGCCCGCCCGCAAAGTAAGAGATAAACAGAAAGACGAAAACCGGCTAGCGCGCGAAAAGCCAAAGAGGGAGGTCCCGCCGCGAAAAAGGGACAGGACGGGCGCTACGCGTCGTTGTGTCTATTTCCGTTAACAGCTAGGCCAAAACCCACACGGGTCTGATCTTACTCACTAATTTTTCTATGCGTGTGTGTGCGGTTAACCAGAGCGCCCGACACAAATTTGCTGCACCTGGCGACGCGCCGACGGTGGGCACGATTCGCGCCTCGGTCAGCCAGCCCGCGGCAGACGTGCCGCAACTGGCGGCACGCGGCGCCGCCGAGTCTACTCTCCTTTTCCCATCGAGACGACCGCACCAAATCATGCTTGGGACGACCGGCCCGCAAAAGACACGCAGCGACGAGTAGACTCTGGAGACGGCGCCGCTGAGTCGCCTCCCCTTTCCCATTCGTGGCTCGGCTGACGCAATCACTTCGCCTGCATTCGCCGGATTCACTGCGGCCAGTGATAGTCCTGATTGGAAAGATTCGAACTGCACGCGGCTGCGGCGGAACCCCGGCGGTATAAAACCAGCCCTGAAGCAGCGGCTGTGCAATGGCATTTCATCGGAGGCACTGAGTTGAGAAGTGCCTTTGTGCGAGCCATGGAACGCTCTTGCTACCTTTGTATATATTGTATATGAATGCAGCTTAAAATCACCGTCTGCTCGACAACTTCATCGCTATCCTCTGCGCCGCGTCGATGGCGGACTGAGCAGGGCAACGTCGCAACATCTATGCATCTGTATTGTTAACCTGTGGCTTTTGTATCTATGTTGTACAACGCGCCCCTTATGTAACACCCCGCTGTGGGGTCTTTAAGGAAATAAAGTGAAGTGAATCGAACAGTGGTGACTGAGCTAGAATGGCCCAGTCCCAACAGTGTGTGTGTGTGTGTTCGGGGGGGGGGCATGGAGAGGGTATCGGTCGCAGTCGAGGGCCGCAGGGCACCCAGTTGCTGCCGGTACTTGGCAGCCGTTACAGCAGCGTAGAACTGCTCTGCCGTGCTTTGTGTACTCGAGAACAAAGTTTGTAGACGCGTTTTTCGGAGGCGTGATAGCTTGCACTGACGTCACTGTATTGCCGTGTTGGTGGGTTGGTTGCACAGTAGAAATATGCAGCTCCTATCTCGAGCAACGCGGATGAAGCTGACAGCGATCGATCAAAAAGTGCGGTGACGTCGTTATGTGCAATCCACATGTTTTACGAGACGTTCCAAGATGCGAGCTTAAGCGACAATCCCGGCGTCTGGCGTTGGCGTTCATCAATTCAAAACAATTCCTTCACGAGGCCTCTCACAGTGCGAGCTTAAACTCGGCGGTATAGTTGCTAGCGAGGGGGGGTCGCCCCGCCTGTAAACAGTAGTGAAGGTAGGAGAATAACAACCACCGAAATTCACCATCGTCAGCGCCCTCATTACATGGTGGCATAAACGAGAAGCGGCGAATCGGGTTGCCACTCGAAAGTAAAGTCATTCGAAAGCAAAACGCTCCTCCAGGGGCAAGATGATAGAGCTCTTCGACAAAGTATGCGAGGCTAAACAAGGCGCCGCACGCGTTGAACTGGGTATTATTATGTCCGATTCACAACTCACAAACGTGCTTAGGTGTACTTGGATATTTTATTTCCATTGCTGGGGCAAATTCCACCGCCGCGCCTGCACGCCGTAGTGCACGGTGGGGCTATATGCTCACTTGTAAATGACACTACACGAGACCATATTACTAGCGAACCTGAGCAAAATGTTTCAAAACGGGAACCTAATAAAACCATATGGGCGCACGTACATCAGCCAAACTGTCGCTTGAATAAGCACAGCGAACGTTACAAACCACGCAGTCGGTTTGACACGAGTAACGTAAATTAACTGCGACTGTTGAAATGAGCGGTTCGGCTCACGAAACGACTACACAGCGTGACATGCGTCTACGGAAACTTCTGAAGACCGAAAAAGAGGGACTTCAGTACGCCTAGTTCGTGCGTTGTTAGCAGCCTCCACCGCCTCTCCCCTAAAACAATTGGAAGGGAGCAAGCGCAATGAAGCCGCCACGCGTTCACAGGCCGCGTCAACAAAAATAACTGCGGCAGTCAACAAGTCCCATCAGAGAAGAGCAACTGCGGCCGCGTTTCCCGCCGGGCCTTCACCCCCTCCTTTTTCCCTCTTCACCGTGACCCCTTTGCGAGCGACTGCCAAAAAACGCTTACAGCGCCAAACAGGGACCGGGAAAGGAGGGAGGTGCAGTTTTCGTTGTCTAATTTTACCATCCTTGACAGTTAAGCTGCACAGCGGCACCGCTAAATGTTTGCGACTCGTACACGCGCGTCCGGACTCGAGCTCGTGATAAAACTTGTTTGCACTACTGTACTCAGGAGTGCATATACTCATGAATACACAGTACTCATGAGTACACAGTATTCATGAGTATTGTACTCATGAGTGCTGTGTACTCATGAGTACTGTATACTCATGAGTACTGTATACTCATGAGTACAGTGTACTCATGAGTACTGTGTATTCATGAGCACTGTGTACTCATGAGTACTGTGTACTCATGAGTACTCATACTCATTAGTACTCAAACTCATGAGTACTCATACTCATGAATACTGTACTCATGAGTACTCATACTCATGAGTAGTGTACTCATGAGTACTGTACTCACGAGTAGTGGACTTACCCCTGTACTCACTCGTCATCGTACTCACTGTTTTTTTCGGGGTGTGTGATCACTCATCATCGTACTCACTCGTGAGTTTGAGTACAAATGAGTACAAATGAGTGTACTCACGAGTGAGTACGCCGACCTATGGCTCAATTGCTCGGGGCTGGAGTTTCAAAGGGCTCTAGTTCGACGGTGAGAGTGGCGGCCTTGACCAATGGGGTCCCGGAATAGGGACTGCACCTGTGCGGAGCGCCACAGGCCCTAACTCTCTTCTATTCTGATCAAAAATAAAGTTTCACTCCTCCTCCTCCTCCAGAACGCGCGCAGGCTGGCACTGGCGCGCTAGCGAGTTCTCGTTGGCGTGCTGTTGCCATAAGCACCGACTGCTTGCGGGCAGTGGGCACAGGCCAGAATGAACAGACCCTTGGCCTGGTGCGAACACGCTTTTTACGGTACAGGCATGAGTGAGGCAAGCTCCAAATATGGGGGAAAAGCGCATGACATTTTGGCGTCTGCGGGTACGCGGAGGGCGTCCATGCACTGCGTAGGCCTCGGCTAGTGAATGCTACGATTCGAAGCCGTCCTGGGAGGCTTATCTTTATGCATTTTCACAGCTGACGACATGGCAGAAGCGCGGTACGATGATTACTGAGTTATTGAGAATGCCCATCCAACAACGCCACCGGTTGTGTTTTACAGAACCGAAACCGAAACCGAAACTTGTTTGGTTGCTCACCTTGGGCATCGTCCAATCACGGTACCCGCTCCTCCTAACGTCACAGCTTTAGTTGGTGCGGCCGCCGCAAACCGCGCATGGTAGTTTTTCTTTTTTCGCGCTTTGTAAAATAATTATCGATTTGTCAACCGGATAAACAATGAAAAGTGTGCTAATTTGAGCCAGTCTACGCAGTCCAAGCAAAAACGGGAGCTTGACAAATTCACTTCAGTGTCCCTTTAACTGGGATAGTAGGGTGTTTAGAAGCGGCTGTAACTCCTGTTCTAAGTTTTGTTGCAGATACGGTACAACCAATCACGCCAGGTTTATTCGCTACGTGGAAAGTCAAACAATAAAATGTTATACTATCCTGGTTAAAGAAGTTGTGTAGGAGCATCGAAGTGTGAATTTTCAGGGAGTGCGTATATATTCTATACATAATTTCCGTACACGTGCACTCCTCTACGAACATTGCATGCCTTGGAGGCCCTACTCTTACATGACTCGGAGCCCTTTATTAAACGGCGTTTTATTAAATGCCCAACATGATTCATGTACACACAGGAAGTGTCGCATCATATGTTGCGGGCGGACGAACGAACGACGGATTTATATAGGTAGTCGCCAAAGAATGCTTACGCATTAAAGAGGCTATAAAGACAAAAAAATGGGTTCAATTTGAAAGAACGATCTTCTGGTAACTCAGTCGGCTTCATTCTCGTTACGGGAAGACTTTTTTTTTTTTTTTTTTAACGGGAAAACACGCGATATATACTTAAATACTTTCAAACTTCGCGCGTAAGTGAATATGGGCCTGGGTTAAAAAAGGCATAGTTATCAATGTTTTAAGTGCACGTTCGCATTCAAATGATATTATCAGACAAAACTAGAGGCTCCACTACAGCCGCTCAGTCATGTTTCTTGGGGGTGGCTTAGCTCCGCGGCCGCAATTCGCACGAACAAGATTCTGTGACGTCATAGAAAAGTGACGTCATAGAAAAAGTGGCCGGGGAGTCGCCACTGGTTCGCATGTTTTCTTTGATTTCTCGATTATTTGTTTGAAGTTTACGATGGAATTGGTGTCATTGTAATCGGAACAAAGCAGTCTTTGTGATAAAATAAACTTGTATTTTGTCTTCACTGCCCCTTTAAGAGAAACGCCCTCAATCGCAGTTCGCTAACGACGTTCATTTCTCGTTCTCTTCTGGCCGCTTACCGGCTTACGTCCGTGTGTGGTTCCGGAAAGGAGCCATAACACACACACGCACACCCTAATGACCAGCTTCAAAACAAATCGGTAACGTCGGTCCACTAAAAATAGCCTAGATGCGCGGGAAAACAATGTCATTAAGCTGGGCACGTTAGACACACCCTTAATCGCAGCTTGAAAATGACACTCCATTTCGTGGCTGTGAACGCCCGAGTCCTTCCTCCCATGGACGTGCTCAGGAGAGTATCAGCGGAGTCTGTGCCGTATACAAGCTATAGCGACAATCTCATCATGCAGATGCACTCTCTCTGTAACGAAGCAACGAAACGCTTACTCGTGGGGAATTATTGTTAATACAGAACGCCATGTTGCTACGAAGCATGGTTGGCTGGTTTCGCTAATTGTTTTGTGGCCTTTGCCGTGTCGAGCACGGCTGTCGTATCCTGCACTGAAAGCACAGACGACGCTTGTTATTCTTTGTATCCAGCCACGTCCGGCTACGTTGATTGGCAGGGCAAGAGTACACAATAAGCTCGTTTCTCACCGAGATTACTCCGGATCGATGGACCATATGTTCTCGGTGCGATTGCATGTTTCTATAAAGGACTGCGCTCCAAGGTAAACACGCGCTCACGAAACGTCGCATCATTCGACGGGCGCGCTGAGAACGCGCACGCGAATTTATTCGATGGCGTCTTCGCCGTCTGCCGGTTTGTCATTGTGTTATTGGAACTCATGTTCGCTCTATGTTGTAAAATTTATCGGCCACACAAATATCTTGTCATCTTTGACGTCGTACTGTGCTAAAGTAGGTAACGGAAAAAGTCGTGCTTCGTGGCAGTTCGCTGCGTGCCCTTAAACGTTCGCAAGTAGTTTTTAGAGGGAAAGCTGCACTACGCTATGTCTCGCAAGGTCATTTATTGCGTCGCAATGACCTTGAGCTGCCGGGGCGCAAGTGTGGCAGGTGTGACGTCACGCCACGTGATCCGCTGTGGAGAGGCGTCGCTGCTGCGATCGCTCGGAACATAGAGTTTCATACTAATGTATCCTAGAGGGAAATCGGGCACCACTGTCTAGGGGAGCCGCGCTTCGGCGAGCATTCCGTCATGTACCGGGCAGGCACGTTCCACTTGTCCTTGACATGGCTCATCAACAGGCTGAAAAGCTGGCTCTGGCTCCAAAAAAGCAACAATATTACTGTAGAAGGTTCGTCAAATTTGTTTTGTTATTATAAAATTGAACCTTCAAAAACATTAACTCGTCAATGATTATGCAGAAGCTTCATGCACGATGAACAATAAAAAATGTTACCCTTTTTTCTGCTTTTGGCTCGAGACAAAAAAGAAGCCATATGACTAGCTAAGCCAAGTAGGCGAGGAGCGTCGCTAGCGACAATGGCGCCGACCACGGCAGCCCGAGACTGAAGCGACAGATTTCCCTCTATTATATATTAGTATGAAACTCTATGGCTCGGAGTGTCACCGCTACGGTACCACGCTACTAGGCGAGGGTGTAACGACTGCTTCGCCTGTGCTTGGTCCCTCATTCCCGCCGTGGATGGCGCACCACCGCCGTGGCAGGTGTGACCTAACTTTCATGAAACAATATGTGCATAGTCTTTGCAAACCTAGTCAAACAGACATTTCGCTCGTTATAACTATAGGTTTATATGTGCCAAGCCTCACCCATTTTCATTCCTATTGCATGCCTGTGAGATGACTTTTGCCACTTGGGTGGGACGCAGACGCTGCACCGTGCACCGTGGAAGGTTCGGGACGGCCCGGTCGGTGCGTGCCACTGGACACCTGCGGAGCCTTGGTGGAAGCTGTGCGCCGCAAGCAGTTCCCCAGCCTGTGCGACCTCAAAGATGGCGTTGCGCACGCCTGCTGCCCTACCAACAGTGAACCTGCGGTGGCGGCGGTGTCCCCAGTCACGACGCCGAGGCCGCCACTCGAGAGGGCCATCAAGATCGACGGACTCAAGTACGAGAACGGAAAATGTACGCTCATGGAGGTGAAGTGACGCGCCCAGGCCTAGAAAATGTGCGGCTTGCATTGTGCCGAAGCTACGAGACGTGTCGTGGTTGGAGGGAAGATTATTGGTGGTTAGGTTACGGATTATATATATAGTTAACACAATGTGAACGACAGGGATGGAAGTAAATGAACATAGAGTGGAGTGGAGTACAGAAGGGCAACAACGGTACCCTGTCTACCCTTGCGCTCAACTCTATGAAAATATGGAACACCAGCCAATTACGCTACTCAAAGAACCCACAACACGAACCCTGTTGTGTTTTGTTGTGTGTTTTTGGACTTTTTTGTGGGTTGTGTGCCCTTTCTGTTCTGTCCTTATTTTTCGTGGTGCTTTATATCAAACACGCATGAACCAACTAGCCGAAAGCCTTATAGCCGGCAACGAGTTAGTTTAGACCACGTTCGCCGACATCTCGTACAAGAATGTTCGTTGTACACGTCTAGACTTTGCTATGCCCTTGCTATTTACCAACTCGAACCTATGAGCGTAAATTACCGTGTTATCACTCACATCAACTGCCGTATATTCAAAGATGGAAAGTGAATTCAGAAGGCTTAGTTCCTAGTAAACTGGTCTTCGCATTGGCATGCTAGGAAAGCACCTGTTTTCGCTTTCGTAAGGAAGTCGTGTCGTGCGCTGCCTTCCGTTATAGCCTCACTTTAGATGCCATCGTACGTACAGAAATGGGGGATGCTCGCTTGGAGCATCTTCCCGTTCTAAATCGTAGATTGCTTTTGCTTTCTCCAGCCACGGTGAAGAAATGTCTCGTTAATATCTAGTTCATTTGTTGCTGCGGCCGAAACTTCCAAATCACGTCACAACTTGCGTTGAATTGCAGAGGTAGAACCGGATAGATATAATAATTTAACACACGCACACCATGCACGTGCTAAACGGGCATGTGTGGTTGACCGATGCCGCGCAGGGATATAGTCCATAGAATACGTGACAGTCGTGTGTAAGCGAAATCATTGCGTCTTGATCATATCCCGTGATTTAACAAGAAGGCTGTCGTCTGTTATGGCTCTCTCTAAAAACACATGCGGGAAAGCTCACGTAAAACACTTATCTGCAGTCACTAAGTGGTCTGGAATGGAACTGCTTGAATTGTAAAACCAGAGGAGTGGTGGTGGGTAAATGCGGATTATGACACTCAACTAAAAAATATCGAACCACAACCACCAAACAATACACTTTGAATGCTTTTGCGGTTTTTTGGCGTCGCGAAAACTACAGCAGCTGTGTAGAGAGTGATAGAAAAAAAAAATTATTGAGAGACTAGTTCTTAGATGACTTGCATTGCACTTAACCTGAAAAAAAAAAATCATTTTTTTTCGTGCTAGAAGTTGTTTTTCTTTACGTCTCTGCTTCAAAGATCACTTTTAGAAAACTTCGGTGCTATATACGACACTCCTTATGGCGTACGTCCTCTTTGGTTTTCTATGGAGTGACTCAGCCATGTTGTTATTCAAGTTGACCGTTATTCTTTTTAGATTTCTCCAATACCTTATATAAAGCAAAAAAAGAAAGATATGAGACTAGCCGCAATTTTTGCGACTTCAGCCACAATGTTTTTACGTTTCTGCTGTTATCGAACCGACTTCACTCGAATGAGCTTAGTCGTTATCGATAACTACTTTTGGGGCTGAAATCCGTTTCAAATGAGGCGCCAATGTTGAAATGAAGTCTTATTTGAGCCAACACTACAAGCACAAAATACGCTACCTTTTCTTAACACGAAATTGTTTTATTCCGGGAGACACGAAGATTTCAGTGACGTCATATCCGTCACGGAAATGACGCCAGTGCAACGATGCAAGCGGCCTGTAAAGGGTGCACCCCCGTACACGGGGTCTCCTTGCGGGGAAGATACTTTTAGTACTAAAGAGTACATTATACTTAGGGTTGTTCGTTTTCGAATTTTATATTTTAACACGAAAGTGTTTTATGCCGGGATACACCAAGATTTCACTGACGTCATATTCCTCACGAAAATGACGCCAGTACACCTTTGTCGAAGCGACCCGCCAGAAGGACGTCGCTCCCCAAGCACACCCACAAGACAGCCGCCGACCCGCAAATCATGCTCAGCAGCAGATTTCGCTGCATATTTCACTTTCATGTTTTACCGATTCATATGACAGAGGAATCAACCACAGTTTTCTCTTAGATAATTTGGTTTATAACATCAGGGCACTACAGAATAACCGCATGCATTATTGTAGAATGTAATAACACACAGGATTTCTAAAGCTACAACCATGACATTGCCCTCAAAAGAGACTGCGGAACATCACAGCTAGGAAAGCTGACAAAAGCTGTCGAATGTCTGCTCGAATGAACTCGCATTTCATCCCTGCGGCGTGCCTCAATATACGTCAAGCTTTGCGGGAAAATAACTGAGAATCACGGAACAACTTTTCACGAGTTATAAAATTAAGAAAAAAATAATTTCCGCCTCAGTTTCTATTCGCAGACTCTGAAAACCGCGGCGTTTATTGGCTCCCGATCTTTTCCCAGGCGGTGCTCGAATTGCGTATAGCCATTACGCAGACACTTGGAGGCTAACTAAGAGGGCTCAACCTAAATTGAAGACGACTCAGCGCGCAATTGAACGGAATATGATAGGTGTAGCATTAAGGGACAGGAAGAGAGCGGAGTGGGTCAGGGAACAAACGCGTGTTAAGGACATATTAGTAGAAATTAAGAAGAAGAAATGGACGTGGGCAGGGCATGTAATGCGAAGCCAAGATAACCGTTGGTAGTTAAGGGTAAGAGAGTGGGTCCCTAGAGAAGGCAAGCGTGGCAGAGGGCGACAGATAGTTAGATGGGCAGATGAGATCGAGAAGTTTGTGGGGATAAATTGGTCGCAGCTGCGGGGTAATTTGAGATTAATGGGAGATGCCTTTGCCCTGCAGTGAGCGTAGATCGGCTGGTGATGATGATGATTACGCGTAAGGGGCTTTGAGTGGCCCGGCGGAAACTCCCACGCTGTTCATTTGGCAGACGCTGTTCCAAGAAAGAACTCGTCAGATGGTTTATTGTCTCTGGAACACCTGCTGAGTTAAGCTCCTCTCGACGTTCACAAACACCTTCCCAGTGGCCGTAAGTGTGAATTTATTTATTTTTTGTTGTTATTTTCAGACTGCGGCAAGACGCCAAATAGACCAGGCCACATTGATTTCAGACCAGTTGTGCACGGTGGTAAAGATGCTGAACTTGGCGCCTACCCTTTCATGGTGAGTAATTGGGGAAGTGAGTCATTGGTGAAGAGAGGGACAGACCACCTTTTATGCTTTTGTCTTTCGCACTGCCGCTCAAGTTAGGCTAAGTTCTTCACGCTTCAAAAACATTACCCACACACGTACCTGTCTGAGCTCTACGTATTGTTGTGCCGCGCTCTTGGCATATACAAGGAAGACCGGTGAGGCGAATGTAGCTCACAGATAAGATAAGTAATGTAATTAGTTTTTTTATGATGTCTAGTGAGCTGCTTCTACTAAATTACATTATTATTTTAAGGACATCTCATTCATACCTTCACGACATTTTTATGGAGTTATATGAGACATTTAGTTAGCCTGTTAGAAGTATTTTATACCGAATGAGGTGTATAATATTACATTAACATTTACTTCGTCCCTAAGAAACTCAGATTTAGAGTTCGTGCTTACTGGATTCTCACCAGGCGTTGATGATTCAGCAGAAACACTGACAGTTCCTCAGGACGTCCTCCTTTTTAGCGCAGATTCTCCTTGGCATCGTCGCACCCTTAAATGGCTATTGACCTGATCGCATTGAGAGTAATAAATTATAGAAGGTCTTAACACCGCGTACCCATCAAAGCAGTGATGCTTACGTCCATCGCCTCCTGTATTTTTACAACGCCAAACGCATCAGCCCAGACCGGCCAACCAAGCCCTCTTCTTCTACTCTGGCCACTCTCCCCCAATCGGTAGCCTTCCCAGTGCTTCAATCATGTGACCAGTTCCGCTTGGGGCGACGCGTGGTGGAGAGCGGCAACGTTGGCAAAACATGCTCCGCCGCGGCTCTGAGCTTTCTAGCGCTGGCGCGAGCGCCATTTCTTTGACACTCACAACCATCGGTTGCCTTGGCAACCAGGCACAAGCCTCTCTCGAAGCCAGTTACAGTTGCGTGCTGCCGGTTCAGCTCGGGGCCCCACCTCGCGACATGTGGGCACTACAGGCGTACCGCTCACTCCCATTGGGAAGCGCGCGATGCGTTTGGCATTGTAGAAATACAGGAGGCGATGTTACGTCTCGTGAAGCTGAACTAAAGGTAGCTTCACAGTCATGCGTGGCGCTATCTACATAGATTCATTAATCTTGACAGCATCTCCCGTTTAACAAAACGTTTTCTTTTGTCACTGCGGAACGACCAACTCGGTATCGATTCCTGCTATAACGGCCATGATAACGCTTACTACTAAGTCGATAACTTCATAGCGAATTTCGCAGCACCATGCCTATCGTGTACTTACGCTATCAAAGTTCGATGCGAAGTTGCTGTTAACTTTCTCAAATCTTCAAAACTCCCAAGTGACGTCAGACGTCAAATACAATACCCGTATAAAATAGTTTTTATGACAATAAAATTTACTCGTGCCGTTGTCACCAACAAAATTCAGCAGTCCGAATTCCTGTGGCGAAATTCCCTCTTTCTCTGATCATTAGTTTGAAAGGATATGGAGCAAATATCTGACGCGGTATTGTCTGCGATAAAGCTCGAGTAACTTATTGAAGCCCTCAATTTTTCATTTGTTAATACGCATTATCTCAGCGCACTAAGCTTCGTCACACAACTGTAAGAAAACTTTTCGTTGATCGCATATTGCATGCTTCGGGCTTGGTGTGTCAGGTCGCCATTTACAAACCATCCCATTTTTAAAGCGAAAGCTTTATTAGTGGGACTGATTGCGTCCTCTCAAATGACTAATTGATTGATTTTGAGGTTTAACGCTCCGACGCTACACGGGCGATGAGGCGCGCCGTATAGTGGAGAGCGCCGGATTAATTCGACACATTTGGGGATCTTTAACGTGCGCCTAAATCGCAAACACACGGGCGTTTCTGCGTTTCGGCTTTCTGTCAAATAACTCATGCATTTCCCCATAGACCGGTTGGTCGACCGAAAAGCTCTGATAAGATCTCTGGACAAACAGCGCGCGCATGAAACCGGGCTTCCACTGCGTCAAGACGGTCACTTGAAAATCGCGAAAAAGGGACGGTTCCAGATAAGATAACACTCGCATCTATTAATAAGAAGAAGGAGTACAATACCATACCTTTATCTCATAAACCATGCATTGGTATACATTTAGACCGCTCGTAGATGCGTTTACTCAGTGTGCGAAAAATCGTCGCATATGTTCGTTCTTCGTTTGCGATTTGGGTCTTTGAAGTTTTGACGATCGGTTCGACGCAAGCTCCCTGCATTTGACGAAGCTTTCGCGCTTCCCACAGCTTCCTTTAGAAAGGGATGATAACTTTTTCTCTTTAAAAGCCAACTTACGCCGATATGAGAGCCGTGCTTCTGAACACGAATTTAACCACTCGGTATCAGTGCTGGCATCAGTTACTCCGGCAACTATAGTATAAACGAGTTACAAACGGCGCAGGAACAGGACGATATGAGGATCACACAAACACGGCGCTGATGTGTCAGGTTGTTGTCACGGCGCTGATGTGCACAGCGCCGTGTTTGTGTGATCCTCATATCGTCCTGTTCCTGCGCCGTTTGTAACTCATTTATGTACCAACTCGCACCTACAATCTGTGTTGCAGTCAATAACTAGTATAAAGTAGCGCCGAAAAATCCCTACAGTTTCCTACACACGTTCAAATGACACATTAAAAAAAAACATCCGCTGCTTCAAAATTAGACATGGCGACTTGTCATAGTGCAAAAATAAGGCGGGTAGATGTGTTGCAGATTGGTTTTAGGTGCGGAAGCACGCCTCATTTGGCTCATTTGCGTCATTGAGCGGGTCGGAATGGATCTTGCTTGTTCCCTCTAACCTGGGAGATAGATGAAGCGAAAGAACTAGAGATTGATTGATTGATTGATTGTGGGGTTTAACGCGCCGACGCAACGCAGGCGATGAGGCGCGCCGTAGTGGAGGGCTCCGGATTAATTTGGACCACCTGGGGATCTTTATCGTGCGCCGAAATCTCGTACACACGGGCGTTTTTGCTTTTCGCCTCCATCAGAAAAGCGGCCGCCGCGGCCGGGAATCGAACCCGCGACCTCGTGCTCAGCAGCGCAAGGCCTGAAAGAACTAGAGACGAAAAAGCGAGCCAGATTCAAATTCGCCATTCCACAGAGTCTTTTTGGCTGCGACGCACGCACTTCGAATGAGCTGCGTTTACCGGCCACCACGGGGTCAGATATACGCTCCGAACACGAGTGCAGATATCGCCGATTCATCTCGTACCATTACCAAGACACTGGAGCTGATCAGTGGACGTTGGGACGGGCGAGCTCAGCAAATTAAGTCCTGTCATTGTGGTTTATGTGATACCGCTGTAACTTTCATCATATATGGCACAAGTTTTTTGTGGATATACGAAAGTTGTGTTAAGTCAAAAAGAATGTTTGCGTTCAAGTCATACCAAAGAAAATTGGCTGAAGATGCTCTAGTGGTGGGGATTCAACGTTTGGCAGGTAAGATCAGATCGAAAAAAAACTTCATTGTTGCCAGGGGCGGGACCTTTTTCAGGTCGGCTTCAGTGCCCTTACGGCGACGGCAGGATTCCTATAGTTCTCTGCGGTGTCTTCTGCCACCTGGGCTAGTGAGGCCTGGGTCACAGAGTCTGTGCTGAGCATCGCGACCTCACAATGCTGCTCGTTCGTAATTTGGAATAAAATGGGGTGTTTTTCAAGAGTTTGCAGGGTCTTTCTTCGCAGCACCAAACAACATGTGATAGGTATGCGTATTGATGGCGTGGAGGGCATTGGTTAGGCTGCAACAGTTAGCAGTTAAAACAAATAAAAAACAGAAACCTATAATCTCAATCCCGCCTCTTTTTTTATCGGTCAACCAGATAAGGCAAGCACAATTACTTCGGGGGCGCGCCGCCCATATGGACAGGTATTCAAGATTCAAAAAGCACATCGAACGTTTCCTTTGTGCTCCTGCAGGCGGCGGTGTTCCGAGACAACGTCAGAGTCCTCAACTTCTGGTGTGGGGGCACCTTGATAGCCAGGAGGGTGATCTTATCGGCGGCACACTGCTTCCATAACTACCTGTAAGTACGCCAACTTAACAGTCTTCTGGTATTTCCTTCCGCGACCTAAACGGGGGCGGCGAAAGTTCGGGAACAGTGTGTATTGCATCACGAAACAAACTAAGAACGTGGAACTGCAAGGTAATCTGTTCCAGTGATAGCAAAACGTTATTCGAAAGCCTGTACAAGCGAAGCAGGAAAGCTGAAAGGAAGCTTTGTTACTTGGTTTTGCAATTGAAACCGGAGCGGATAAAGCGAGACCCTCTCTCTATCTCTTTCTACTACACACACACACACACACAGATATATATATATATTATATATACACACATTATATTATATATATAATATATATATATATATATATATATATATAGGGAGCAGTTGAACTTTTGAAGATGGTAGAGAACACAAGAAAAGAAAACTTTGAACAAGGTAAAAGCATGATTGTTGCCAACGTTTCAGCAAAGAGACTTGCTTTCGTCAGGGCGAAAGCAAGTCCCTGACGAAAGCAAGTCTCTTTGCTGAAACGTTGGCAATAATCGTGCTTTTATCTTGTTCAAAGTTTTCTTTTCTTATATATACATATACAGTCCTACGCTGTTTAACGCGTGATAACATTACTTGGTCCATTGTGCGATAATCCCGCCGTCGTCAGAAAACCGTGCTCGTGGTACAAAGGTCCTGGCTGAAAAACGGGCAAGGCGGCCTGGTGCAGCGAAGGAAACGTTGATCCCTAACCCACAACGCTAAACTCACCGAAAAGTAATGCTTTCGCGTTTACCGTCATAAGACTGGCTTAAATGCCTCTCCCCCCCCACCCTTCCCCTTAGTTTTTGTTCTTGAGGCTTCTTTCATGAAACCTGTAAGTGATAAATTCGGCGGCTTATGAGCCTTTTATGCCGTTGATTCGAGTCCAGCAACGTTTTGGCGCTAATAAGCACGAAAAGCGCGCCGCAAACACGGCGCGTCCAAAACGAATTTTATGAGCACTGTTTTGCGGCTTTCAGTTAATTCGTGTGCTTTGACAGTCTGTATCTGTGAGGGAAACTGGCCGGACATAGCAAGCTCCTCCGTAGATCGTGTATCATCAGGTTTGCATTCGTATGCTCCGTGAGTCCGTGCCACTCCTTTACCGCTGTGATCACGCTTTACATTACGGGAGAGATATTCGAACAGTTGTTCTTCCTCTGGTTGCTTCCACAGCTTGGACAACCACTACGTAGCCCGCATCGGCGGCGTCAACATATCGGACGTTAGCAGCGGAAGTTTCGTGGAGCGCGAGGTGGTGTCCGTGCACGTGCACCCGGACTTCGACGAGCGGCTGCACTACAACGACGTGGCGCTGCTCTTCCTCAACCGGTCGGTGCTGCCTGCGCACATCCGGCATCCTTTCGCCTGCCTTCCCGAGGCCGGCTCCGTGCCTGACGCCAATGCGGCCACTGTACTTGGATGGGGACACGACACGTTTGGTGAGCGCACAGGGATGCGAAAATCCGTTCCCTTGTACGTACAAGCCCGGAACTTCCTGCACGCACGCAGCGCCATCTACTGCTTCGCTTCGAACACTCCTTCCGGTGTTTCGAGCAACTACTAAATGGGCCCAGCTGTTCAGAGTCAGTAGCCTGGGTGTAAGCTATGCAGAGTGAAAACGCGAATGCTGGATAGACACGCTGAACCTATGGTTTCGTACAGATCACACTTCTGCCATATGATCCTTAATCTAAAAGATGTGTAACACCAGAATTATTATCGCCCTGACTGGCATCCCCTGCTTATCAGTTGTTCACTGTTTCCTCCGTTTTAAACCAAGCGTACATAATGGCTCCGTTTGTTTAGTCTTGTTTCACATCTTGTATTCAACTCATTTGTATGTGTAAATTATAATAAATATGTGCTGTAAATATCATTTCCTACATTGACCTGTAGTGCCACAAATACCACGTGGTAAACAAAACGAAGCCTAGGTATAGGATCGCGGGTTTTGGAGCGGCCATCAGTGGTTCGACATCCACTAGTGACACAATTTTATGGGCGAAGCACCTTAGGGGTTCGGGCTGTCGGCGTCACATATCGTCTCATCTAGTCTCGGTATTAAAACACCAGGACACTCGTTTTCCAACACCTCGCGCAGCTTCTTGGCATACTTCTTAGCATGCTGTGGCGTGTTACACGAAGACAACTTATGGCCAGTCTGTCTCTCATTTAATTGCCTAAATCCGTTTCAACGCAAGAGACGGCGCCACCGCCTCAGCAAGCGCGCGATTGCTCCTCCCACCGGCGCTTCTCCAGCGCCCAATCAGCGTGTGTCGTGTGGCAAGAGAGAGAGACGTAAAATCTTTGAATACACTTATACACTGCATGCTCCGCCCCGCCGCAGGTTTGGAAATGGTCCGGTATATTGCAAGGCCCGTGTTTTTTTTAACTGTGAAACGTTCTCTGTGCTCAATTACACACATTTTAAAAGCAAAGCTTGCTATGCCTCACTGGCGGCGTTCGTCCGAGTTAGACAAACAGCAGGAAAGCCAACTTTAAGTGGGCATTGGAGGTTCAACCTATGAACTGCTTACAGGTGGACGTCTACAGACGGTTCTGCAGCAGGCCCGGATACCATTGATCGACAACCAATTGTGCGAGCGGCGCTACGAGGGCCTGTCGAACTACGCTGACAAGTTCCCCAGAGGAATCAACGGCGACTTCCTCTGCGGCGGAAACCTCACGAACGGCGGCGTCGATGCCTGTCAGGTATCTGTTTGATACCCGCCATTTTGTTCCCAAGTGTGTCTACTTAGTGTTATCCTGAAGACATGACGTCTGACCGACAGTGAGAGTAATGAAGTGGAGGGGTCTGATATACGTATACAGTCGAACCAAGGTACAGCAACAAAAACGAGGCCCTTCGCTGTGGAAACAGGGGTGCACGCGAAGCCTAACTTCAGTGAAAACGAAAGCGAAAGTCGAAACGCAATGATTGCAAAAGGAAAACGAGAACACTTCTGCCAAATTCAGAGCGCGATGACTGAAATGAAAACGCAAAAGCATCAATCGACCAAAATGAAACCCTTTCATTTCGCTGAGCTCTACCCGAATACGAATTTTTGGTATACGTTATTGTAGATCATCCTTCTGCGATTATGGGGAAGGTCTTTTAATAGCTGCCCGTTCTTCCATGAAGCGAACCACGCCCGGCCTACCCATTCCGCGCTAGAAGGTGAACTGCCCGACGAGAGCGAGCGACCCCATCTGCTATGGAGCGTGATGCGAGCGGCGACGCTGATTGGGTCACATTGTGACGTGCTATAGCGCGACACTTGTGTGCGCGGCGCGCCAGTTGCGAACGGCGAGCTCCAACAACCTATCTGCAAGCTCCAGCGGAGGCACAGGCAACACTTCATCGCTGCCAATCCCCGCGTGGGTCCGTGCCGAACACTTCAAGGACATACTTATCATCATCAAAATCGTGATAGACGTCATTATCATCATCTTCAGAACACGTGGATAAAGTTGGCTTTGCCGCAAGGCGTTTCGGCCTACCCCACCACCAACGGCGTAATTGTCAGCCAATACAAGCTCCGCTTGAGAATAGAATGACAATATATAAAACAACTTGCGTATACTTAATGCAGTCCATCGCACTAATGCAATCATAACGGCAGGTGTATTCTTGATGCGAGGATGGCGGCATGTGACCTTGTGCGTGCCTCGTGCAGCCGGTGACAATGACCTTGGCGACCAGAACGCCCCGCGCTCCGCAGGCGGCGTTTGTAGATGTCTTGCAGTAAAATATTTGCATACTAACAAGATACATTGAAATATGAACAATGATGCGCGTAGTCTTTAATAAATGCTCCGCATTCTAAGCGGAGGGCTGCGCATGCGTAGTAAGAATTTATTCCTGATTTTCATACGCGGCCTGTCGCCAGGGTGCGCATGCATGTACTGAAAGCCATGAACTGAATTGTTCCTATTTGATAGTACACACTAGGGGAAAACGTTTAGAGCATGCTCAAAGTGCGTTGTGCAATAAGCAATAATTCGAAGTAACTGTGGTGCCGATAGGCATATATGATACTATGGCTATGTCTAATAAGCACTGTGACTGTATGCGTGCGCACACGCACCTGCGGTGTGCGGTGTGCACACAGGTGTGCGGTGGCCTGATTGTACGTATTAGCGCGTGCGCCTGTACAGTTTTATTCCTTACTGCTTGGTTTCGTATTAGCGACGCTTGGTAACGGAGTAGCCGCACGAAGGCCTTCATCTCGCTAGTTATCTACACCACCGCGTCATGGTTGATTATCACCTTGGGGAGGAGGCCAAGGCATGCTACTGGAAACTCAATTTCAAATTGAAATGTTATTACATTTACCTGGCTCGGCATTTGGAGTTGCTCCAACGCAGTTAATTGGTGTAATCATGGGAGGTTTCGACCATTACTACACCAGGTTGGCCAATCCGGCTCTGGTGAGCGAGTGCGTTACCCGTAATGGTCGTCGGGATCAGGCCGCACCCCAAGCCTCATTTTGCGATTCCATCAACACGCGGATTTTTAAAAATCCGGTGGGAATCGTTTGGCACCGGGATTCGAACCATGGTCCTGCACGTGAGGTGGTGGCTGTACCTCTACGCCACCACTCACCTACGGGGCAGAAATCTGTAGGCTCACTAAGAGGGTTCGACTTAAATTGAGGACGACTCAGCGAGCAATAGAACAGACAAGGGACAAGAAGAGAGCCGAGTGGGCCAGGGAACAAACGCGTGTTAAAGACAAAATACATATTAGTAGAAATTAGGAAGAAGAAACGGGTGTGGGCAGGGAATGTAATGCAAAGGCAAGATAACCTTTGGTCATGAAGGGTAAGAGATCGGATCCCTAGAGAAGCAAGCGTGTCACGGAACGGCAGGAAGTTAGCTGAGAAGATGAGATTAAGAAGTTTGCAGGGATAAATTGGTCGCAGTTAGCACAGGACCGGGATAAATGGAGATCCATGGGATAGGCCTTTGCCATGCAGTGGGCGTAGATAGGCTGCTGCTGCTGCTGCTGCTGCTGCTGCTGATGATGATGATGATAAGACAGTTCCTGAATCAGTGCACAACCGAACTAAGGACGACCCTTGGGGTAAGGATAAAAAAAAAAAACGTGTGAAGGTACGTGAAAATTAAGAGTATTAAAAAAAATGGCGAAGCTTACACTAAGTCGCGAAAGGCTTGAACCACACTTTCTGTCTAAGCACCGAAGGACACATCACCATGGATTGAATCAGGTTTGAAATTGTTTATTTAGATGTTCCGTCATCGCTTTTCACTGCGGTAGTAGTAGTGTCGTGATCATGATATTCATCTATATCGTCGTCTTCCTCATGCATGACTGGCGGGCCCGAATCGTTTTGTCCGCAGGCTTACACATTTCTCGCAAAGTGGAATAAGTCAACATGCGCTATACAAAAGCCGGCAATCGGTTTCGCGGACTGGGCGTCTGTAGCGTGAGCTGTCTTGTGCTCACGCATGTGAACTGTTTTCTTGGTATCTTTGCGAGCGCCAGGCGCAAGCCTGGGCGACGCCGGGCACTCCTCGTAAAAACGCGTGCTCACGGGCACGGTAAATGGCAGGAGTAACTATCACCCGGTGTTTTCTGATGACGCCGCAGACATTACGGCCAACAACAACAGCTCCGCTGTTAACAAGAAGTTAACAAGCGTAATAATTTCTGTTGTATGTGTATTTTATGCGTTTGTTGAAATAAAAAGTACGGGGAAGTAAGCAGATTCAAACCGCCCCCGCGCTGCTTCGTTCTTTTGTGAAACTGTGGCCACCAAGGGAGAACACTGCAGGCTTTTCGCCCACGTCAAAGTGTGCCTCATCGGGGTGAGAGGGCGGCGGAGATTATTTTCCGCGTAAGCAAGGGATGCTTAATGGCTGGTGTAAGCGATGTAAGGGGTCTACTCGTCATTATACCGCGCATCAAACGGACTCGGAGCTCAAGATAATCGTCGCTGATGATTCATGCGGAGGCGTACGCAATGTGGGTACGAACCTCCTTCGGTGCTTCTCAGAACTAAACTGTCCAGAGACCTGTCACATTTTTATTTCTTTTAATTTCCAGTAGATTAGCAGCGCTGCTTGCTTTTGACCGGGTACGAAACGCTGGCAAGCATGAGCGATGGTGCCTAAGCGTCCGATTCTTCCCCCCTCCCCCCTGACGTCAGACGCACTCGTGTTTTGGGACTGGGCAGTTGTCTAGGGAAAACATTCAAGCCGGTGAGATAGATGGGTTGGCTATCCCGGCGCGAACAAGGCGTTCTCTTATTGAGAAGGCACTGAGGGGCTCGCGTGCGTCACCGCGTTGGCTGCGTCACTCTGCGTTGGACATTAACAGCGGCAAGCTTTTTTGGCCGCAGTGCAAGATGAGACGGAGAGAGATTGAGCGAAGCGGCCGTCGGAGGAAAAGCTTTAATGAGCCACCAAGGTCTGCATGGCAAAGCGCCTACACGATGCCCATGGCATAGACGGGCCGTCAGACCTTTGTTCATTCTTTGTTTTATTTTGCGCGCTTTTTCAACTACCTTCTGCACTTAGTTTTACTGGATTTCTTGTTCTACTCTACCATTAAAACAAATGATATAGCAGTGCTTTTACGAAGATTGCCTTAGGTTACGAGTTTGTACTACAGTTGAAACTAGATTTTACGAAACCCGATTTTACGAATTTCTCGATTTAACGAACAAATTCGGATTCCCTCCGTAGTTGCCCATAGGCTTAATGCTTTTACGAACTCGAAATAAAGAAACAAACTTCGCCGCCAAACCCGATTTAACGAAGCATTTAGGGGAAAAAGTTGCATAGAAAAAGAGGTTTTTCCAAATTTATGGCGTCTAGAATGTCTGGCAGTGCGCTGCCAGCGTAGGAGCGGTACAGTCTACGCAGCGGAGACATTCTCGTTTTGGTTCTTACGAAACTACAAAGCGAAACTTCACGGAACGACAGACTGCGCATTTCTTTTCAGGCTTTGGGTCAGTTCCACCGTGCACTCTCGGCACACGAGGGTGCTGAGAACGCTTTTACTTCGCTGGCCAGCTACGAGAAGTGTGTGCTCCCGCTGCTCACGAAGCGCGCGCAGGCGAAAGTCACGAGCTTTTTTTACAGGGCAATAAATTTGTCGTTCTCTCGATTTTACGAAGTTCCCGACTTAACGAAATAATTCGCGGGTCCCGGTGGCTTCGTTAAATCGAGGTTCAACTGTATATATAAATCAGGCACGACGTATAAGCGTTCGGTAATACTGATTGCACTCGTAGCTAAAAGGCAGGAGATGCGAGGAAAATTTTAATTTATTTGTTAGTTGTTTCATCGAATGCGTGTTCGTGCAGACAGACGCAGTGATTGCAAGCCTAAGATTTCCGCAGGTATTTGAAAATGAGCCAAATTGTAGTTGATGCAAGTGACGCTTAGGGCGCCTTATACTCGTATGGGCGAGCGACCTCGAGGCCCTTTAAGCCAAAGGTCATTTAAATCGGCGGGGTCCCTAGTTCCCCATTTTTTTGTCTTGTGCATTAGTATCACACCGCAGTTAGTCATCCACTTGTGCGACAAATGGGGACTACTCTCGCCGGCGTCATGATGTCCGAAGAGCGGCTTCTAAGAAGTTAACAGAGACGGCCCATGCAGTACGAGATGCATACTACTGTAACATTAGTTCAGAATTTAATATTAGTCGTTTAATAATACTGCCCGAAGTTGTCACCTATCTTTCGGACCGTGCTCACGTGACCTTTGTTTTTCGTTCGCGCAGCAAGACTCGGGTGGCCCGCTGCTGACGAACTCCACGCGGGACGGCCGGAACTTCTTCGAGGCCATCGGCGTCGTCTCCTTCGGCGTGGGCTGCGGGTCGGCCTCGTACCCGGGCGTATACAGCAGGGTCTCCAACTACGTGGACTGGATACTCAACGTCATGGCTGACGTCTTGCCGGACGAGACAATATTCGTCTAATTTAATAAAACTGCGCGCGTAAACGTCATATTGTCACGAAGCCAAAGACGACGCAGTTGTCTTGAAGGATTCAACTGGTTCGTCTGGTCTTGCCCGGAAGGGTTCGTCTGGAAGGGTTCGTCTGGTCTTGCCCGGGCCTTGCCGTGCTTCGCGCCCAACACCGCCCGGCGTGGGTTCACTCCTACGAAGAGTGGATTCGGCCATCTTGGCGCGTCAAGGACACCTTGACAGCACTCTGGAGCTTTGTCTGTGCGGCGTCGATGGCTGGACATTACTAGCGTTCTTCCTGCCCTCCCCCTTCCCCTGCGGCTTCGGGCCATCCTTTCTTAATAAAGTTTTCTTCCTTCCTTTGTCTTGAAGGGAAAACAAGTTTATTGGAGTGAACTTGCGCTCCCCTAACAACTCAAAAAATACAGAGGTGCTGAAGCAGCACTCAACAAAGTGACGTGCGCAGGCGAGTGTCGGTGAATCGAATACCGCGGCATCTCGAACGGTCGATTTCATCGAGAACACTCTAGAAGAAAGAAGATTATTCTAGGGGGGTGACGTTAGTCCAAAACACTCTCCCTACCAGAGGAGCTAACACGTGCGGCATAAAAAAGAAAGAACGGAACACGCGCTTCACTTAGCGCACGGATAACACAGATAACACAACCCGGCGCAGCCGGTCGGTAACAACAAAACATAAATAAACAAACCCAATGCATGGTTCGCGGCAATATGAACCATTGCTTCTATGTTTTCCATAGTGCTGTGAATGCGTGTCTGTGAGTCGCTTAGAACGTTTGCATTGATCCCATTTCAAGGGTCTACGTTTGAACATCGTTATCTGTACCGCACTCGCTGTCGCGACCACTGGTACTATTTTTACCGTTGCCCGTACTTCTGCCGCAGCTATGGTGGTAATACTAGTTCTGCTATACTGCTACTATGAATAATCAAATTCTACTGTACTAACCACGGGTACTTAAAATTCGCTGCAAATTCTAGTGCTAAAACTAGCATTACAAGTTTCAAAGCTAATGCTGTTGTATGTGAAGTAGCCTAATGAAGCCAGTAGTAGCATTATTGGAACTTGATGGTGGGATTCTAATTCTTTCGAATACAGAGAAGCTCGACATAATCAGAATTCGAACAAAAGGCACAATACAGAGGGGCCAAGTGCAGGTTCAGGTAGTTACCAATTATCTTAACTAATGCACATATCTAAATTATTTGAGTAATCCGTGCTGTTCAGATAATTTTTTGTGGATGTGGTTGCGAACCTTTTTCCCGTCTCCCGATCAAGAGATATATGTTTGGCTTGGCTTGAACTGCCAGTTGCTAAGAATTTCATAGATCTGCGAAGCAAAAAATGAATAATAACATAGAATTAAAAAAAAAACCAGTTTGTCTCAGAAGCTGCTCTATTTAATCATGCAACAGAGAAAGATTGCAATTTTGACGTTCAGGACACTTGGTAGGTATGTTGTTGGAATTAACCGGTACGGCAAACCTCACTTGCATTGGGTGGTAGCAGTGAGCGGATTACGTTGCTACAGCACATTGTGGCGAATCATTGCTCTGAACTTCTGACAGCTTTTAGATTGAGTGGAACGGCTCTAGTTTTGTTTTTCTTTGCAGCGACTAATCGCGGTGTTTTTTTTTAGGCAGAGCTCATTGACGCTAGCGATAATGCACTCTGTCTCGATGAAACGCCAAATCATCCGGAGCGGCTTCGTGGACTGCATCAATGACAGCTGCGAAATCCTCGTTCGGCGGGTGCAGACTGTTGGGGCACCGTATGGTACCGGTATCACAATGAAAGGCTTTTCCAGTGATCGTGATGTTGTGGTAGAAGCACCAATTGTACGAAAGTATTGTCTGAAAAGGGCACTGACGCTTTGATATGACCATGCACTGTTTCGAAGCAAGTTTATGGCAGGGTGACCCCCTCCCAGCTAGCAAAATGTATAGGACACGATGAGGAGGGTGCACTGACACAGCACAGTGATACATTACCTAGAATAATTGACTTTAGAACTTTTGGAGAGATTCCTTCGCAATATGGAGGGTCTGCGACGCTGTATGCATCCGCGTAAGTAAATATCTCCTCTCTGCAATGCCGTCAATGGTAAAAGTGGGCCCGTGAGTGTCCGCTCGGTTCTCTGCACGTTTTCCGCTTCAGCTATACGCCCTCCTTCGCAGCACGCCCCCGCGTATTCCTCTATCGCGTGTCACGACGCTGGTCACAATGGTGCGGCGATTCCCTCCCTCAGCTTCTTCCTGGACTTGCGGGTATACATCTCTGCGTGCCATGACCAATCAAATGCCTCGCTGCCCAGTTATGACAATACGCGCTCCCCAAGGCATAACGTTGGTACCTCCCCGTTGAACCGCAAAACGTTCGATTACACTTGCTGACCACACAAGGGACCTTTTGGAGATCTTCGTATCACTAGCGCGACGCGGGACAACCGCCCCCAATCTGGGGCAGTGCCGCGAGTCGCGGGGCGGGTAGTAACCCTATATTTTATGGGCTGTTTTGACAATTCGCGACGAATTCTGTAAACACGGGTGAATTTCTCCAGACTTCGATACCGGAAAAGTTGGCAGTTGGTTTACCGTAATTTGTTCAAGCATTTGGAAGTGACTAATTATTATTTAACGCAAACCTTGTGGGGTTATTAGACTGGCTGTTCGGAGGTAGTGGGAATGGCTTGTTGACCAAGCCATACACTACTTCATCTAAATTATCCGTTATGGCTTCGTTGACAGGTAGAATACTGAGTTGCATTTTAAGTTGAATGATAGCGGCCATCATGCGCAGCATGGTTCCACGACCTCAGTGGCGTGCTCTCCGTAAATGAGAGAGAGGGAGCGAGAGCTTTAATGACGACGAGATATCAGCTTACAGCGCACTTGACTTGCTACTCTGTGTAGAATAGAATAAAGATGAGTGAAATACAGACACAAACACTAGCAGACGTAGGAACATGCGCACTGGTGGAGAATGATTGGTGCGAATTCGTCCGCAGAATCTGGTACAAAGCGCAGTCAGCACGCTCGCTCTATGAGCATACGCGATACTATGTCTCCCCGCGACGAAAATACTCGCAGAGAAGGAAAAGTCGCCCGTGCTGTACAATCAAGGGGTGTCACTAAGCATCTCCCAAGCGGACGGCCCATATCGTGACTGGGAGAGGGAATTTCCCGGCATTAGATTGCGGATGACCGGTCTCGCGTCGGACGTCGTTGCCTCCGGTTGAGCAACTACGCAGGCGCAGTCAGCGATACGCCTCAAGACCGCGAAAAGAGGCAGCACACATCAGTCGGTGCGACCGCGAATGTTGTGGGAAACAATACCCGCCAAAAATCCCGGAACCGCGCAGGCGACAAGCAGGAAACGAAGGAATCATGGACTCATTCAGGTTACGAGCACCCTTTCCACTTCTGTGCCACCTCTTCCTCTTTCTACTGTCAACAAGTTCGCTCGACGAGGCCGAGGCCGCAGGAGGTAATCCCGCCAAAGCTGCTCGAGCTGCGTCTGTTCGCTGCGGCGTGAAACATTTGAATTATAGGGTTCGCGGTTGCTCTAATTTCAATGTGGTTCGGTGTGTACTTATTTTAACATGATTAACTTGGCAGAGAAATTGTTAAAATTGCTTTTTAGAAGGGCTTTGCAATGTAGGGGCGCTACCTTGACGAATGTCTATACGGTTCCTCTCTCTTTTTGTTGCGTATTTTTGTCCCCGCGTAGAGTTCTTATGAGCGTCCCTTGTTAATCTTCGCACGTCTCTGCTTCTCGCAGTCACCAATCTCCGCTCTGATCCTTCCTCACACGCTTCTGCTTTTCGTTGTTATTAGTTTACAAACGCGAACATAATCATGTGCCAGCTGAAAAGGCTTAGCACCAAATTCTTGCGCATCCTAATGAAGACTTGTGAAGCTGATAATGCGAATAACGAAGTTGAAATTTTGAGGTGAATTTTTAAGGTGAAACTGCTCCCAGAGGGTGCGGTGACAGAATATTTGGACACATCACACTTTTTTTTTTACAATGTTAATATTCCGTCGAACGCGTTCAGGTAACAGAAAGGACAACGACGATAGCCGTTAAGTGGACGTTTTTTAATGACGGACACGAATTCAGATCTAATGGGCTGAGCAGGCATTCTGAACGTGTCATCTCATAATGCGATGTTGAACGAGGAAGTATGATAAACTTCGCTGAAATCAAAGACAGTGCCATCACAACTTTTATGTGCGATACAGACATTCGTAAGCCATTTCGACTATTGGACGTTGAAGTTGAAGCGATTGGACGTGGAAGAATCGGACGTTGAATTGGACGTTGAAATTGGGCGTTGAAGAAATGTATCGGGGAACGTTCCGATCACCTTCCCTCAATTTTGACTGCCATCCCAACATGATCGCGGGAGCATCGATCAGTGAGCCTTTAAAGCTGCATAGCGGCCGTTTTCAGAACTTTGGAGATGTTGACCCTTTGAAAAAAGGCGGGCCACACTGAATATTCAGCGGTGACAACACTGGTGGTTATCGCGACGACGCCATGATAAAGGAATCGTCGCGCAGGAACACCGTTGCGGTTGCGCGTTTTGGCCTATCGCTCCACCATTTTGTAGCCTCATAAATAGATATTTTTGGTTGTTTTGTATACGCTGCTAGTGCTCTTGCAGAATTGTAAAGCACGATGCCCACGCACTGCTGCGTACCTCATTGCAAGCGGTTTGTTTACGTGCAGTGATGCTGAGCGAAAGGTACATACGACGCGCACCTTTAGCGTCCCCCGTTTTAATTTGTGAATCTCCAGTGTAATACGTCTTTTTTGTACACTATCTTCAGAGCTGCGTTTCACGTGCCGGTCACGACTGCCGCCGTTATTAACGCCGGACATTTGGGCAGCAAAGTTTCGGCGCTTTTTTGCTTGTGTCCTATCAAGTGCTTCCAACTGACATGCAGAAGAAAAAAGATGGATCGCATCAATCGAGAGAGATGAGGGACAACATTTTACTGTATGCAAGGAAACGAAAGTTCGTTGAAAAAATTTAGTGGAGACAATGTGGAGACAACGTATGCTTTCGTCTTTTCTGCAAATGGTTTGTAAACTTTGAACGGTCTCAACATGAGCGCTCAGCAAAGAACGGGTCCCCATAGTCCGTTCATAGCGGCCAGCCGCCACTACGAAGGGGCAAGGGCGCATCGAATCAACACAATTAGGACTCGACGACTAAATAGTAGGCGGCGGTAAGGCTATTCGTCTTGGAAATGAATCCTGCATTCGTTTGCTGCGGTTCGTCATCCCAGAAGACGGTATTCCACGCTGAAATTGTAGGATCTCGTAGGGTCCGTCAGTCGACTACCTCGTCGAATAAAAGCCCAAAATATGCTGCTCTTCAAACAAAGGAAGAGCACCAAGAGTATTTGCCCACCCAGTTATGGGAAAAACAACTTTACGAGAAGTGCATATGCCATTATTACGCCGCGGCGGACGTTAGCTGCTCTGCGTTTGCTGCATTTTCGCTGTTTTCGCTTCTTTTATGAGCTTTATGATGGCGGTGCACAGTGTTGCCGGAATGGCTTACTGCTTCTCCGCCAGCACTCAGGCCATTTTGCAAAGGGTCTGTCTTTTTCCTCTCATAGTGTTCGACATGATGAAACCATGATACAACCCGTGATACGGCGATGCCGCTTGTTTCTTCGTCACTCGAGCGATCCCCTTCAGATTGATTGCGACTGTGCATTACTTAGTTATGTTTTTTGTGTGGCGTCCTCGACACATTACTGCCGGTCGTGTTTAAAATTCTGCATAAGAGCGCCTAATTCAATTGCGGTTATCATTTCTGTTTCCAACATTTAGATCGCGGAGCCTATAGAAAAAAATTATTGTGCGCTAGGGGTGGCATTCAGCTCCGTGTCCTTCGTGGTACGATTCAACGGGCGCGTGGTTACATTCCAGCCATTTTAGCAATAACGTCGATAGACCCATGAAGGCCCATTCAGTGCAGCTAGCCTGGCAAACAGCCTTTCTTCTTATTCAGGCACAATCCCGAAGTGCCCCACACTGCGAAAAAGCGCGGCGGTTGTCGTTGCAGTTGTACGGTCAAGAAAATGTCCGCCACTGTAACGATGAATAATAATAATAATAAAAAAAACACATGTATGATCCCATTGGATTTAAACTCGGGTTTCCACAGTCGAAGCCCAGTGCTGCACCAAGAGTGCCATCTTATTTTTTTCTTTGCTTACCAGCAGTGCTATCTGCGCAACCTGCAAGTGTGGGAAAAAAGTTCCGGTTGTTCCTTTCTACATGCTCACTTCGGGATTGGTCGGAAATCGGAAGCTTTAAGGGGCAGTCTGCGTGCAAAACTATGAACTGGATTAACAAAACTATGACTTGGAAACGTAAAAGTTGTAGTATAGGGTTTGCATGAAGTGTAAGAAGTAGGAACGAAAGCGAATAAAGAGACGCAAGCATTATGCAGCAGAAAGAAGGAAGGTCCAAGTCTCTCCCGCCAAAAGACAAAAAAAAAGTGAAGGCGAAATGAAGAGATGCAAATACCATGTAGCAGTAAAGAAGTTGATAATAAGCACGGGCTTCCAAACCCCGTCGCCAGACTTAAGCGGCCCGAGGAAATTTTTTTTGCACCGGTTCTTGTTCACAAAAGCGGCCTATTAAAGCCTGTTTTTGTTTTGTTTTATGTAGTGTGTTTAGTTTAATGCCAAGGCCGACAGCAAGGTAGGGTTTTGGGACCATTGCTTTTTCTGTTTTATGCTAACGATTTAGTAATTGTTGTTGACCCTAATGTTCAAATTCGATTGTGCGCTGATGACTGTGTATTGTTTCGAGAACTCACAGGTACTAATGATCAGATCGAACTCAACAAAAACATTGATAACGTGCGTACGTGGTGTGTAGAGTGGGGAATGGAACTAAATTGGGAAAAAAGTGGATATCTTTGTGTGACAAGAAAGATAAAACCACAGTTAACATGTGTATAAACTAGGATCGTCTTCACTCGGCAGTTTCACAGCTATAAGTGCCTAGGCGTCACACTCACAAACAACTTATCATGGAACTTGCACATAGATAATATTTGCTCATCTGCATTCCGGAAATAGTGCTTCTTGAGATACAAGCTACGAAATTCCCCTCCAAACGTGAAGCTCCTTAGTTATCTTTCTTTCATTACACCGATCCTCGAATAAACGAGTATCGTGTGGGACCCCCATACTGAACAAAACATTAAAAAACGTGAGAATTCAACGAAAGGCCATTCGGTTCGTCTCTTCTAAGTTTTTGCGAACGGACTTCCCTTCAGGCCTAATGCTAGCTAATATTTCTTTCCTTCAGGATCGGAGAAAGAAGTCTCGCCTTGATTTTCTGTCTCTTTTATCGCAAACTTGCCCTTGGTGCAACCCCTTTTCTTTTTACCTTGAACACAAAACCTACAAGACTTCACAAACCAAATTCTCTAACTCCGTACTGCGCGAGAACGAACACATTCAAATTCTCGTATTTCACGCGCCCTATTTCAGAATGGAGCCATGTAACTGAATCATGTCTTTCCGATACTGGGTAACTGTGCATTGTTTGCTGTTTATGTTTTTATGGCATTGCTCTTTGCATTGTACCGTGCCCTCCTGCTTGGACCGAAGTGGGGCCCGCAGTATGTATTAGATAAATAAATAACTCAGCAACGTTTATTTGACGCTGTCTGTGGCCCCTGCCCCGTTTCCAACGCATCCTCAACGCCCCGTTACCAGAACAGGGGAGGCCGTGTCGTGCGAGGGACCCGGATCGTGACGACGAACTGACCGACGGCCGCTGCATGCCCATTCAAGAGTGCCTCGACTCTCTTAAGGACATCGGCCGGCTCAAGTTCCCCATCTTCTGCGGTGTCGACATCCTGCTGCCCATCGTGTGCTGCCCTCTGAAGGAGCTGCCCCCCTCAACACCCGAACCGGCACGCTCTGCCGGTGAGTCCATGAGAGTCACAACACTGACTGGAGCTAGACTGGGGAATCCCAGCACATGTTAGGTCTTGAAAACACCAGAGTGGAACCCAAAAGACCAAGGGATGCCCGGAGACGTATATGGTCACTCAGTGTGGTATGTGCGTGGCACTGAGCAAAACTTTGTTCTTATAAGTACCTTCCGATGCATCATCACTGTCAGCATGAAAACCGAATTATGGCAATCACAGATTCAGCAGTAGCAGTTAACGGGCCAGAACCTGGACAGAAGGCTTGTTGAAAAACAAAGGAAAATTAAAGACCCAGGAAGAAAGTGTGGATGGAATTGCTGCAGTTGTCAAAATTGGTTGATACTTGTAGAAGCAAGAAGTGACATAGGTGCCTACAACGTGGAGCGAATCAAACAAAAGGTAACCTACGGCGGGGCTTAAAGGGAAACAGAAGAAGCTGGCTATTGACACAGATCGCTGAGAGACTAAAGGGGTAACGCAAGGAAGAACAGAGATGAGATAATTAAGGAAGCGGAAAGGTTCTATGCCGATTTATACTCTAGAAAGGTTCGACAAGGAAACAGCACTAACCGGATTATCTGGCCTCCGACGTTCCAAAAGTGACACAAAACAAGGTAGAAAAGTTGCTCAAGCCAAAGAGGCGAATCCTAAGGTTACGACGGAATAACCATGGATCTTCTAAAGGATGGTGGTGGAAGGAAGGAAGGAATAAGCGCAAAGGAAGGGCAGGAATGTCAACCAGGCTGTGGCCTAGTTTGCTATCCTACACGTGGGGTGTTGTATTAAAAAAGCTAGCAGAATTATTTTCAGAATGCCTCCGGACATTGAAGGTACCACTGCCGTGCAAAGATGCCTGCATAATTCAAACTCAAGAACGACAATTCCAAAGAGCTAAAGAATTACCGACCCATCAGCCTACTGTCTTATGCAGGGGTCGGCAACCTTTGAGGATGAGGTCCCGTCTGTTCCTTACTCGTCCGTCGTCGTTACTGCGCTGCAACCATTTTAATTTCGATCTAAAGCAGCTCATCGATAGTGTTTAAGAAACGCTTAAGACACATTGTTTTGCAGTGTAACCTTTAAATTTTACCCCCCTACTCCCGACCAGCTTTCTTTTGGTAAATAAAGGCACTTTCAGTATGGAGACGCAGTGAAATGAAGCAGGAAGATGTATAGATCTTTTATCCTGCATTCTTTCACGTGCATAATGTCAAAGGCTATGCTGCTGATGCAGTGCTGTTTGTACATCACGGTTTGCCTTGTGCATTGAAACAGTTTTTTACCAAGCTCCAAAGACTCGCCTAGGCAATTTCACGTCACGAATGATAAAAAAAATTCCGGTGTTAAAGACCAGTCCCCATGCCAGAAACCCAAACATTTCCCCCACTTTACCACACTACCTGTGATAGACCCAAATCATTTAACAATGTCCACCGCTTTTACAATACTTTCCTGGTCGTACAGAGTTTACCGAATTTAGAAAATTACAGAATGTCTGATTTCTTTGAAAGACGAGTCTTTCTTGGGCTACATAAATATTGATCGGTCTTTCTGTATGTCTGGGACTCGATTCAGCCAGCCGGCCAAAGTGAAACAAAATCCACGCCATAGTCTTATATACTCACAGCTAAGTCTAAACGTCTAATTCCGGTGTTAATGTTCTTATTTGTCAACGTTGTTGAAGAATAACAAGACATTACGGAAACGTAAGACAGAAAAAACAATACATGAGCGTTATCTGCAGCGTTCCTCTAGAAAAAATTCATGGATGTTTGGTTTTTGTGAAATGAAATGCTACACACACTGCATAAAAAAGAAAATGGGGTTCGGTCGGCACCAGAATCCCGGAACGCTCGCCGCCGAGTCTGTACACAAAGCAGCCGCGTCGGCGGATTGCCTCGAAAGCGCGTCATCCCTATTTCATATTTGCCGCGCTTTCGAGGCGCTTTTTCAAAGAAAGTGCTACGAGTTGTGCCGCGCCCCCGCCAGATGGCGCCACAGGTCCCGCGACCGAGAGAAGACGCAGTGAAACATCCCCCTCGCGAGGGGTACGATCAAATGCAGAGCATTTCCGGGGGCGCACGACGTTAAGTAGTTTGCGTCACGTTAATGTTGTTGCACTTCTGGCAACTGGTGACGAGAGAGCGCTCGTCAGCAGTAATTTGAATGAGTCAACAATATAAGGCGCGTTCGTAGCGTCCCATTCTGTGTCGGCTTTGTGGCGCAGTGGGTAGAGCACCATGTACTTTGCGTTCCGCCCGCAGGGTCGAGGGATCGAAACCGGGCGCCGGATAGTATTTTTTTTTTATATAGCAGGGAGGGGTGCGGTGCGGACTACGGACGTAAACGCGGGTGACATCGTGAGTTACTGAAATGCTCTGCATTGAAAAATTATCTGTATAAATTATCTGTGGAATCAATTCCCATCTCTTCATTCTTGTCATTTTCTAGTGTATCAGAGCTGCTGCAGACAAGCATTAAGTTACATTTATAAACTATAAAATGCGAAGCAGGCCGTTTCTAAGCAACAGGAAAACTACATTGTTTGAAATGTGGTACTATGTTCCCCGATTGGCAGGGCAACTGCTATTATTTCTATGCCACATAAAATGCCCATAATTTTGCTCATGTGGAATCTTAGGCAGTTACATGTTGACAAAAAAAAGCGTGCTATCTTCACTCGTCCGTGCTCATGGTGAACATGCAAAGTGCACGTGTGGCGCTTAGCATGATAAACGTCAGAATACGCCTACTCAGTTGGACTGAGAATATGTCTACTCATGAATGCTTAAATAACTGAATCAACCATGAAAAACAGTCAACTCAAAACAACCTGAAAGAAAAGAGGCAGCCGCTCTCACCCTAAAAGAAAAAGAAGGCAAGAAGAAACTGGTAACTATTTTACATTGTTTGCAGGTTATTCAGAAATAAGTACGCATGCAAAAGGTCCAAGAAAGGCGGATGTTTCCTATTTTTTCAACAAGACACCAACACTGCTATTGTTTTATAATATAAATTAAATTTTTATTACACCACATTCCTATAGCTTCAACTGAGGTTGTCCTTTCTGGGTGACCTGTAAAAGCAAAGGCGGAGTGTAATGAGCAATACGGCTATGTTGCTTGTATAAATGACAGGAAAAGAGCACAGAAATATACATGGCAGGACTGAGGACCTTTGTTGGGTTGTTTTTCATTTTGTGTAATTTTTTTTCTACTGGCACAATTCAGTTCTTGAAACCAACTTTCCGGAAGAACCTGTTGAGCCCAGTTTTTCATACCAAGGATTAATTACGTGAAATCGCTGCACAATACTTTTTGCCTGAATGTAAATGTGGCTAAGAAATTTCTTTATTATTCTGAAGCAACCAGCTTTTATGGCCAGTCACAGAAAATGGGGGCAAATTATGTTGGTGCAGGACTGCATGTGACCCCACCATGTGAAGTGGTGTCCAATTTTTTTTGTAAATCACTTGTTAACCCGACACGAACCGCAGCACATGCAGTGACTGATAGTCTTTGACACAGCCTTACAAATTGACGTGAACCTTTTTCCTCCTCAGTTAAAACTAATTTCTTTTTTTGCTGTTTGCTCCTGTTTGCAGTAAGCTACATTTTTTGGGGGTAAAAAGGAATGGCCACACAAAGAAAACCACTCCCGATTCGAAGGAGCAATACGCCATATACGTAAACAACCAATAAAGTGTACCGCTGGTTGAATTGGTTTTTATTGCATAAATACAAGGGTGCTTCAAAGATAAAGGATGAAAAAAAGGGCAGGGGTGCCTTCCTGGTCTGTTTCATAAATCTCACAACGACCTGGAACGACGTTTTGGCCCTGAGGAACATTAGGTAAACTATTTACATGGTACTAGGAAGGGTCCAAGGAGCATCACTTGTCGTAGGATATGTAAATGTGAAAAAGTCGAAAGTAACGTTAAAATACGGTTCTTCACCGGAAAGAAAGGTATAAAATTAATGCGCACTCTAGCAATGAGCTATAGCGCGTAATAATAAAAGGTTGGCCCAGCAGCGAGCTACGTTGGCCTCTCCCTACGGAAATACGAAAAAGAGGCGAAAATGGGTGAAGCACACGAGCACGCAAAAACGCACGCGAACACTAACACACGCAGGCAAGCACACACAACACACGCACGGGAGTATCATTAGGATAAACGTTCTGAGAACTCGGTGTAAACCCAACCCCTATATTACCTCTATGAGCATGCGCGATACTGAGTTTCAGAGCTGCGAAAACACTTGCACAAAAGGAAAAACCGCTGGTTCCCGTCTAGTGTTGTATACAGTGGAAAAGTGTTACTAAGCGTCTCCCAAGCGGCCGGCTCTATCGTGACTGGGAGAGGGGCTTTCCCGGCATTAGATTGCAGATTAAGGCTCCCGCCAAGGAGCAGTCGTTGCCGCCGCTCGAGAAACTACGCAGACGCAGGCACTGATAGGCCTCAAGACCGCCAGAAACGCGGCAGTACACAGCAGTCGGTGCGACCGATGCGTTGCGGAAAACGTTACGCGCCAACGTCCCCGGAACCGCGAAGGAGACAAGCAGGAAGCAAAGAAACCATGGACTCGCTCAGGTTACGAGGCTGTTCCCCACTTCTGCGCCTCTTCTTCCTCCTTGTGCTGTCAACAAGTGCGCTCGACGAGACGGAAGCCGCAGGAGGTAAACGCTCCACGGCTGCTTGAGCCAAGCGTGTTCACTGCGGCATGGAATGTTGTCACAATGTTATCTCAATGTTGTCTGCCGTGCACATGTGTGAATATGATTAACTGGGGGAGAAATTTTTGAGATCGATTTTGAGGGATAGTTTGGATGTAGACATCCTTCGCGTGGTATTTTAAAGGATGTCTGCAGTTTCTTTTTAGGGCGCAGCCCTCAGTTGGCGGCCGTCTCTGGGCTGAGCCGCGTCGTCGTCGTAACCGAGTGAACGATGGCAAGACCGAATAGTGAAAGAAATCAAAGGGGGACAGTGTCGCGAAATTGTGAGGAGAGGGCGGTTCACCGTGGCGGCGCGAGCGCTCTCCGAAAGTGTGCAGTGGGAGAGAAGGGGGGGCGCAGTAGGCTGTGCCCGCACGAGACGCTCGTCTGCGAAACGATGGCGAAAACGTGAGGGGGGGCGGGGGGCGTGCGCGTGACGATGGTGGGCTTTCACTGCCTAAGACGCGGGTCGCGGTCCCTTCCTGAGACGCACTTCGCTACGCCGACGCAGAGGCTCATCATTGGTGCCGTCGAGAGAGCCCACGAGTGAGTGCTGCCTCAGCGCACTGCTGCTGCACCCAAATATCGCATTAGGGAGTATCGTAAACGCCAGCCAATTTTTTTGCTTCATGGGCTCCTGACACGGCTTTTGATATTGTTCCGAACGAATTTTCTCATGAATCTCCCTTACTTGTGCACGCACGTCAGTGCTTCACGCATTTATCGTTGTCCGCACCAACCCTTCCTCATCCGTATATACAACAAGAAGCTTCACGTGTTGAGCACTTCTGCTTCAGGGAACAAACGTCCAGCCTTCCGTCCCGCACTTCTGTGGTCACGTGTCTCTGTCCTTAGTCTACCATCGCGTGCACGCCGCCGCCTCCCTTCCAGGACGCCTCTCTCTTCTATACGTGACCGCGTGTTATCCTCAAATGCGTCTCTTCCACAAATGCTGGTTCAAAATATCTCTTCCTCGAATGGTGGTTTAAAAATACTGGAAGTGGTAGCAATTGCTGTCCAGTTTACCAGGGCGACGGTGGGTGTCGTTTGATACTATACGTGAATCCAGAAGGAGACTCTATCTCCCGAATTAATGTGCGGTGGATGTTATATGTTCTTCAGCAATGTCGGGGGATGTACGATTTTGGTCGGGCGACTTCAGTACGCCTCATCCTGAGTGCAGTCCCCCCATATCCACACCCGCGGTAGGCGTGTGGACGCGTAATTTGCGCCTCCTTCGTATTGCTCAGTCAGCATGGCACAGCCACACGTACGATGCAACATTTTCGCGGAGCATCGCATTGAGTAGGAAAGCAAGAGAACAAGACGGAGTACCTGGCGGTTGGGTTCAAGCACACCTTTATGGCCCCTGGTGTCAAACTGCGGAGGGAGTGACCACCATCCCATGATCACCGGACTACACTCGTAGCGAACCTGCCGTCTGCGCCGCGAATGTTTTGTCGTGAGTGAGGACACCTTCCAGTATACACTGGCTGCACGTCTGTGGAGGCGGCATCGGACTTTCCGGACGGAATTCCAAGTGTGCTCAAATGTGCCACTAAAACCGTAATCGTCCAGCGCCGGATATCGGCCTCCTTCATCGGTGGGCTGCTCTCCGACAAGCAGACCTTGCAGCCTGTCGTGATAAGTGCTGCCCTCAGGGCGTACACACGCGCCTACTGTTTCTGACAGGGAATGCGCACCGAAACGAGGGGGGTTTATCGCTTCGTCAGTGGCACACATAGTGCGAGCAGTTTTCAAGGAAACCTTACAATGCTCCTCCATCTGGTGAACATTCCAGCCGATGAAACGTGAACGGAGTCCCCCGGCATCCGGCTGCCGATGCTTGTTTTAACGCGAGAGGAAGAAGCAGTTCATTTAGCGAAAAAGCCGACATGGATGTCGGAGTTGGCGTCGTCATCTGAGGCAGCAAAACGGCTCCTTGATAACCGTTTCATAGCAAGAGGCGTGCCATAGAACGGGCATAAACTCGGCAGTAGCGAGAAATGGCCGTCCGCGCAAGTAAAACGCCATGAAGGGAGTGAAAGGACGCAGCCAAACGAGCACGCAGACCAGCAGCGAAATTCACTCTTTGCTTGAACTCTCGTATTACACAGTGGAGAAACATGCAGCTTCCCAACGCTTAAAAGAAAGATCAAAGCCACTCGAAAGGGTTAAGGGGGATGGAAAAGTAAAGCGTATTAAGCGGCAAGATTACAAGGCCCATCGACAACGCGATGTGGAAGCAAGACGTCTCAGGCTTTTAACTTGACATTACTGCATTCGCATTGACAACCCAAAAGAAGTGCTTAAGCGTCCTCGAGGCATTTAAGTGCAGAGCACTTTAGGGGCTCGCTTTGTCGTCGTAGCTCGCTCGCTGGACCCAAGTAGAGTCACACGGCGTTCCGTCGTAGCGGCTGTCCTCGCGGCGTAACCCGGAGGCTTCGAAAACAAAGCGGTTTATATAGCCATAAGCGTTCGAAACTTATGAACCGCTGGCGCTTGTCATACATCTCCCCGTTGTTTGGCGCAATGAAAACTGTAGGTACACTTGAGGCAAGATATACGTCATTAACCGGAAGCGTCCGCGTTCATTCAGTTAGCAACGCTCATTGGGTTGGTTTTTACGATAGTAAGTGAAAAAAAGTGGCAGTGCAATGCCGGAACGTGCGACAGGAAAAGCAAGCACAAAAAGAACAGGACTCCCGCTGGAGAAGTTTCAAGGAGGGGGCCCGTGAGCACTGCGAAGGCGGGAAATTTGATTTGCATTGGGTGGTAGCAGTGAGCGGATAACGGCACTACAGCCCATTATGCCGAATCCCTGCTCTGTACATCCGACAGCTTTCACATTGAGTGGAACGGCTTTAATTTTTTCTCCCCCTTCTATTTTTGTCCCAAAGATTTCGCTAAGGAAGCGTCAAGGATGTTTTTCTAGGTTGTATGACGTAACACCATGTTCATAATCTTCTCGCTTCCCGCGATTCCTCTTAGCACATGTCGACACGGCTCCAATGCTTTCTTGCGTCGAAGGTATCGATGCGGCGTTTACCATGCGTTTACCATGCGTTTACCCGGCGCTTACCATGCTGAGGTTATTGAATTCGCCAAAATAAATACTACGCCTGGCCGGGACATTATTCCCAACAAAGCTTTCAAGCAATTTAGCAATGATGTGCTCGTTGAGCTCCTCGATACCACCAACAACGCATGCCTTACTGACGTTGTTCCTACCCGATGTAAAGCAGCGAACGTGGTCTTTATTTCAAGACCTGGCAAGCTAGCAATCGCGGTAGAAAACGTTCGACTAATCTCGCATGCGCCGATACTTCCAAGCTTTCAGAGAAAATATTCGCCACCCGCACGTCATGGTAGCTTGGGAGCATGGATATTACAACCCCGTTCAAACTAATTTACTCCCATCACTGGGTAAAGATGACGGTCATAGCGTTTTAGCAGAATAAACCCTGTCATCAAGCCACGGTCATGGTATACGAACCATCCTAACAACGGGCGTCCATAAAGCGCATGACAGCAGTCATGTAGCCACACTAGACTCAATTGTCATGCTACACTTGTACATGCGGGTGCGGCAGTTCGTCTAGTTGTTCTTTCAAGATAGAGGTTTTGCCCTAAACGTTTATAGAGAGCAGGCTCGGTCATTTGTTCATGTTCGTGGTGTGCTCCAGGGATCGATATTGGCTCCGATATTGTTCAATATCGCTTTAATTTCACTGGCATGGCTCCTTCACGATGCAGCTGATGTTAAATTTTGGTTTAATTTAATTGCATCGCCATGTGGAGCACTCATTATGACCTCGCAACTCAATCGACTGCCCCGCAAATGGCCTCATAGCAGCCTCTGCTTCCTCACTGAGCTTTGTGCTTTCCACAAGTTTTACCACGTTCACGCCCGTGGCAAACCACCGGTGCCATCGGAAATTGCTGCTTGTCTCATACAGCTTTAACTGGCTGGACAGAAACTCTATTAGAGCTGGAAGATTAAGGTTTTTGGGGTTGATAATACACCAGGCTAAACACCAAGCTTCCTAAACACTATTACTGGTATGCCGTATCGCTCCGAAAGGTGGAGCCATCTCACACACAGCACGACAGCTACTGAGGCCAGCCTTACAACCACGCCTTGTTTACTCAGCCCAGTGTAAGCTTTTGACAAGAACCCAATGGGATTGACCAGAAGCCAGCCGTCGCGGTGTCTCAGTGTCTAAGGCATTGTGTTACTGAGCGCAAGGACGCGGGTTCGATTCCCGGCCGTGGCGGCCGCTGTACTGATGGAGGCGAAAAGCAAAAACGCCCGTGTGTTCGAGATTATAGGCTCACGTTAAAGATACCCAGGTGGCCAAAACTAATCCGAAGCCCTCAACTACGGCACGCCTCATCGCCTGTGAAGCGTCGGCACGTCAAACCCCACAATATATCAATTGACCAGAAGCCATCAATACGGAGCCAATGAGAGAAATCACTGCCCTCCTACCCCTCCCACTTAGAATGTCTCACCAGGAACATGTCCAATTGAACAGTTGTATGAATTCGTGCACCAAGGCTGCATGTATTCTGCGATTTCGAGCGGGCGGTAATAGCCTAAGCAGCACCACCACGTCTGCGGCGAGTTCTGCTACCCCTACAGTTTGTACGGTAAGTTACTAACAACAAGCCAACTGTTCGTCGCCGCCCGCAGAACAGTAGTTAGGCATCTGCATTTCAACAACGCATTATCGAAATGGATCGCCACCACCACCCGCCCCAGCACACGGTGTGCCGACGGCATCACTCTAGATATTGTGGTTGTCCCCGCCGTTTACTCTACCAGCCACCCAGACATCCTCATGGCGTAACGCTTTTAAATCTTGGAGCGCCCGTCATCGTTATGTGCGGAACATGCGGAACATGTGCGGAAGAGGCACTTTTCACTGTACCCGGAATTGCTTTTCTGACCGGAACACCAAGAGCGATTCCTACCGATGCCCTTGGAAGCAACTAACCTACTTCGCATGGTCACTTGTAGCCCTGTGCTGCCTCAGAACATTCACCGTCATGCAGTGGAAATTGATCATGAAGTCCAAGTTAGGTGGGTTCCATGCGACCTTCCACCACCTCATTGTAAGGCAACTTAGCAGCACGGCTAGTAACCTCCATGCCGTTACCGAACTTTCTGCTAGAGCTGGATGGTGGCACTCGTGTACTAACAGGAAATGAATAGCTCTGGCGCCGCACACGTGCTCTGCTTCCCCGTGTTCTGTAGCCCACCCCTGGCTCTTACCTATGCCGATGAAGGTGCGCTTTGGAGAATTTGGTAGCGGCGGCCCTGACTCCTGCGGTGATCCACCAATGGCCTCATTTTCGAGGTGCTTTTACGAACCATGGTTGTCCAGTCTGTGATGGCAGCGATGTAGAAGCTGACCTTCGCCACTTACTGTGGCCCTGCCTCGCCTTGCTTCCGACGAGGATACATCACATGGAGATAGGTCTCGCGTAGACCACGCGTCCTTCTAGATGGTGTGGGCACAATTGCACCATCATCGTTAGCTTCTGGAGTACATCCGTGAAGCAAACATTTTATGCCCGGTGGTGAAATATAGGTTATGTCTATCACCCCGGCAACCGTGAGAATTATCGTCAGAAATTTCTCACGGCAGTCGCCTCATTCGCTAAGCGCGCTATGCGGAGATTCCATGGGATAAATGTTCCCAAAAAAGTCGTGTTTACAGCTGCCCCTCCCCTGCAGCGCTGCCGTATAGTACTATTATCAGCAATACGAAAGGGAACACAGTAACCCGTAAAAAAACCCCTCAGACCCAGCTATGCGTGATACGCAGCGGCCGCCGTCGGAAACAAAGTGGAAAGGGGGACGCTGTTCTAACAGCTGTTCCCCATCCCGCCATGCGTCTTATCGGCTGTCGGACGATACCATATTATCGGCGAAATGACGTAAGCTGCTGCTTTGTAGAAATGCCAGCGTGGTGGGAGTGCCAATAGTTAGTGGAAGAGCGCCCTCCTTTCCCCCTTGGTTTTTTCACAGCGCCATCCGCGTATCACTCCGGGTCTGTTTCGAGGCTGTTTGCCACGCGTTCCTGTGTTCCCTTTTATATTGCTCATGGTACTTGGTTTTAATCTAGAAGGCTCAGGTTCGAGACATATTTTTTTTTTATTGCAGTGTTTAACGCGCCGACGCAACGCAGGCGATGAGGCGCGCCGTAGTGGAGGGCTCCGGATTAATTTTGACCACCGGGGGATCTTTAACGTGCGCCGAAATCTCGTACACACGGGCGCTTTTGCTTTTCGCCTCCATCAGAAAAGCGGCCACCGTGGCCGGGAATTGAACCCGTGACCTCATGCTCAGCAGCGCGACGCCTTAGCCACTGAGCCACCGCGGCGGGTAGGTTCGAGACATTGCGTTTTTTTTAGCTTTCAGAATTTTTCGGTCATAGTGATTTTGTTAATACTTTTCTTTACCCTGTTTTTACCATATCAAGAGATGGACGCACAGGACTTCTAGAGTGGGTTGAATTGCGTTTAATATAGGTTGTGTTCAGTGTCGTTGGGCTGGGTTAGATTAGGTTTGTCGCAGTTGGGCTCGATTTGGGTAGGCTATGACGCGTTCGGTTAAGTTACGCTAGGTTCGGTGAGGTTATGTTACGTTAGGTTACGTTGGGATGTAATATTACTCAGCAAATTTTAGGCCAGCCAGCTTTTATGGAAATTTTCGTGAGAATTTCCCGAAGGTAATTCTCACGGCTGCCGTGAGATTAAACGCAGCCTCAAATATATGCTTCAAATGTACTGGTAGCCATGGTTTTATCAACATTTGGGTCACAGATATTCTAGGAACGGATTTTCTGTAAGCGAGGCCGCCCCGGGCTCTGTGTGCTACGCGGTGATTGGCGCAGCCCGGCCATCTTTGAGAACTTTGGGCACGAGCAACAAGCCGAGCAACAAAGCCGATTGATTGCCGCCTTTGTGCTCAAACCTATATGAGGGATTGAACTATGCAGGCTGTTTGAAGTGAAATATGGGTAATTGTGGTTTTCCTTCGCCAAAAAACCGTGGCGGGAAATATGAAGATAGAATTCAAGAGAAAGAGAGAGAGAGAAGAAAATTAATAGCTTAATAATTCTTGGGGTTCATAGAGATATAGCTCATATTTAAGAGAAAATAGAGCAAAAATAGCCAGGCATAAACACTAGAAATGAGGAAATCATGAGCGTTGGTGCTTCTTGCGTCCGTAGTCCTTTATTTATTGGTACTGTATATATGTTTTACTGACAAAATATTACGTATACTGAGATATGGATATAACAATACTCAACCATCTCTAAAGACCCATTCAGGGCAACTAGTCTTGCAAATAGCTTGTCTTGTTCCTATCTGTCCTTGTGCCCAAAAGGTGGCCTATTGATGCATTATTTGTTTAGACTTGGATGCTTTGTTTAATGGCAGAGTCGACTACAGTTCACCACCGTTTATCTGACGTTGTCTCTGGCCCGTCCCCCATTTCCACCACGTTCTTATTAACGCCCCGCCACCAGAGCAGGTGCGGCCGTGTCGCGCGAGGCACCCGACTCGCGACGACGTTCTCACCGACGGCCGCTGCAGGCCCGTCCATGAGTGCCTCGACTCGCTCAAGGACATCGGCCGGCTCAAGTTCCCCACCTTCTGTGGCGTTGATATCCTGCTGCCCATTGTGTGCTGCCCTCTGAGGGAGCCGCCCCCCTCGTCACCTGAACCGGCACGCTCGCCCGGTGAGTACATGGGAGTCACAGCACCGACTGGGGAACCTCAGCACATGTTAAAGTGCTTGAAAACACGAGTGTCGTCTCATTCAGCGTGAATGATATTAAGGTACGCATCGATCAAATACGGAAATCCGGCTGCTCTGAGACTGACAGCAGTGATCCGTTAGGGCCAAGGGTGCTCGGAAACACGCTAGGTTTAGCAAAGTTATGCGTGCCTGGCACCAAGATAAACTTTTTGCTTACGTACGTCACGATGCATCATCATCGTCATCATAATCGCCAACAGTTCGCTCGGGGTGGGGTGCCATGAATAAACACGCTATCTTAAGGACCCTGCAGGAAATATAATTTGGAACGAGGGGTTGGTTGAATGAATGCTGAAAGGAAAGCTAGCAGTGCAGAACGCTAAGGAAAGCATACGGGCAACAGTTTTGATTGCTTTTCAAGTGAAGATAGCCATTTCTTTGATGTAATGTTAGGAAAGAAAGCCATGTGACCCTGGTGGGGGTTGATTCCACGACCATCGAATGACGTCTCCGACTCCGTACGACTTGGGCTACCGGGGTCTGTGCTCCCTTATACTTTGTGGGCAATTATGTGAACTATGTGTAAACGTGTGTGCTAGAGAGGTTGTTGCCAGCTTCACTTGAATATATCTTGGAGTGAAGGCGACTCTTTTTTGTCTCCTGGAATATGTATATGCGTGCTTCATTACGCGGAAAATGCACACGTCTTAATTTTGTGGATATAACTGCAGGAATACCTGGGCGGACTCCTCAAAGCCAGCCGCCGAGACCAGTTTCTAACGAAGGACCACCAGAAGGTAAGGTCGCCGTGTAACACAGCCTCTGGAACTAGAGTTTCAGAGGTCACCTACATTTCTGTAGACATGTAAATTCCCGAAGCCATCTTTCCCTTGTCCATAAACACAAACATTACTTTGGTGCACTTCTTTTCGTTGTGCTAATAATGCGCTAAAAACGCCTCGCCTTCGCACTAATTATTGTCGTTAGAGAGGAACAACAGAAAAAGAAACTGCAAACCTTCACATTTGTCGAGCAAAGACGTCGTCCGCGCAAGGTGTATGGCGAGAGCGAAACGCCATCGAGAGCGCCGGTGTGCAGTCATTGTCGTGAGAAAACTGGCGGGGAATAGTTAACTAGTATTTGTTTTCAGTTGTAATTTAGGGCAGCTTGAATTTCTACCTTCTAAAGGGTGCCGTGTTTTTTCTTTTTCTACTCTGGGGTGTCTTGGCGCTAGCGCATCTCGTCAATCTCTAGCAACCAACCATTCGACTCGTGCTACATTCAGAGATTTCAAAGATTTCAAAGATTTTATTTCCCGAGAAGTACGAGGAGGCAGGCTGGGACTAAAGGCTACGAAGCTTGACAGAGCCCCATTTGGTACAGTTCAATGATGAAGCAAAATCAAACAAGCTGGAAATTCTAATGTTTGAGTTAATAAAATACAAGCAACATGCAGATCACAAGACATTAAAGAAAAATATGGGAAACGTACAGTAAAGTACATTAGAGTACAAAGAGTAAAGTAAAAAAAAGTACAAGTGGACAATCAGGGTAGAAATATGATTGCGTTTCAAAGATAGACACAACAACAAAACCTGCGCATTAAAAAAGTCTAAACAACATCCACTGTTCTAGCAACTGAAGCAGATATTCTGATTTAAGAGGCATTCTTTCGCCTCTGTTTTGAATATGTTTCTACTGCATTTAAAATCAATGTGGTCTTCAACTTTGTTGAGTATGCCGGTGCGTTGAAACAGAAACGACTGCCTGCCGTAGTTTGCTGGCAATTTCGGTGTATGTATTTTGGCGCACCACAAAGAGTATTTCCTGCTAGTGACGTTATGTTTGCCATTGAGATTTTCTTTGCGTATAACTTGTAAAAGATTGTAAAAACTTGTCAAACCGGGAGTCTCTTTTCATGGCACTTAAAGGCCGCTGGCTCACCTGATGCGAACTTTTTCACGGCCCATAGCGCCTAGCCATAAGTTTAGCCATAACCAATTCACGTAGTGATGATATTTTGTTTCGAGGTGTACAAGCCCGGCACTCCCGGTGGCATATGAAAAAAGGTGAATTAAAGGCGTTGACGTGTCGTGCCTCGCCCCGAAACACACCTAAAAGATACTAAACTCACTCCTGTTTTCGAAAAGAATGCGCATAATTGAGCTAACAGACCATTTTAGAGTACAAAATGAAAGCCCATTTCTTAAGAGAACGATGGTTTAAACGCGAACATTTCTCCAATGCAACCTGAGCCAAAGTCCAAAATCTAATCTTCGTCGACCGTGTCGGAGATGCGCAATTGGATAGACATCGGCTTCATAATGCGAGGGACGTTGGTTCGATTTCGAGCACAAGAAGAGTTTTTTTTTTTTGGTGGGCTTGACGTGCTTTTGCGGAAACCCATCATCACCAAGTGCCCTCCCATTGCGCAAAGTTGGCTTTCCTGCAGTGCGCTTTCTCGCACAGTCGGCACCAGTGAGGTAAAGCAAGCTTCGCTTTAAAAAAAGAAATCCCGGGTTCAAAAAAAAATTCTAGAGAGAGAGAGAGAGAGAGAGAGAGAGAGAGAGAGAGAGAGAGAGAGAGAGAGAGAGAGAGAGAGAGAGAGAGAGAGAGAGAGAGAGAGAGAGAGAGAGAGCTTTTATTTGGTCATGCGGGTTGAACCCCGGTCTTTTGACCCCGAAACCGCGGTTATACGTACCCCTAGACTATTAGGACCGAATAGCAGAGTTCTAGCATTTACTCGGAATTCAAGTGTCCCAAGCGAACCAGTAGATGGCGTTTACTGCGTACAGGAAAGGCTGGCGGCATCAATTTGAAGGTGATCGCGGGAGCACCGATCAGCGGGTCATTCAACCTACACTGCGGCCGTTTTCAGAACTTTGGAGACAAAGGGAGGGGTGCCTTGTTCCCCTCGTTGTCCCTTTTATGATATGACCCTGATATAACCCGTAAAATTGCGCTGCTACTTGTTTCTTTGCCACCCGAGCGATCACCTTCAAATTTGATCCCGACTACCTGAGAGAACGGAATGGCGCCGCGCAGTGTTGTGTGTGTCCGGCCGCTTCGGCACTGGTGCCCCGATAAGAGGTGCTGTTACACAAGGGGGCAAAGAATTAAAGCCGTTCCACTCAACGTGAAAGCTGACGGAAGTGCAGAGAAAGTTATTCGCCATAATGGGCTGTTATCCGCTCACTGCTACCACGTACCCAAAGCAATTCAAATTTCCCGCCTCCCTAGTGCTCGCGCGCACCCTGCTTGAAACAGCGCCAGCGGGGGTTCTGTTCTTTTAAAGACGACAGTCTTTCTTGGGCTACTTAAAACCAGAAATTTTGGTCTGTATGTCTGTCTGTCTGTCCGTCTCTCTGTCTGTGACCCGATTCAGCCACCCGGCCAAAGCAAAACAATGCCTGCGCAATAGTCTTATATAGTCACAGCTAAATCTACCCGTCTATGTCCGGTGTAATGTTCATACTTGTCAACATTATTGAAGAAGAACCAGACATCACGCAAATATGAGACAACAAATCAATACAGAAGTGATATTTGCAGTGTTCCTTTATAAAAAAATCAAACATGCTTGAATTTGCGAAATTGAATACTTCATCAACTGCAGAAAAAGAATTCACTCCTCCGTCGCCTGCTGTCGCCCGCGCCACTATAGCTTCTAGCGCCATTTTAAGAAATCATCCGGAAACACTTACGCAAGGTTCCACTAGATAGGTTCCACGTTCTGCTTACAACATAGAGTTGGTTTGCAACGCACGTGGAGTAGGGAAACGTGGTTCTATAAACGCTAAAGTAGGGCGCCTCGATTAACGCGCGTCTTCGCCGTACGGCAGCGTTCGCATCGAGACACCCGGTTTGGAGCAGTGCAACGCGGGAAATTTAAAATGATTTAGCAAACCTTTGCCGTCTTTACCTTGGGAGGAGCGCGACGCAAGAGGAACAACATGAGAGGCGAGCGGGAAAGCGAAAAGAGGCATTTACTTCGCAAAAGCCGATAAAGACTATCGTCTTTTGACGGCATTTGCAACGAAAGAAAGGAGCAGATACGCGGCCAATTTTTTTTTGTGCTTGTTTTTCCTCCCGCACGTGCCGGCGTTGCACTGCCACTTGTTTTCGTTTACTATTCCAAAAACCAACCCATCGAGCGTTTCGAAGTAAATGAAGGGGGGGCGCTGCCTGCTAATTACGTATATTTTGGCTCAAATGTACCTACAGTTTTCTTTGCGCTAAACAACGGGGAGATTTATGACAAGCACCAGCGTTTCACAAGTTTAGAATGGTTATGGCTATTTAAGCCGCTTGACTTTCGAAGCCTCTGCGGGACGCCCTACGACGGAACGCCGGTGGGATCTATTTGGGTCCGTTATCTCACGGCACCGCCTGATTCCGGCAGTCGTTTGACATCGACCGTTACAGCGAGCTACGACGACAAGGCGCGCCCCTAAAGTGCTCTGCACTTAAAACTGCGGTGTTGCGCATGCGTGCAGCAGGGCCTGCGGCCGACTGCGAGATGCCCTCCGGCCAGCGCGGCAGCTGCGTGCCCTTGGTCAGCTGCGAGGCACACAGTGAACGGGTGCGCCGCAAGGACTTCCCTCCGCTGTGCGACCTGCGCGGGAGCACGCCGTACGCGTGCTGCCCGTCGCCGCCCCTGTTCCCGGCATCCGGCACCCGGGCAGCCATGGAGGCGACCCCGCAGCCTTCCGGCACGCCGAGCCCTCCGCTCAACCGAGCCATACGCATGGCGCAGCTCATGTTCGAGAACAGCAGGTGTACGTCATGTCGGCGCTGATCCCTTACCCGCTCACTTACATAATCGGCTTACATTCTCAAAATGCCGACCGTAATATTCCGCATAAATGAAATGTAATATTCCCCATAATTGAAGGAGTCAACTTGGATGTGAACCCTGTAAAAATATTTTACCGAACTTGTGTGACTGGTCAGAATATATCTTATCTTTTTTTGCGCTGTGACTATTTCATCGTATATAAGTAATAATGGCTCTGACTATGAATGGTGAATCGATATGCTTGTGCCTATTATTCGTATAATTAAAGGGACCCTGCAACACTCTCGATAAGCGCTTTTATTCTTTCCTTCGCGTCTGGAACCACTGCGAAAGCTATAGTTTTCGCCAGCGCGGAGCAGCACTGCATGATTTTCTCGTCGCACTAGATACGCCTTCCATTTCTGATTTGTTTTTGTGGCTTTTTTTTTGCAGTTGCTATCGAAAAGCGTTCATTGCTGCAACTGAAGGAAAACCGGCCAACAGCCGCTATATGGGCCTTAGTGACGTAATTAGAGCCGTCGAAGAACGACAAGACCGGGAAAGGGACAAAAATATTTTGAGCGAGTTTACAAATTATCTGATGGGCGTAGAGCAGTAATTTTTGGCTGAGACACTTTGCGACCCCCTAATCTAAGCACTGGGTGCGTTGGGTGACTACGTTCTGCAAGCATCTAATATTTCAAAATAGTTGAAAAAGGTGTTGCCGGGTCCCTTTAATATTATACCCCTCTACAGCGGTCGTCCCATGTCCTCCCCTATACAAAATCGACGTACGGCCGGTTTGAACTCTCTTGCCTGGTTATTGGTACCCCCCTCTACTTCTTTCTCACGTTCCTCGGTGGGACGGGGAACACGTGTAACCGCGAATGCTTGAAGGGAACCTAATTTATCGCGCAAGTCATTGTGTGGCGCAAATAAGAATCCTCCAGTATCTGCACTTACCAATCATTAAGTCCTTCTAATACGACACATCTCTTTATTATAACTACTCCTAGTAATACTGCTATTACAACTGCTAAGTAGTATCAATGACGGTGGTAATGGAATAGTAGGAATATCTTCCCACGCCTATTACTTTTGCTGCTGCTGTTTCATCAACCATTACTACTACTACTGTTATCACTCTACCACTACTGCACTACCGCCATTACCCCTATAGCCATGTGCCTATCGAGTCACCACATTAAGTGTTGCTGTCTCAAGTTTGAATTTCGTATCGCAAATAAAGAATTTACAGAGCTTGCACTAGTGATGTAAGGGAGAAGAAACAGCGGAGCTGGTGGTCGACCTAGCTTCTTCCGGTTGATCTAATGTTTTGGTAGGTTTTGCGATGTTCTTACTATGTTAGGTTAAGTGTTGAGGGGTTGTGCCAAGTTTAGCCTGATTTTTGTCGGTCCCCCACACTGACAGCGGATCACAGGGGGGAAGAAGCTAGGTCAACCCCCAGCTCTGCTGTTTCTCCAGCGTTGCACCACTAGTGCAAGCTTCGCCAATTTTTTCGCGTTTTATGGTCTCCTCGATTCGGCTACACTTTCTGCACTAGTTCACAAAAGTGCCGTGCAAGTGCAGCGCCAGTTCTTTCGCACGCTACACCTTGCACGAGACGAGAACTCGCAGAGGGGCTAGTGCAGAAATGTAGAAGAACTGGTGCAGCACGGCGTCAAATCGAGGGCCGAAGTGCAGGTGGCGCAAGCTGCACTGGTAAATCGAGTGCGCGAGTGCTGCACCGCCTGAACTGGTGCAGAAAGTGTAGCCAAATCGAGGAGACCATTAGTATCCTAAGAAGGACTAGCCCATTTGGAGACTATCGCCTTTGGCTTTTGCGGTTGTGCCCTCCTTTTGCAAAGAAAAGAAAAATAAACGGTTTGATTTGCTTTGATTTGAAATGGTATAGTAAGGAGTACGCATACGTAGATGCCCCTCATGATCACACTAGAGCAGGCGCGATAGCTGTCTTCACTGTTAAAATACCCTATATGCAGTGCTGCACCCTTCACAGGCCGTGCAGTTTCTTTCTGGATATTTTTTTTCTGCTGACGTCACCGGACCAAGCTCAAGCTCGAAGAGCTACGCTGTTGAAAAGCATGTTGCGGATTCATGGTTTAAAAACCGCTTCATTTCCTGTGCAGACTGCGGCAAGACATCCGGCGCCCACTCACGACGAGCTAGAGCCAGGGTCTTCCCCACCGTGACTGGGGGCCGGTCTGTGAACCTCGGAGCGTATCCCTTTGCAGTAAGTGGCAAGCACGAATACACTCTTAGCACAACAGCCTTCCTCTCTCTCCACGCGCCCACGCGCACTCATGAAGCGCCCTCACCTACACACACGCACACACACTTACAGACGATTCACTAGCATCGTATTGTCTAAAGTCATTGTAAATGAATTTAGGCAATACACCAAGCAAGCCAAGCAAGATCATATACGGTGCCGGTGATACCAACGTGTCGTATAGCTCGGCCAGAATGCGGTAGAGGGACGTATACGCCTGGGCAAAAATATCATAGCTTATATCAACCCAAAAGTAAAAGAATAGGAATTTCTTTTTTGATTTTGCAAAACCATGTTTGGCTCAACCGTTGCTACAGAAACCTTTATTCAAACCGCAGCACTCTGTGCAACAGAAGAGCAGACGGACAACACATGATATGAGCTATCCTGCTATGAGCTACAAAAAATACAACCAAAAATTATAGCAATTCAGATATCAATGCTGTTAGAAGATGCAATATCAAAACTACAGGACAATGGGAGACTGTTGAGCTGAGCCCCTTTCTTGAGCCACAACTCACAGCAGTTCGGATGGCCGAAGCCGCCGTTAGGATCCAAGGAATTCTGGCGGACGGCTGAGGGGGGAAACCGTCCAAGACATCTGCCTTTAAGATCCCATATCAGGCATTAAATGAAGTCATCTATCTATCTCTCTCTCAAACGCAGCGACCAAGAACTTAGGCGCAAAAGAAAAATTACTCGGGCACTTAAGCCTGCTTACGTAGTTTGAAGCTGAATGACTAGCGATTATCGGTACTTTTTTGCAGCTAGATCATGTTTTTTTTTTATTTCGGAAGTTCGCTATCCAGTATGAGGGAGGCAATATGCACAGATACACTCCGCATTTCCGAAGAATAATGATATTCTTTCGGGTATTTGCTTCCTTTTCTTATTTTTCTTTGTCCTGACGCAAACTACTTTAGCAGGTAGACTGGCGGCAATTCACGCCTCAGGTTCGCCACTGTCAGCGCTCTCCTCCACGTGTACCCGGTTTACGCACCTGCGCCACGTGCACCTGTCAAGGCACATGCGCTAGGCCAATTCTTGTTCCATTATGGCGGGGTGCCCGGTTGTGTATAGGTTGTATTCACTGGCGAAGCACGCATACAGGCAACCACGTGAGTACGCCGTCACTGGTTACGTCGGGGCTCCGCGGGATGGCGGTACTTGCCTGTGCTAAGCACATGGTGTTTGTTGGACGTTCCAAACTGTACCCCACCGAACGCAAAGTAACGCCTCGACTCCAACGAGAGCTCGATTAATAACGCCTCTGTTGACACAATCGTTGAGAATCGGCATGAAATGGAGAAGGCGACTCACGCCGGTATTTTTTTTCAGCGGCGTACGGGCGAAGTGGCACAAGCCGCGCCATGCCTGCGGCGTTTCGGGCATGTCCATGGCCGCTTTCAGTGTTGTCAAGCTAAGAAACTGACAACTCAACTTTTCAGTGAATACCATGTATAGGCGTTTCCTAGTCGGCACAGCCAAGTGACGCATGGCACCATCTAGAGGCATGTTTGAGGCTATATCCACGGGCTTGTGGCACTCGGTTTAATCCGTCAGAACCGTTTGGTCTCGTAGTGCAGTGGTTACGTTCCGGCATGGCAAACATCGAAACCCGGGTTCGAATGTCGTAACCGCTGGTTTCTGTTTTTCGTTTATAATTTTTTGATGGTTTGTCCTACTTGAATATCTTAATTTTTTTATCATGCATATTTTTGCCATCTTCATGCAATATGAATGGGATATAAGGTTGTTTCATTACCTTTAGGACAGTTTCAACTGCTGTTTTTGTGTGTTTTTGTGGTTTCGTCTCTTTTAGGTCAGTTTAGGCTATTCCTGTTGAATATTTTTAAGCACTGTAGATGTTTTCTGCAGGGTCGGTTCACTGTTTTTTTTCTTCGATTATGGTGACTATGTACGCTTTTGGTTGCTTTTGCATCTGCATTTATATCAGCGAAGGGCTGGTTGAGCTAGCTGGGGTGAGGATTTACGTAAGTTATTTTTTACAGTTGCAGTTTTTCATCCATTTTAGGTTGGCTTTGGCTGTTGCACATTTCATTTCGTCTGGTTTTGTGTGTTTTAGGTAGATTTCCGCTGTGATACAACTCACATTGCAAGCTCAGGTGACGGCTGGCTGTGCTGAATAGAAAACGCATACACGCTGCTGGATTAAGACGAAAACCTTAGGTGCCTCATCGAACGCGAAAAGTGTACTGCAGTCGTAGTCGTCTTCGGCGTCAACACTAATGGCACCAAAATGGCCGCTACACTAAAGCGACAATAAATTGGGTACGTGTAAGATTTGAACACGAGTCCCCATAGCAGCAGCAAGTTCCGCTAATCTGAGCGTTAAGAGTTGTAAGTGCATTGCCCGTTCGTGATTTACACGCATGTTTGACCGTTCATCGATGGTGAATAGTATCCTCAATACTATCGATACCATCTCATAATTTTCCCAGCGTCTCCTTGCTGATCATTGAGTACAAACACAGAGTGTTGGTGCGTTGATCAGTTTAGTACGCGTCCTTCTTGCCATTGAAGGCATATTCGACTGAGGACGTCTCCCTGAAGCTTCAGTAAAAGCCTCTCTCTTGCAATCAATAAACGTGTACTCTCTATCTGGAATGATCTTCCTGACCTAATTGCATCCATACTTAGTCATAATAGGCTTAACCGAAAATCTCCACCGACATTTTTCGTAGTAATTGTGTAATGATGAATAGCCAGAATAATATTGTTACTGTTTATGGATGTTGTCCCCTTGTATTTGAGGGTTTTCTGTTGCTTTAGACTCCGCAAATCCCTGTGCGTTTGTAATAGTTGTTTAATAGAAACGTGTATGACGTGTTTTATTTACTTTTGTAAGATGGTTACTCAAACTTTATATTGTGTACTTGTTTTTTCTTCTTTTTCCACACAAATGTTTTAATGCTCTTACACAAATGTAATCCCCTTACTCAATGCCCTTCAATGGGCCTGTAAGATATATTAAATAAATAAATTTGGGTTTCACCAGTTGTAGGAACACAACATATAATTCGTTCATTTTTAGGTGGCCATATTTCGAGACCAAGTGAGCCTCCTGAACTACTGGTGTGGGGGAACACTCATCACGTCGAGGGTCGTCCTCAGTGCAGCGCATTGCTTCTACTACTCGCTGTAAGTTATTGCGGAAAAAAAGTTCGTACTTCGGACTTCGCACATATTGTCTGACATTATGCGTCGGCCTCCGCGATTTCTTGATGCTCCATCCTTTTATATAAATTAATGTATGGTGTGGAGGTGCTTGGTAGACAATGTAGCGAAGAATGGCCACCTCATATCTCCCTCCCACGTTCGCTACGCTGACGTCATTTCTCGTAGCTGCTAACCAAATATATACCTTCTCATCCTCCTCGACCTCCACTACTGGGAACACGCCACCATGACCAATGATGTTTCCGCATTGGGTATATTTGTGGGTGCGGGTGCAGTTCTTCAATGCGTGTGACAAAGGGCAGCTCCTCGGGGCATATCGCTACATTCTACTCCAAACTATAGACGGCAATGGGGCTAAGGATCGATGATCTGCAGTCAGTCTGATCTACCATGGCATTATTCAACCTCAGTGCTTACGGCGCCTCTCTTTTGTCCGCCGCACAAAAACCTAACCAAAGTAGACACAGTACAGTGGCGCTTACGGCAGACAAACACACACACTCACACATCTCTGCCTCCTGCACGCGATACACCCTGCTATCCACCATTCACATAAATGACCACTATGCGGCTGAGAAAAAGCTAACCTTTACAATGTCACAAGGGCCTGTCTCTAAACTAAGGCAGTACTCGTGAACTCCAATCCAACGATCGAACTGCGAAACCTTGTTGTCCAACTCGGCTTTGGAAGATCAGCGCATACTGGTCCCGGAGGCGGCCAAAGCTACAAGGGCACTGGAATGGAGGCTCCTGTAACTTTTTTAGACGAAGATCTGTAATTTCGGATATCAAAAACATTTTTGCTCCTGCTCCTCGTTGTCATGCAGGAACAACACGGTGTACCATGCTCGCATCGGTGGCGTCAACATCTCGGACACGAGCTCCGGCAGGTACTTGCAGAGGACCGTGGCGTCCGTGCACTTGCACCCGGACTATGACGACCGGCGCCACTACAACGACGTGGCGCTGCTCGTGCTGAACCTGCCCGCACGGCATAGGACCATCGAGCGCCTTCTGGCGTGCCTGCCGGATGCCAACGCGGCCTTTCCCACCGCAACACACGGCACCGTTCTGGGATGGGGGCACAACTCCTTCGGTACGTAGGGAATTGCCTCTGTCGGGCACTGAATCAGGAAACGAGCTAAATGTAGAATAAGCGAAGGGTTGGGCGAACTAGCCGTTGCGATTCCAGGAGAGAATCCCCGCGATAGTGGTCGCCTCGGTAGGCTTCACTGACTAAACTTTGAGCTAACGCAGCTTTTTGGCTTTCCTAGTATAGTAAATATGCGTTTAACGTTTTCGGTTGCATCGAATGATTTACGAAAAAGACAGACGGAATTGATTCGGCGAATGTCGATAACATATAAGTGACCGAAGAAATATGCGCAGTTCCCTCTTTTGCCTTGTGTTAAATGCGGTCCCTGTGGTTCTGCGTGAGAAACAAGATATAGTTACAGTATGCGTAATGCAAGGAAATGATAGTAAGTAATCTGGTGCGAATACTGTTATCGACGGGAAGGCGTCCCCCATCCGGACTCCGTACCGTAAGGTAGCGTGGTGAATGGCGGCCAGCAAAGGTTGCTGCCTTGGTTACGACAACAAGAAGCCGAAGGCAAACTTAACTGGTTTACTGCATGGCGAGCGATAAGCCGAAGCGATAGAGAGACAATACCCTTCCGGGCGAGGTTACAGTACAGGACTCGAGCAGAGCGACAGCATTGATTCTCTGTTCCGAAAGGAATGAAGCTCTAACGGTCAAACAGTTCTCCTAGTGCTTTTGCACACGTCGCAAACATAGCACAGACACACACAACGCTCTTACCAGAGTTCGTGAGGGGCCGGCAGTAGTGGCGCACGCTGAGTTTTAGCGAGCGGGGAGATAAGATCTCGGCTTCGGCGTTCGCGTCCCTCGAAGCAAGTTGCTACACGTAGATTCGTTGCAGCCGCCGAAGTTTGAATCACCGACAGGGAGGCGGCCATGCCGGCCGTTCTCCGGCACGTTGTGACCTGTCCGAGGCAGGCTTTCTTACACCGAACACTCCGCAAAACCTGCAACACGCGTGAACATGGAAGCGGTGCGCAGAATCGTAACAGTACATACGTGCATAAAAAAACGAAAACAACCACCACCAACTCAATGCCTATTGTATGATTCAAAGTCAGGGGAATATGCCTTGTACACCGCCGAAGGGAGGAGTACCTGAACGCGGCTACGCAAAATGTTTGCAGGTGGCATTCTACAGGCGATCCTGCAGGAGGCGCAGGTGCCGTTGGTGGACAACGCGGCATGCGACCGAGCCTACCATTCGCTGGGGAGCTACGAACGCGAGTTCCCCAACGGAATCAACGAACACTTCATCTGCGCTGGTAACACGACGGCCGGCGGTGTCGACGCATGCCAGGTAGGGCAGCAATCTTCTTAGCCATTATGTAGGTACACAGAGCTGAATATAAATTTGCGCTCATGTGCGTGTATAGTTTAACTGCTTAGCTATAAAACAATACCATCAATGTGCACACACAGCTATGAGAAAATGTTACGGAGCAACAGAGTGGCAGTTAAAGAAAATTTATTCTTCGTGCAGCAGCTAACGGGATTGTATTCGGTGTGATAGGTGGGTTTAAGAACCCCTCGCCCTCATTCAACACTTGTACGTGCTGCCACAGAAAAAAAGCTTTGTCGTGAAATTGACACTGTCGTGGTTCGCAGACCTTTGCTTATCACTTTACGCGCATGAATACGCATCTGTCAGAGTGTATTATCGTCTGTTCATTAGCTGCAACCAAACGTCGCACTGCCTCGTCGCCGAAATGAGCAAATCCTGCAAAAGTGTCCGTGTATGCCTGTCTGTGTTTGTGTACGTGTGCGTGTGTGCGCTAGCGCGCAGTATTACACTGTCACCGTTCGCATACCGCGATCGCTGCACTTGCTTATGCTTAATCATGCCCAAACCTGTAGACTCAAACATCGCTTATCTGTTACTTCGCGTGCTGTACGTACACACGCATATCAAACGTCAATGGGCGGGTTGGGAAACCAACTGCTCCGCACTGGTCGAGGCACATATCATCGCATTTTGTGCAGATGTTCGTCTCGTAAAAACATGAATTCGCGCTACGAAGCCACTGTGTGGAGGCTTCCGATTGTCTAAAGGGCGCGCTCTCGACGGTATTTGGGGGTTCGGACTACCTGAAGAGACAGCAAAATTGGAGCAAGGTGTAACCTCAGCGTACTGAATACCTGTCGATGCCTTGTACAAATTGTCGACTGCGTTTGATTCACTTTCTATTATTCGATATAGTCTCGATTAGCCGGGTGAATGCTTCTGCACAAAGGCGCCCCAAAAGGGCTGCTTCATTGCGAGTGAAGGCGTCTGAAGGAATGACTGATGGGGCTCGAGTCAGGCCAGAATTCTTTCGTTCCCTGATCGTGGAAGCATTATTAATCTACTTCCAGAATGTCAGTGGTGCGGGTACGCACGTTTTCATCCCAGCGGTTCGATATAGCTTTTATGTTCAGAGAAGTTCAGAGCACGAGAGTGCGAATCTCCCTTGAAAACGCATATTCCATTTTTGACGATTTTTGTAATGTTTCAATGATTAACTTGTCCAGTTGTTTAAGAATAAATAAAATTCGGTGAGTTCGTTCCTGTTCATCTGGGTGTGGAAGAGCTTAGACAGGCGGCGAGGGAATGAGAAAGAAGCGTACAGGACGGGTGCCGACTGGCAACTGATAGTGGAAAAAACCGTTTCTTTCTTTCTTTCTTTCTTTCTTTCTTTCTTTCTTTCTTTCTTTCTTTCTTTATTCCTTTCTTTCTTTCTTTCTTTCTCTCGCTATCCCTGCCCCCTTTCTGCCTTTTTCTTTATCTCTAGCATGTTTTTCTGTCTTTCTTTCTCTATTTTTTCTTTCTTTCCTTCTGTCATTTATTCTTCCTTCCTTTCTCTTTCTCTCTCTCTCTCTCTTTCTTCATTCTGTTGTCTCTCTCTCTATTTCTTTTTTTTTTCTTCATTCTGTTATCTTTCTCTCTATTTCTCTATTTTTTTCTTCATTCTGGTTTTTATCTCTCTCTTTCTTCATACTTTTTTGCATCCTTTCTTTCTTTCTTTCTTTCCTTCTTTCTTTCTTTCTTTCTTTCTTTCTTTCTTTCTTTCTTTTACTCTATTTTTTATTTCCTTCTTTTTTCCTTTCTCTCCATTTCTCTCTCTCTCTTTCTATTCTTCCGTTATCTCTCTCTCTTTCATTTTTCTTCCTTTCTTTCTGTCTTTCTTTTACTCATACATTAATTCATTCATTCATTCTCTCGCAGCAAGACTCCGGCGGTCCCCTCATTGTGGACGTCCAGCGCGACGGCGAGACCTACCACGAAGTGATCGGCATCGTGTCCTTCGGAGTCGGCTGCGGCTCGGCCGCCTACCCCGGGGTGTACACCAGCGTCTCCCACTTCCTGCCCTGGATACTCAACACCACCATCCACGTAACGCCCGTCGACGCCGCCTACGACTCGACAAACTTTGTCTGATTCCTGCGGACGGCACGTGGCATCGACAGCTGCACGGCTTGCGCATGCGCGTGCTCGAATGCCGCCGATGTGAACGGGCGACCACCTACCTCGTTCAAAGAAGACCCAACGGCAGCTGACAAACATTGCGGTTTGAAAACGTTGCAAAACCGATGTGGTGCTAGGCGACCTTCCCTAGCGATGGCTTAGAAACAGCGTGTTTGTTTATTCAGTCACTCGGCAAAAATGGGTGGAAGGCCACTTCACTACGCAGAGGCAAATGTTGGGAACAACAGTCCACTGATACACTGGTAATAAAGGCAGTGGGCATATACCTTATCTGATGAAGTGCAGCCGATATTGGAACCTAAAGATAATATGAGTATCAATGTTATTGTAAAAAAGATTATTCGAGTTTAAAGAAGAATGGTTTTAGGGATTTCTGTAGTGTGGAAGGAAAAATGGGTTCTTCTGAAAATGTGAATTTCCGTAATGAGGTTGATTTGAAAAATCTTGAAAATCTTAAGCATAACTTAACCCCCAGATCTACAGCGCTGGGTTCATGGAACATTTCATGGACAACTCTCGGACTTAATGTAGGGAATTTATTTAATTGATTGATTGTGGGTTTTAACGCGCGGACGCTACTCAGGCGATGAGGCGCGTCGTAGTGGAGGGCTGCGGATTAATTTTAACCACCTGGGGATCTACTTGTTCATGTACCTGTGAACTCTTGTATTGTTACGCCGCAGGGCAAACTTTCGAATTAAAATAAAACTTTAGACTTTTTATATACTATATGCAGGGTGTTCGAAATTCAGTATTGCGAGTCACATCTTAAACATGATTTAGGCTCTTTTTATATAAGTATGGTCTTCGAAATTCAATATTGCTAGTCATAAAAAAATATGGCAAGAAACAAAATCTACTTCGCGCCATGGTAAATTGAACACCGACGGCAGGATCATAGCCTTCATTTTCCAGGTTATTTAGAAATAAGAATTTCCATGTGAATTGTATAATTTCAGGTATTCACATCCCATGCTCTTTCATGAGTTAAGGAATCCGATTGCTCAAGTTTTTTAGTAGCTCTGAACGCATACGTTATGATATGAGCACCAACGTACGCGCATTAGCGGTGAAATAGTTACGTAAACTATTGTCAGGTAGCCAAAGATGACGCAGATGTCTCGGAGGAAAAATGTTTATCGGAGCGAACTCGTGCTCCCCTAACAACTCAAAGAATACACAGGCGACGAAACAGCAGTCAGCAAAGTGACGTGCGCAGGCGAGTGTCGGCGAATCAAATACCGCGGCTGCTGCCCTGGGAGCACTTATCTTTCGGCGGGGTTGTTTTTCGAAACGCCGAATTACAACGAGGACGCTGGAGATCAAAGAAGATTATTCTAGGCTAGTGGCGACAGGGCTAAACACTCTCGCTATCAAAATAAGTTAGCCCGGGCGATTCAAAAGAAAGGAAAGAATACAGGCACTTTTCTTGAAACTCTGATAAAACAACAGGGCGCCGCCGGGTGGTAAAAACAAAACAGAAGTATACCAACAAAATGCATGGTTCGTGACACTATCTCGGACCATAAAAATGGTTTCCCGATATGAAAACGGGTGCTAGCTTTACGTAACGGTTTCTTCAATTTACATCCACCTAAAACCAGCCATACACAAGCTAGAAATAAATTTTGATTAATTAAAGTTTCAACAGCTACGATTACGGTGTCATTCACTTAAGGATATTCCGGACTCACTATTGTCTGGGGCTGCCTGCCTGCCTCATATTGGCTTCCTGGGGCACCGCGAAGCTGTAAGAAAAGAAATCCCGGCTTCCACGATGCCATTCCAATATATTTTCGGAATAATAAAAGCATGACTTGACTTGAGTTGACTTTATTTATGTATAACATCATAGTTCAAATATGACAGTGTTCACTCATTCCTCTGTAGACTTTAGAGCAAAGCTGTATACCTCTACCCCCCAACGGTTTTACCACCGTGGGCAAAATGATCGCCGTTGGCAAAAACACCAAGGCGCCAAGGCCTAAGACGGCGAGCGCATGCTTCAGGCTAATCAGGCATACAGCATAGAGCTGAAAATTCGTTTAAGGAAACCCAAAAACAAGCATCGAAACCTCATTATGGATAAAAAGGAAAGAAGCTCACACTAATGCGTAAGACTTGAAGGTAGAGAAGCTGTACGCAACAGTAGAATTTTTCTCTTTTTCGCCTCACAACGTTGTTTAAGCCTCGCCGCCGTACGAGGGACCACAGCTGGATGTTTGTTTTCCTCTGCCGCACACGGTTCTGCGCCGCACGTGGCCTCGAGACCTTCCTTCGTGGCGCGCCCTTGTCGCTGCGGCGGCGGCCTCCTCGCCTTCCTCCGCCACGTCCCGCGCACGGGTTCTGCGCACGTCCCCTTTCCCTCCTCGACTATCTCTCCCCTGCCGCCTATCTCTACGCGTTATTGGGCCGCTGCTCCGTGCCGGGCGCTTGCGGATCCCAGTCAAAAATCACAACAGAATACACGACAGGATTATTCTGTAAGGGAATGGGACATTCTGAAGCTCGTACAACAGAAATCTCTGTCGTGCGACAGACATTCTGCAGTTCTACAACAGAGATTCCTGTCGCACAACAGACCATCCTGTAGTCACAACAGAGATCCCTATCCTACGACAGATATTCCTGTTGTACAACAGAAATTTCTATTCTGCGACAGATATTCCTGTTGTACAACAGAAATTTCTATTCTGCGACAGAAATTTCTGTTGTGGTTTTCGACTGGGATGGGGGTGTGGTTTGACCTCTAGCGGTAAAGGACAAAATTGGTTCCCCCGCGAATACTGCCCGAGGTAGCGTAGTGTAGCTTGCGCTACAATAAGGTGCCTGTGAACAATGGGACCCCCACCATGTGTTTCTGATAAAGATTATGTTTGCAGATTATCTTTGAAGTCTAGGCAGAAGTAGTGTCACTAAATAGAGCAGTTCTTGCCCAAGACGCCGAGCGCATGCGTCAGTCTAGGCAGGACCCAGCATTTGCCACCAGAAAAGTCCAGCGTAGTGTCAGTAAACAAGGTATTAGGGTTAAAGCGTAACCAGCCTTATGTTCTTCTTTCGCTAACTTGTCGCCCACACGTATTGGACAGGAAACCCAAGACTGCAATGAGAGGCGACTCACTACACGGCTCACGGCTACCGCGGTCCAACTGACCTACCCACCCAAACAAAACAAAGCGGTTCTCCAGCGCCGCCAAGTAGCCAAGCAGCTGCATGCTGGTGCAGTAACCTACAGTACCGCTGCGACCAACCACGCAACTAAGCTCTACACTGTCGGCAGTATAAAACCCTTAACACATCCTGTGCTTCCCGGTCTTTGTCAGCAGGACCAAGTTGGCGAGGGTTGATGCTTGGGCATGTTTGTTCTTGGTGCGAAGGAGGGAAACAACGCAATTTAAAGAGTTTTCAGTCTTCTGCCTCTTAAGGCCCGTTCACACTTGCGACGAAAGCGACAGAAATTCCGTCGCTTTGTCACGCGATGATCGTTTTTGTCGAATGGTCGGGAGCAATTTTTGTCGCCGCGCGACGAAACGATGGAATTCCCGTCGCTTTCGCTCGCTTTCGTGGCAGGTGTGAACCGGCCTTTAGCCCTGCTTTGGAGTGTAGCTGTCATCAAACAGCCAATAACAAATCATGCGTTTGTCGCCTTCTTCGTCTCTCGTCTCGTCAAAGTGTGCTGTTCCCCTCCCTCGAACGAAGCAGGGCTCCCATTTTTTTTTGTTTCCGTTCAAAGAGCGTAGTTGAATGGTTTGCATTACGTACCTCAAGTTGCCCCTCGTTAGCCTTCACTGTCACATTGGCTTCGCCGCAATATTTCTTCTAAGGTTGGCTTCATAACCAAGGATTTATCACTCCTTAGGCGAGAAGAGTTTTCACGCCACATGCCTTTATTCGATGCTGCTGACTGCACCGGCGTCGACGGAGGTAGTGGTGAGATTTGTGTAGAGCAGGGGTGGGGAACCTTTTGAGGTGGAGGGCCCAGTCGCATGAAGCGGAGACGACGGGGGCCGGACGGCAAATCGGGGGGGGGGGGGGGGGGGGGAGGGGGGACGGGGGCGGGAGAGAAAAAATTGTCTCCTGCAGGCGATGTTTCTGTATTCCTGTTTAGCCCCGTTTGAGATTAAACCTGACATGCTGTCCTTGAAGTGACAAGGAGGGGAAGGGGGGTTCTGTCATTTTCCCGGGACCGCATAACACTGCCCCGTGGGCCACATGCAGGCCGGCGGGATGCAGGTTGTCGACCCCTGGTGTAGAGGAAGCAGCCAGAAGTGTTCAGCAGGGGCTTCAACCACTCAAACTTGCCTCCCTTTATGCCGTTTGACCCAAGGGTTGTACATTGAAAACTGGCACGCACGCAGAACTTACAAAGAGACGGTGGGTTGTCTTGGTTGTAAATTTATTGTCTGCGTTTAATTTAAAAAAAAAGGTAAACTGGATAGGATACTAGCTGCTATGATATCGTTGCTTCAACAAAAGTTTACAGAACGAAAAATAAGTTTTCTATGTACCCTGTAAAAGCGAAATAATACTCTTATAACAATGTAAACACATAGTAGCTCTGGGTAGCGGAGCACAGAATAACTCAGGAAGAGCTGTTGTGAGCCATTATCATCAGGTCAAAGTTCTGGCTGTTCATCGTCGATGCTAGATATCCGGTCAGATGCCGGCGGCGGAAACATCCTCGGGCGATTCCGCTGCGCACGGTTAAAAGCATGCTGCCTCTTAAGCTCTGCGCGAAGCATAGCTGTCATCAAGCAGCCGATGACAAGCACTGCGGTCATGAAGCCATTTGCTGCAACGACTCCAAACTCATCCTGGACGAAAGCGCAGACTGGAATAAGTACAAGTCCCACGCCTTGTGCGGATATTCCCAGAAAGCACGCGGGCAGCCATTCGGAGTGCGGATACGTCATTTCGGCCACTAGTTGCATTCCAAGGGGTATGTAGCCAATCATAAAGAAGCCGAGGAATAGGCAAACAATCATGGTAGCAGTGTGAGATCTAATCGGCACGAGAGCGGCGAACAGGAGCAACGCTACGCCTGAGCATACGTACACGGTGAGCGTAACTTCCTTGAACATGGAAGTTTTGTCGACGACAATGCCGCCAACCCAAGAGCCCAGGACACCGGAAGACACAATCGAAAGTCCGAGTAGGCCTGCGAAGCTTGCTTCATCTGGAAAATAGGTCAGGATTATTGGGTTCAGAAGAGTCAAAATTGAGTATAAACAGCCGACGTTGAGGCCGTAAGACACGAGGAGGAGAATAAAGTAGCGGTCACCAAGCATCGAATGCATTTCCTCTTTTAAAGAAGGCTTCGTACGGGCGGAAAGGTTGAGAATCTCGGAAAAGCTGAGTGGGTGCTCGGGCTTTTCATCGAAGGCCACGATGGTGACTAGGAGGGCGAGGCAACTCATAACGGCAACGAAAATGCAAAGCATTCTCAGAGATCTTTCCACGTTGTCCGTATTGACGACATGTGGCGGAACAAAAAATCCCAGAGCTGTGCCAAAGTGAGGGCCTAGCATTGCCGCTGCGCTTGCAGCGGATAGTTCATCGTACTTGAACCACGCAGATGCCAGCCGAGTGGGTACAGTTGCTGTGAAAGCCGTGGCATACGCCGGGAACGCCTGGCCAATGAGCACCAAACTGAAGCGATCGGTAGCTACGCTTAGCAACTTGATGCAAGAGCCGATCACCGTGAGGCAGCAACTGCAGACAACGGTTACGCGTAGACCGTAGTTGTCCAAAATCCAGGCACACGGAAAAACTGAAGTGATATAGCCGACATGAAAAATCATGGACGTCCAGCAGATGGTGCTACCGCTGACGTGGTAATGTCGCTGCATCAGGCTGGAGACAATCGAATACTCGATCCACTGAAAGGACGGCATCATGGTGGCTAGGCCAAAGATTATCAACATGAAAAACCTGCGTGTGGTCGCTACCAAGATGACGGAGCGAAAGGCTGTCGACATGGGCGCGACGAAGCGGGCAAAGATGGACGTCTTCCGCAGCGTGGTGCTGCCCCAACTGTCTTCCGAAAGTGTTACGCCATCATGTATTCTAGAAGACGCCCATAGGTTAGATCTGCGTTCCGGCTTGATCTGTCGAAACTGAACCCCCGTGGACGATTGCAGAGAGATATCGGTCTCCGGGGCCGGGTCACCGCTCTCCTCATCGTCGATTCCCACAATGCTCAAGACACCGGAGCGGAGTTCACGGGGAGCTTCAGCTGTTTCGTCGAGGACGGAAGTGGTCGGAGTTGGCACGAGTAAAACCTTTTTCACGGTTCCAACCTCGACTTCGGCCCCTTCGTCAGTACTGGCGGCTCTAGCAATGTTTTCCGCGGCCTGCTCTCCGGCGTTGGCGTTGGAAACGACTCTTGCAGGCATGTTTTCTGGCTGGTCCTCAAGGGCAGAAGTAGTGTCGTCTGTATTCAGTGTCCGCCAATAAGGGCTCCCAGCGCTCTCTCCCAAAAGCAGTTTCTTCAACATTGAGGGCTTCGATGGATTCGAAAGAAGCGACGCAACTTGGCTTTTTTTGTCTACTGCTTGATGTGGCTTGAGTGTCGCCTGCAAAGCATCAGGGAATGAGCGTTGCTCTGCGATAGTCCGTTGTTCTCTGTAAGACTGCCGAGCTTGTAAGGGAGGAAAAGAGGCTGTATCACCCGCGTTGACTGCACTTCTTTTTCTTTCGGCAATGGCCGTGACTTCATCGGATTCTGTGGACACGTCCGTGTCACTATTTTCGGGTATTGGAGGAGCAGTGTGTTCGGCGCCATCTGTGGTTTGTGGTGTAAGAGAGCTTTCTTCCATCCTTGGTGAGATAGGTGAGGTCGGAAAGCTTGCCGGGGAGTTGGGTGGACTAGACGAGTTTGGTGAGCTCTTAAAATCGTTTGCAGGCTTCTTGAGTATTAACGGTGGATAGACAGGGCCTGAAGCTTGCTTCCGCGTGGATGCTTCCCCAGTGGGGAAGGAGACAGTGCTCGTCGGGTTGCCAGTCACAGTATCCGGGAATCTGGGGAAAGGGCATGCTGGTGACTGAGCCTTGTTTGGTGATGGAATATCGTCTCCAGGGAAGGAATTAGTGAGATTGTAATGCCGATCCTCCGGGTGCTGAGAATCAGACAATTCCTGGTTCGATGAGCGGCTTTTAGGTACCGCTACTGGATGAGTCTGTTTACTGGCGGAGTGACCGGGCAGAGCGTCTTCACAAGGCGCCCTACTCACTGCGCCCCCAGAGAGGTCCCTGCTCCTGTCATTCAGATCCGGCAGGGGAAACCAGTTGTCCTCAGCGTTTGGCGTGCTCACAGAATTAGTTGGTTCCATTCCGAAGTCGTCTTGAGATCGAAAGGCGTAGCAATAGACGATGCAGTGATCTACAGGATGCAGGAAGTGTGAATTGGAACGAATGTACTGGTAATTCGTCGACTGGAGCAGACTTCTAGGGATTGCAGGGCGTCTTCTTCCTCATTAGGCGTCAAACGTGCAATTGACGATGATGATGATGATGACTTTGCAGAAGGAATTACACAAGCCACGTCGGGTGAGATTGGCTAGGACTTGAACGTTTGCGGCTCTAAACCCAGAACGGATGCATTGAAACTAGGCAAAATTGAGAAGAAATGATGCGGCGTTAAACACAGAAAGATGTGAAATAAATAATGAAAACATTCAAACTGCCACCGAAAAAATACTGCCCACATTAAGGCGGCTTAGCTAGGTACGGTGAATGTATTGTCTTTAAGGCCAACGTGCCACCTTCCTAAATAAAATGGTTCATTCAATACGGCCTCGCGGACAGTGCTAATTGTTTTAGTACCTTTTCTGTATAGAAGGTGTGAATCAAAACAAGTTTAATTTAAGGGGCCCTCGACCGTACCGGCGCGGTCTTAATACATAAGTTTCGGCAAGTATTCTAGAATACTCATGTTTTTTTATTACTAACACAGGCGTCGATATCAAAAGCCACATATTCGGCTTGAAAACCACAAAAAATCAACAATTAAAAGCCCAAGCAAACTGACAACCTCGGCGTTAACTAGACAAAATGAAATCTATTTGTTATAATTAATAAGAGGCGATGAAATAAACAGGGGCTTGTCATAATGGCCAGAACGTCCAAGAAAGACGATAGTCTTACGAAGTGTGACCAAGGATAGTATTGTATCTTTCATAAATGGTACGACGGCACCTTGTGAACGAGCCATTAGGTTCCAACAATTTGCATTAAAATGAAAGCTCATCACTATCATGGCCTGATAACTTATAAACATTCTTACTTCGAGCAATCTACGAAATAATTTTTTTTCCTACAGCGTACTTCATCACTATTATCTAGTAAGTTCTTCGTAAAAAACACAAGGTTTCTTGAATGAAATTACCTTTTAAACATGACGCTAAAGAGGGAGCCGGTGTTGCGAACAAATTGAGTCGATGTTTGTCAAGATAGGATACATTTAGCCCTGGGTAAATCAAGAGGAGACAAGATAGGAGGAGGAGGAATAAATTTTTATTAAACAGCAAGGTGCTGGTGTCAGGGGCACCTGCCCGGTGAGAGGAGTCCTCAGTCCAGGACCCCTTGGAGTCTACCGGCCTTCTTCGCTCTCTCGACCAACGTTTGTTGGTCGGAGAGGTCAGAACTGGTCAGCATCTCCACCCACTGCTGAAAGGAGGGATTGGGGTTTGGTGTGAGTTGCGGCGTGTGGGAGCACTCCCAAACGATGTGGTATAGGGTGCCTGTCTGCGGAAAAAGAAAAATATCGCGATTGCTTTAGCTCCAGGCTAAATGACACTATGACAATGGCAGCTGACGCTGTAAAGTGCTAGATTATTTGCTCTGTGACCATAACAAAGCCCAGCGGGAGCCTTCGAGCTCAAGCTATGTAGTACAAGCTATGCTTGATACACAAAAGTCAGTTGTAGAACTAACCGATATTTCTTATACGCATTACCAGAGCTTAAAAAGAGAATACCTTGGACCAAGTATAACAAAATTACTTAACGCTGTTTTCCAAATAGATCAAGCTTACACAAACGCACGTAGAAGTACGTCCGGTGATAAATTAGTCGTAGTAATGTAGTTGTCAAGTGCTGCCACCCGAAATATTGCGCATTAATCAAGATTCTGGGCTCATGTGCCCGAAGACGTAACCTTGAACGTTCAGAATAGACCTATTTAGTCAGAGAAACTACTAATGTGGGCATTGTTGGGGCACAACTGCTACCACGTTTTTGAAAATCAGAGGCATTAGAAAATATCGCCGACGTCATAATGTAAAGGTATTGGCTGCTGCACGTGATGTCATGTTTTTCCGAAAGATTTAAAGTAAATTCGTAAAATGGCAGAGGCTTTTGAGTGGAAAGTATTCCACCTTCATACAAAGCTAGAATGCAAGAAATACGTGATGTGAGGAGTTTCGGGAAGTTTTGGACGAGAGACCCGTCAGTAAAATGAAAAGAAGAGACGAACAGAGCAAGCATCAATGAGTGGGGAAGCGCATAATATGAGACTCCCCGGAAGCGCTGCACTGAGACGTGGTGCATTCCCGGTGGGAATTACCATATTCAATATGCGTGTGGTGATCGCTAACTCAATAGAGGCGCTCCGAGGAGGGTGGTAGCAGCCGTGTGTGTAAATGCCGGCGGAACACGTAGACTTCTGGAAGGCCGTCACAGGGGCTTCTACCGGTAATGATCTTCTGCCAGGAGGAAGTTGCGTCGGCGATCGCCACCACAAGGAGGTCGTGATTTGATGCGTGTAGATGGATTAGGCTGCAATCTCCGGCAGTGGTTTCCAAACCAGATTTGCCCCCGTTTGTACCTCTTTTTTCCCCCTGCGCATCAGTAGGCACAAGTAATAAATAATAGGTGGTGTAGGTACCTTTTCGGCAGCAGTAAATTGCTGTATTACGTATGCTAAAATTCTCTAAGTCTACACCAAGGTGACCAGGCATGTTTTGGTGCCTCTTTTGTTTAGGATCGATAATGCTGAGCTCTAATCATTAGTTGCATTCTTGGGACATTGTTGTATCCCACATGCAGATTTGTCTGTGCTAGGGGTTACGGTGCATGCTACGCCAAACCAGGTGGTTTAGATTAATCCGGATCATTTAACTTCTTCCTGTCTTGGAGTTTGAGATTAACTGAATCCATATTTTAGCGAGACTTCCCGAATATCAGGCTCTCCATTGCACGGGCTCTACCGCCTCCCACCAGGCCAACCTATGGAACACAAAATATGTAATCTCGGGGCAGTCCGAGAGAAACAATGAAATAGTTGGATCTGGTTGGAGAAAAGGGGCCCAGGGGAAGCAATATGGAATGAAGCACATTAATGGGTGAACGTTGGGCTTTAGTAGCTTATAGCTTCGACGTATTTACTTTTAGGAGGAGAACAGCGAACGGCAAGGATGCGTGGTTAACCAGGTGCAGAGACCGGTTTGCTACCCTGCAATGGGGGAGTAGTGATCAGGAGATAAAAAAAAATGGCTTGCGAATAGCAGGAGATAGGAATCGGAACGTGCGAACTAAGTGCGCTCAAGTCTCGGGCACCAGAGACGTTCATGTAAGCGTAATTACTAGATAAAACGTATACTAGCAACGACCGAGTGCTGACCGGATAAATGGTAGACTTCAACTACTTTTTCAAGCGAAGCTTGCATTGGCCGACTTGCGCCGTCGGTGGTGGCGTGCGGTAAAACGCTTTGCGGCAAATCCAACTTTATCGACGTGCTTTAACGACGACGATGACTCCGCTGGCCACGACGATGATGCCTTTTAAATGTTTGGCAAGTGCCCATCCGGGGGGATTGGCGGGGAATAAAAATTCCCCGCCTTTCCCCGAGGGGAAGAATGTGAAAGTGCGAATGCACGAGTTGAATTTGCGCGGTTCGGTAATGTTCGCGAAAGAGAGATCACACACACACACACACACAACTACAAAGAAAGAAAGATGCATTTATTCACAGACACCTATTTGTGTTGTCGTTGTACTTGATTGCTAGAGCGGATCTCAGCTTTGAAATTTCGTGTCAGTACTCCTTTAAGCGGGTGCATTAGCCCTTCTCACGCCCGATTCCTGGCCAATCCCCCACGTGGGTATGTGCCATGTCAGCGGCCAGGCAGCGCGCGCCCATCTCCCCCCGTTGCCAAGGAAGACGAGATTCCTGGCCAATCCCCCACATGGGTATGTGCCATGTCAGCGGCCAGGCTGCGCGCGCCCATCTCCACGTGCGCGGACATCGCCGGTGGACGCAGGTTTAGGGTCGCTGCATTGCACTTAAAAGTTTTAACTGTGCCCTGTTGAAGCTTTTAGATTGAATTATAGATTGAAACACTCCCGGAGATTCCCCTTCGTGGGCGCAGCTCTTGCTCATCGTCCGCAGCTGGCGTGGCGCGCCCCTCAAGTGTCACGCTATATCACGCCACAATGGAAGACAGTCAGTGTCGTCGCTCGCATTACGCCACATCGCGGGCGCAGCCGCGCGCTCTAGTCGGAAAGTTTACCTTGTACCGCGGCATGGGTAGGCCACGCGTGGTTCGCTCCGCGGAATAGCGGGATCCGTTGAAGATCGTAAACGTCCTCAATAATCACGGAAGAAGAATCTACAATAACGTATACTAAACATTTTCGCTTTGGTAAAGGTCAGCGAAATGAAAGGGTTTAGTTTCGGTCGATCGATGGTTCAGCGTTTTCGTTTCGGTCATTGTGTTTTGGTTTTGGCAGAAGTGTTCCGGTTTTCGTGTTGCGGTCATGGCGTTGCAATATTGAACGTTCAAGCTCTGCCTGAAGCCCTGTTACCGTAGAGAAGGCGTTATAATTTTTAAGGCGCACTCTCTCCCTCCCCCGCTAGTACCGTGTAACGCCCTGCATTTGCACAAAAGTGCAGGATTGGCGAAAGTAACACGTTTAATCGTTTTAATAGTGTAAATGGAGATCATTGGTCGAACACAGTTCTGAAAAACGTATAAATAAGACAAATAGACAAATTGCCTACGCCCTTGTTTCAAGGGTGGCAGTACTGTATAAATAAATAAACAAACAAATAAATAAATAAATAAGTAAATAAATAAATAAATAAATAAATAAATAAATAAATAAATAAATAAATAAATAAATAAATAAATAAATAAAAATGTTACAAATATCAACCGACCAAACCAAAAATATGCATCTTGTACATATCCTAAAAAAAGAGGAATAAACTGAAAACGCCCGGAAAAGAACGACTCAAATAAAAAAAGTATAGCGAAATTTGGCAAACCGTGCCACGCCTTGCATTTGGACAAAAATGCAGTATCGACGAAAGTAACAGATTTGATCTTTAAAGTGGCGTAAATGGAGTTGATTGGTCGATAAGAATTTTGAAAAACTAAAAAAAAAGAAAGAATAAAAATTTTACAAGATTGAGCTGACGAAATCAAAAATATTCATCTCGTGCATTTCTTAAAAAACGAGTAATGAACTCGAAAATCCTGGAAAAGAACGTCGCAAATACGAATAAAAATAGCGAAAATTGGCAAACCATGTAACTCCCAATAAACACTGAAGAATAATCTACAATAACGTATACCAAACATTTGAGTTCGGGTAAAGCTCAGCGAAATGAGAGGGTTTAGTTTAGTGACAATTGAGAATATTGGTCGAACAGAATTTTGAAAAACCAAAAAATAAAAAAATATAGAAAAAATTAAAATTTTATGAAAATGATCTGACGAAATCAAAACATGCATCCTATGCATCTCCTCCAAAAACCGAATAATGAACAAAAAAGCCCGGAAAGGAACGTTGCAAATACGAATAAAAAATAGCGAAAATTGGAAAACTGTTAACGACCTGCAATTGCACAAAATCCAAACATACCGGAAGTAACACATTAAATTGTTGAAATAGCGTAAATAGAAATAAAATATTAAAAAAAAACTTTGAAAGAAGAAGTTACAAAAAATACTGCCAAAATTAAAAATATGCATCGTATACATCTCCTAAAAAAAGGATGTCTAAAGTAAAAAATACTCGGAAAAGAACGTTGCAAATACGAATAAAATGGCGTAAACTGACCAATTCGGCAGTATGCCGTGTATCTCCGGGAAAAAAATATATACTATATATAATATATAAATATAAATATATATAAATATATAAATATATAAGTTTGCATTATTGGAGAAACGAAACAATACAAAACTTAACTCGTAGCCATATTTTGCTCTAAATAGCTAACACTCAAGACAAGCGGCATAAGAATGGTACGCATTAGTAGACAATTTTCTGAATTTATGCTGATTTTTTTTTACTTGTACGCAACAGGCACAAGCCTGCGTAAGGCTGAACACTTTTTAAAGTAGCTTTATACAAATGTAAATGGTGTTCGGCTGCGTGCTTACTGGGTAAAGCGGGAATTCGGACATAAGCCACAACTAGTTGACCGGTAGTTTCCCAGGCGTAGTTTTTTCGGTGTGCTTTCTCACCCAATCTCCAGAACAGAAATCCTTGTTTATGGCGAGGTCGATCCACGGAAATTGAGATTAGAACATCACGGGCACACTAATGACTCACTTCGGGCCATTCACGCAGGTATTAAGCGTTGCGAAATACGCGAGGGTGGGGAGCAGTGCATTGAGTTGAGCTGTGAGCTACGTTTAGGTTTCAGCGGGTTTCGCTTTTATTTCTTGTGGGTTTTTATTTTGTCTCCATTATCCGTAACGGAGATTCTTAGCCCCCTGTGGTGGTTGCCTATTCATATTTATCCATACCGTTGGTTTCTTGTATAGACATGATATCTTCATTCAAGTTAGTATGCTTGTAGCTTTCGTCTTTTTAATTTATCATTGTGTTCGAACGAAAGCGCGTAAAAACGGTTAAAAACTGAAACTAATAGCAAATTTGTAGATGAGGAAACGTTGTTTATCTTCCTGAATCTTTACGTGTGTGCTTCCACAGGAAACAAGGTGCACCGTACAAAAGTAGACGCGCTGAGATTAAGCTTATAATAAGAATCAGATGCCCCTTCGTCTAACGACGACGATAATTGAAATGCGATGGTTTCTGGCGCGATAAGATCAAACGCCGAAGTGCCAAAGCCAAAGTCGCTGTAATCAGAGTCAAAGCGTGAACGATGAAAATGCAAACAGCTGAGAGTCAAAGTCCAAGCGTCCACGATCAAAGTAGAAACTGCCTGCGAGTCAAAGTCCTAACTCAGACGCCCGCAAACGAATCCCACACAAAAAAGCTAAACTCCCTCTCCCTCCCCCCCTCGCACTCGTTAGACCATCGTCGTCGTCGAAAATTCAAACTCTCAAAGCGCAAAGCAAAGGTTATCTTCAAATCAGCCAAAGTCGAAAGCCAACGCCTGCACCACAAACCAAAGGAAATGCTGAGCGCTATTCCTGCAGTGCGTTTCCGTTACGATACCGCCATCAGCATGACCAAAAAAACCTTCGCTTTAATATGTGATAGGGGATAAAGTAAATACCACATATCGCATGCTTAAATCTAAAATTCTTTGCTGATGATGGATGAAAAAAAAAAAAAGTCGACCCAATTCCCAGCCGAGCTTTAGCTTCTAACCATTCCCTCGTAATATACACTCATTGCCACTTTTACGTAATCCAGAACGTCGTGACAACATGCATGCATATAACTCTCGCGTAAGGTTTCAAGCATTTGCATGACAAATTTTAGCCAAACGCTATATGTAACTCACGGACATTGGGCTTTGCCCGTACTGCGCCAGTATCTTAGAACCGCCTTCGGAGATTGAAACTTGCTGCCATTTGGATTTCTTCAGCGACAGCGGACAAGCAATCCACGTGGTTCGCATAACATGCTCATTAGGCGTCTGACTCAATGAAATCGTCATGAGAAAGAGAACGATCTTTAACGAAGTCTGGCGGTGTTAGCCGAGCTAAAATGCCTAACTTGCTACGCCAGTTGATGACGCAATGAAGATGCTCAAGAACTTGATGCGCACAGAAACATTGAGTGAGTTATTTACAGAGACTCGTCTAGACCTGTGTGTTGCAGGTACTCTATCAGAGCTTTTGTGGCCCGTAAAGCACGTTTGGGACATGCCCACGGTCCTAAAACATGCCTTTAGCTGAATTTCCACGAAAAGCGGCAGTCCCTAAGACACTGCGAGAAACACTCTTTGCGCACTAAATCAAGCACATTTGAAATCGTCATTCATTTTAGTTGCCCTTTATTCTCCCTTTTTAATTAACGTGCTTAGTAGGTGTAGTGAATTACCCATTGAGCCGCCAAACTTGATTGATTGATTGTAGGGTTTAACGCGCCGACGCAACGCAGGCGATGAGGCGCGCCGTAGTGGAGGGCTCCGGATTAACTTTTACCACCTGGGGATCTTTAACGTGCGCCGAAATCTCGTACACACGAGCGTTTTTGCTTTTCGCCTCCATCAGAAAAGCGGCCGCGCGGCCGCCAAACTCGAGAATGTATAAAATGTTCGGTCTACTTCTGCACTCACCTACAATATATTACAACTTCGCCACGTTCCTCTATTAAGCCGCCTAATTGAATTCAACTTCAGGACTGACACGTTTGTGAGGCCGCCGGTCGGATGGTGCGTTATTTATTGCCGCTGGGCTAATACCTGGGCGTTAAACGTGTAAGTGCACTGCACCCTGGCTTCCTCTCGCACGCGGATATATATACAGTCCTGGCCTTCTCTTGCCGTACGCTACGCCAAACAAAGCCATTTTAGCCGCCCACTGACGTTTACGGACGAACGTGCCGAGCAAGCAAACAAGTTGCGGGCGCGGACTTGTCGGTCCCCAGTCCGTACCTTCCTGTTCCCTCCGTAGAGTAGATTGTCTGTAAGAACCTACGAAGCCGAGTCTGCGATGGAGCGAAAGGAAGTACATAAAATCCTTGCTTCACTCGTCTAAAACTTCCAAGTTCTCACAGCTCTGTCGAGAAGTTAGTTGTTCAACCGACAAAGTGAACGAAGTTTGCACACTGCTTCATTCGGCGCTGTTTCGTCAATGAATCTGACTGGGATGGAAAAGTAACCTCGTATATTCCTTGAATGCTCCTTTTGCGGAAACGTTTTTTTTTCATCATTCCCAAATTTATTGTTCCGTCTCTCTTTTTTCAGCGCTATTATGTGGGTTATGTAAAGATGTATTCGGCGCACATTGAATGGTTCTGAAAACACGTAGGCTTTGAGAAGACATTCAATGCAAACGAGGACTATTTCTACACGCGATCACGTACGCCACAATGCTCCTGTGCATTCTTTTGCAATAATGCGAAAGCTATTGGCTATTGGCCACGGAAGGCTGCTAAGACATGCGGTTTTTCGCGCGCCATAGAGGAAAAAAAATCCTGCCTGACCCTTTTTAAAGCGAAGCTTCAGTATCCTCACTGAGGCCGTTGTCCGGCAATACGCACCCCAGGAAAGCCAGCTTTCTCTGACGATGATGATAAATGATCGAGGGTAAAAAAAAAAAAAAAAAAAAAGAAAACGCCTTCAACGGCCGGAATCGAACCTGGGTCTCTCGCGTTATGGGGCCGGCATGTATCCAACTGCTTTATTTCGACATTTTTGTAGCGTAAGCTACACTGGCCGAGGTTGAGTGCTTTCGCGTGTGCCGTGAAGGGCCGTTCTGCGCAGGCGCGAAAAGCATTGGATTGGTTTGGATCGGATCAGATTGGCTTAAATTGGATCTGATTGGCTTGGCATTGCATTTGATTTGGATTGGATTGGAATAAATTGGATTGTGTTGGATTGAAATCCAATCCAATTGGAGTACGGGTGCTATCACGGGGCGGCCTCTCTCGCATCCACCGTGGTCCCACGTAATTCGCGCCAGCAGCGCCAAATCCTCCCCTAGTAGTACGTGGCCTCTGAGAAACGTTGCATTAATCGCCGTGGCAACGAGTGGCGAGGGGGGAAAGGGCGTTTGCTGACGTCGCGGACGCTGCTGACGTCATTTATCCGGCGGCAGCCAGGCCGTGCCGCCGCGCGCCGGCCCCTGAAACCGACGCCGGCCCCTGAAACCGGTCGCTGCCTCATGGGCCGCTCGGCAATGGAACCAGGCGCGAAAGTTGGACGAGCGGCGCCGATGACTCGAAATGGCCGCCGCCCGTCGTTTGTTATGTGTGCAGTAACGTGTTTAATGATTGAACGAAGAAAACATGTAGGTAATAGTACGTTTTCTGGTGTCGAATTGTTGTCTTTGTGGCGATAATAATTGGAGTGTTACACAAACATTATTTTTGCTTTGCATTTATTCAAAATTCATATGAGGACGTCTTTGATTCGAAGTCATGAAAACACATGTACTACACCCATATATTGCACATACATTTTATGTACACAGTATTGGACTAAGCAAAAATATGACATATGCAAATTTAAGCATACAATATTGTACAACAGGGAAAAAACGTGCTACATACACATTTACAATAACACGGTTAGGCGGGCTAGTTGGTATTCTGAATTCATGGCTGTAATTTTTGCGCAACTTTACACGGTGACAGGTACAGGTCTTTGAGTCCCTTTTTGTATCGGTCTCCGTCTAAAGTTGCGCAAAAGTTACAGCCATGAATACACATTTAGGTACACAATACTTGATTACGAAAGAAGAACTTCGAAAGTTCTAGTGCCTACACAGATTTTTTTTTTTCGCGCACACCTCGGCGGGAGAAGAAAAGAACTTGAAAGTTCCACTCAGTATACTTATTTCTTGGGCTCACCTCGAGACAGGAATGTTCCTGATACATTAAAAAAATTCGTTTCAGTTCAGAGACACAATAATTGGGAATCTATATGTTAAAAGAAAGCACGCACACGTATGCTTCAAGCCCTGCCTTTCGGGCGAGTTAACGCAAACTCTGAAAGAAAGCGTTGACCCGCCCATTAACCTGCATACACTTCCGAGAAATCATGTTCACACCAACAAAATGCAGCCATAAAAAGCTGTTGCAACGCAATGACCGCACTGTAGACACTCTTTGCTGGATTATATCTACGTACAAAAACAATGCCCGACCATGTGCACGTCGTAGAACACAGAACACAAATCGAACGCACCCGTCTCTTCTTTTAATGGCGCGTGAATTAACAGTCTGCTTACCGGGGGTGGGAGGGAAGGCGGGGGGGAGAAGACACTAAAAAAAAAAGAAGCTTTCCTGTATTTTAAGCCGCAGATATCGGCCAGGTTGTTACAAGCTACCCTCTAACTCGTGTCTGGGCAGCGCCTCTTATCTCATCCTGTCCGATACGGCATGACCATTCTAACTTCAGAACTATGGAACACCAAACCCATTCGCGATAAGATGACAAGGCGCGGGCGCCCAGTTTAGATTGAACAGAAAAGCCGGCAATGCTACTAGGTTTTATTTATTTTTTTAATGAGCGAAACGCTTGCAATGGCGGCTGCAGACAACGCATGTATTTCGGTTTGGCCTTCCACTGCTTCATGTGAAAATCGACTTGCATTGAACACCGCGGAGTTACGTCAGATTTTTCGGAGCTCTGAAGCAACGCTTGGCAGTAGTTTCGCCGCAAATATACGTTTTGGAGCAAGACGGGGGAGGAAAAAATGCTTAGGGCGCAGCACCTCCACGCCATCAATCGATGTGGTAGTATGTACGCCATGAAAGGGAAGAAGCGCGTACAGTTGAGCTTGCCTTCTTTGTGAGCAGGTGCGTCGTGATGACATTGGATGGATTGAGGAGAGTCACCGGAGGAAACGTCCAATGAAGTCGCAAACCGTCCTCGACTTGGGGCCCAAACCTAGACTCATACCTGCTGCATGAAACAACAAAAAATACCTTGATAAGTATACTGAATCGACGTTCCAGCAGTTACTAAGACAATCATCAAAAAACGGCAATGCCACCACAAATTGATCTTGCGAGCAAGTGTGTGCGTGCCAAAGACGCGTTTACTTCTACTAAAACTTTGCGTACCTGCACAGCTGGGATATATTTGCACATTAGTTTCCACTCCGAGACGAGTGACATGTCTCATTAACTTCACGTTACATGCGCGAATTATTTTGAAAACAGAAGAGTGCAATCAGCCGGCTTTTAAGGAATTCACTATAACTTGTACAGAGCTAATTTGCTTACCTGTCGTCTTTGGAGAAGGCGAGAAACTTGGTCGAACTGTACCGCCCTGTGTTGCTGCACCACAGAGCTGCGCAGGAGTGGTAACACTCCTTCCTCCGCTGCCAAATATTTAGAATACATTCGAATGTATTTTATAATGCAGCGAAACTTTCCGCCCGTGGAAGCGTTTAGGCAACCCGCGCAACCCTTCGCACGCCGGCTCGCTCACACACGTACCGAACTGGCCCGCCGTGCGCGCCGAGAGAAAGAAAAAAAAAATATTGGCGCCGGTGAGCTGTTGCGCATGCGTGAGGAGGCGCGGAAGCGTTGACGGTGTGGAAAGAAAGAAACACTGAGGGAAAGGGAAGGGCCACGCCGCAGCACCGTGCCGCTAGGATCGCCACAATCGGAAACCGAAACTAGCCAAAGTCGCCGACCAGTGGTGCTATCTTAGCTCACGCAACGTATAGCCTGGCATAGCCGAGCTAAGCCACTGCTATTTTTTTTTACTGCATGGAAACCTGCACTTATGTACAGCCTAAGCTACCAGTCACCCAAGATGATGCACACTGCCGAAGCGAACGCCGAGCAGCCGGCACCGAGTCGCACCGTACACCCGACACCGAAACGTTAGGCCTACAGAGTGCACACCCGAGAGCTGCTGTGCGTATTCTAGAAAAGTGGTGCGTACCTCCAGAGTAGCGCGTACTCGCAGTGTGGGATTGGCCAACCAATGAATCCATTGCGAGAAAGGTTCGCGTTCAGCTAGCGTCGTCGTTAGACGGAGGGGTGCAAGACTTTTTATTTTGTTATCTTCGTTGATTGCCGCTGACACTATGACGATGTACTTAGAATGGGACTATACTCCTCAAAATAGCGCTTGCAATAAATAATCTAGAGCTATGTCTAGCGCGGTTCTTTCGGCGTTTTAATGTTGAAGAATAAAACTGACTTGCTCGTTGCGCGTACAACTTCAGTGTTGTTTTGTGTTGCGGTGGATGATTCATTACGCTTACACATTCCCTTGATTCCGGAAAGAAGCACCTGTGTAAATAACCAGTCGTTGTTGTTCTATGATTAAACACCTCTGAATTTTTACGAATTTTTAAAAAAGTTGGCGCAATAAGCAGAAAGGGCACAACAGCCGTGCAAAAATGCATTACTATGATTTCTTTTTTCGCTGTCTGATGTGTTAGATCAGAGCAATGAAGAAGATTTTTTTTTGTTTCTTCAACTTGGGGTATTTTTGTGTAGTGGGTTGAAATCGGCGTTGTTATTGCTTCACCGGAATTTCGCTTCCCGAAGTGTTCCAATGCAATGCGACAAAACGCACCAAAGGTAGCAGCCGTGTATAAAGTTTGGTGATGTCTCCCCCGCCTCCTCTTTTTCTTTTAAGTGCAGAGCGCTTTAGGAGCTCGCCTTGTCATCGTAGTTCGCTCGCTGGACCCAAGTGGAGCCACACGGCGTTCCGCAGTCCTGGCGTAACCCAGAGGCTTCGAAAGCCAAGCCGTTTATATACTCAAAAGTGTTCGAAACTCGTGAACCGCTGGCGCTTGTCATACATCTCCTCGTTGGTTAGCGCAAAAAAAAAAAAAAAGAAAACTGTACGCACAGTTGAGGCAAAATATACGTAATTAACCGGCAGCGCCCGGGTTCATTTAGTTACGAAAGCTCGTTGGGTTGGTTTTTACGATAGTAAGCGAAAAAAGTGGCAGTGCAACGTCGGCATGTGCGGGAGTAAAAGCAAGCACAAAAAGAACAGAACTCCCTCTGGCGCAATTTCAGGCTGGGGGCGCGTGAGCACTGCGAAGGCGGGAAATTTGAAATGCGTTGGGTGGTAGCAGTGAACGGATAACGGCGCTACAGCCCATTACAGCGAATCACTGCTCAGCACTTCCGACAGCTTTCCGAAGCAATTATTTTTTTCCCCGTACACACATAAGTTTCGTCTTTACACCCATCATTATTGTGGTTATCGTCGTCAGCGTGGACAGAATATGCTGACGTCGTTGATGACGGTAACTTGTGATACGTGTGCTTACGCTCGTAAAAAGGGACGAACTCTTTGTCTCCTAATGACGATCGTATCCAGTGAGAAGGAGAACAATCTTTGATGCGGCTGTCCATGTTAGCCGAGGGAAGATAATGAGATTGCTGCGCCAGATCAATGCCGGGGCAGTGATGATAGTGACGGCGATGATGATGGGGAGGATGTCGACAAGGATGATGAAGATGATGCTGATGGACCCAAGTGGTTTTAGTTATTCACAGGGTTTTTTCAGGACTTGTGTTTCACAGCTTTGCCATAGTCGCTTTTGTCGTGCGAGAGGAAGATTTAGAGAACGACCATGAGCCTAATACGTCCCTCCATTTTGTAGCCAGTGTATTGTAATACGCATTAGCCCATCTGTTCGCATCTTACGGTTAATGTAGACAGTGCAGGCTAAAAAAACGAGTGAGCCTTGGGGTAAACACCCCACTCTTCGCTGACGTAAGTAACGCCGAGAGTATTAAGATCCCATAGTGCCAAGTTATCTTGCTCATTCATTGGCGCATAAACTTGATGCAGCAGGGAACCAGATCCCAGGGAACAAAAGGGGCCCAGTAGCGAACCAAGAAGTTTTTCCGAGTGAAGATAAAAAATCCGGCTGGAGTGAATGAGCCCTACCTACAACACGCTGGCTCCCCATTCATAGTATGCGCGGAATAACAACGACGGTGTACGTCCTTTATCGGCGCCACGGCTGGTTCGCGCCACCTCGGTTCCTCCTCTGCTGCGTCCAGGGACGAGGCCCTCACAAACCGCGCCCGATAACACCGCGCACGCGTGCTCTTCGTACGCAATCACGCCGGCGCACGCATGGTCGCTCGTCTCCATTCGATGCGGCGGCAGCAGGTCGTACGGAAGCTGTCACGTTCCCTGCCTTTACGCAGCATGTCGCCTGCAACAAGGTTAGCTCCCTTCTTTATTGTCGATACGAGAAGCGCCTCCTTCTGCGGCTGCCGCTATCTCTCTGCCTTTTGATCCGTTATTACATTTGTGAACCATGACCGAAACAAATTCAGGCGTGTTCCCCAAGGGAAAGCATTATTTTGTGAGGGGAGATTCGACCTTCAGAGCAACGTTATTATGGAAACGTGCACGGAGTGCCGGCTTTGTTTTATAAACGGGAGTAAATAAAATGTATTGTGCTTTTTAGCCTCGGCCAAGCATACTGCAGTAAGGGGAATTTCCGCCTGAAAAAAAAAAGTGAATATAGTACCCTGTCGAAGAAAACACGGATGCTTTTATATGACGTGTCAAGTCCTTTCATAACTCTGGGAAGTATTGAGAGCGGCTACAATAGTGCGAAGATAAAGAAGTGGGGCCTAAGTTCATCGGGTCTTTGAATAGCAAGACCGGTGGGATCTGCGTGAGGGACAGAAAGGACGAGAGTAAAAACTACAGAGTATGTGGAATACGCGTGCTGCAGGAAGAGAGAGCGAGAGCGAGAGCGAGTGAGCGAGAGAGAGAGAGAGAGAACCACCTAATTTACGGCTGGGTCCGGGGGAGGGGATGGCGGGGGCCCAGAGGGGTTTCGTGACCTGCTGGGCCCTGGAGACGAGTGTGGTCTGTGCCTCCAGGGCCCAGCAGGTGTATCCTCCGAAGCGCCAGTATGTCCCAAGCTTTTGGGCCCCTCAACCCAATCCCCGATCTGCAGCACGATCCTTGGTACTCTCTCTGTCTAAATTCATTCATTCATTCATTCATTCATTCATTCATTCATTCATTCATTCATTCATTCATTCATTCATTCATTCATTCATTCATTGTAGTAGATAGGCGAATAGGGCGCTAAACAGATGAAGACGAAGGAAGACACGAAAGACATTAAAAGGCGCCAATGTCAAACTGTTTAGTCATAAAACAACACTCTTATTTATACAGAGAGCCCTTATACAGATCATTTCAGTGATTTTTGACAAGGCTAATATTTCCTAAGAGCTCTTAGATAAACAAGTGCATCGAACTAACAAAGAATGCATACACGCGCACTACTGGCGGTACCGGCGTGAAACGATGAGCACTAGTAGGTTTCAAGGTTCAAGTTTATTGCACCAAAAAGAAATACATGTGCGTGGAAGCATAGCTCATGTTCTAAACCGGGTGAATAGACAGTACCTTTAATGAAGCACAATTTCTCACTTAGTAATAGAGACGGCGTGCTAACGCACTCATCAGCTGCTTTTTTGATAGAACACACCTAGATAATCTCCCTTTCCGTTTTGTTTCCCGTTTTTTTCAAAAGGACCTTCGGTCCGGGAATGGCGTGCAACCACAGCGCTTTGAGTGGTCAACCAAGTTTCCAGCCAGGTTGCTACTAACAGCCATGTGTGCTGCTAACATTCATTCATTTGTGCGTTGGGTAGTTTGCATCTATTTGGCGCATTTCAAAATAATAATCTCGACGCCTAAATTCGGAGCCGACAATGTAATTACGCATTGTGTGCATGGCCTGCGCAGGATTCGGTATTAGGTTGTGCGCGAATGATTTTGCGCGCTTGCGCGCGTGCCTGCGCGCGCACGTTTATAGGTAAATACGCACGCCCACTGCACTGAAGCAGATCAAACATTATTCCGAAATTCACACCAAATGCGCTTTTCTCAGAGGCCCAGCACAACTGTTTTCGGAAGTCAACACTTCGCATAAAGTATTGCTTCGGATATCCACTTTTCCAGAAGAGATCTCCACTTTTGTTTACTACTCGCTGAAGGTTTCCGCCAGTACGGCTACGCCTAATGGTATTCAGCTTTGGTGAGCCTGGTAGAACGTTACCCTGAGCGTGATAATGAGCTCGAGCGAGGATTTACCTCCAGTGCTTCCCATGCTCAAGAACTTGAGTGATTGGCCGCCTACAATTGATTGAATAAATACTTATTCAAACGAGCAAGACGATATTGTTACGAGCACCACGTCGTGGAAAAACAGTGGACTGCCCAAAAATGTCGGCCATGACGTGGCTGAAGCGATCTGTGCGGAAGAGAGGGTACTGCTTTTGCACCCTCTACCAATGCATGAACGCTAAAGAAGAAAAAAAAATCTTAGTGACTGTCCGGTCAACTCATCAAGTGGGCAGGACACACAGAAATAAACGCTTAATTGACGAGGACGATATTTCGGAGCACACGTCAAGTAACGGTAAACAGTCAAAGAAGTGTTCTCGCGGTTTGAGTAAGTATCGTGTCGCCTCACATTACCGGCGATGGCTTTCTATTTGATGTGTGGGTCGAGGCGACCGTCGTGTCTCGTAGTGCTTGCACGGCGTGGACCCCGCCGTCGCGGCCAACAGCTAAGGGGGCGTAGCCCCAGGTACGATGCGTCGCAGCGTAGTTCTAGCGTCCCAGCCTGGTAGCTTGGGTGGTAACCTGGAGCCACCGATAAAGCATTGCCTCGTGGTCTCCCTCCAGGATGGTCGCCTGGAACTCCTGTCAGTAGGCCTGAGGCGTAGTCAGGCCCCGATCACGCTGGGGTCGGTTCCAGGAGCGTAGCCTGGTGTTCTCCTCCTCCTTCTCCCAACGCTTGCCTCCTTCCTCTTTCTCTTCTCCTCTTCCTGTTAATTTCACTGCTGGATCAATTCGTACCTTCTTGCTGGCACATACTCCTTGCGGGGGTTTGGCACATACTCTTACGGGGGGTTTCTCATGACAGTGACATAACATTGTCTATTCGATTATGGTACATCAGAAGTACCGCTCACAGACGTTCTGATGACTATACACATTGAACGTGCTGGAACGTAGTGTCGAGAGAGAGAGAGAGAGAGAGAGAGAGAGAGAGAGAGAGAGAGAGAGAGAGAGAGAGAGAGAGAGAGAGAGAGAGAGAGAGAGAGAGAGAGAGAGAGAGAGAGAGAGAGAGAGAGAGAGAGAGAGACTTGATTAAAGAAGACCTCTGAGTGAGGCAGGTGGCCGGCAGCCGGAGCTGTGCGGCGACCTTCGTAGCCCTGGCTAAGATGATCTGTCTCTCCGGGTCAGAGAGGCTCAGCGCTGCCTCCCAGAGCTCCGAGGAATCGATTTGAGGTAGGGGATTATATGGACAGGCCCATATGGGATGTTGCACCGTGGCCTTGTCTAGTGGGCAAAAGGGAGAGGGGTAAACTGAGGGATGAATGTGATGGAGGAGGGCCCTATTGGGAAGGGATTCGGTCTGTGCGAGCCTCCATAGTCATTCTTCCGTTTAAGGTCAGTGAGTGGTAGGCCGGTGGGCACTTGAGGCGAGAGAGGCGGTAATGAGTAGTTATTCCGTTGTAGTTCAATAGGCTATATCGGGCTGATCTGGCTCCGTGAGAGGCTACAGAGGAGGGGCACGCCCGGGAGGCGAGTGCTCGGGCTGTTGTGTTGAAGATCAGCATAAAATAAGTGTTTATCATTTGTGAAACAAAGGCAACCGTCAACTTAGCATTATTCACACAAAGTATTCATTGCAGTGGCTCAGTGTTTTTCCATCGAACTACACTGAATAAAAAAAAAAAGAAGTTACAATGTTGAGATTTATTAAGGCGCAATCAACTGGCCCCTGTACTGAGCAACACCCAACTCGAAAACGAACACAAAAAGTTGCTTTTGGTAAGCTCTAAGAATGCAATACAAGTAAAACACCGCTTTCGTTGCACCTTTCTAATTCGCGTCGGGCTGTAGTGAGGCTGTTACTCTCTCGAAAATGAGTATACTTTCCCTACTCAGAAACATCGTTATCATCAGCCTTTCAGCCGCACCCGTAAAAGGTGGTACAGGGTGGGAATTCAGATAAACCTCTTTCTCTCTTTTGCTAACGCCGAGACAACGCCTCTTGTATTTTTTTACCGCCACAAAGGCTGTTCAAACAGTCAGGGCTGGCGACGTCGAAGGAAATGTTTATTCCCCTTTTTTGTTGAGCCGTCATGGCAAAGTGCCAAAAAAGATTCAAAATTTTGTGTTCTGTTTATGTTCGCCGCTAGGAAGGAACGTCTGAAAGACATCCAATTTAGCGACACCGACGGAGTAAAACTTCGCAGTGAGATAACAGGGGTACTGGGTTTTTGTATTTTCTTCATTTGTAACTTTTAAAAGAACTTCTTTATTGTGTTCAACAATGGAAAAAGTTGTGACAGCTGAACTAAATTTTTTTTGTAACTTTGCACAAGACAAAACAAAAAGGAAGAAGAGGTATTCGCTACCACCTAGTACGAATTGCAAAAAGAGTTTTTAAGTGAACAAAGAATCTATTTCAAAGTCAATCTAATTATTAGTAGTACAAAGGAGATGTGAAACTATTTTATTTAAGATGATAAACCAGTTTACGACAAAGCTTCGCTCAAGAAAATTTCGCTGCATCATTAAAGTTCTCTCTCTCTCTCTCTCTCTCTCTCTCTCTCTATCTCTCTCTCAGGAGTATTGTTTCCATGAAGTCCACCTTTTACTGCGATGGTGGCGAAAAACTTCAACTTGATGTGTTGTAAACTAAGCCTTAGGCCATGTTTCGTGAATAACCTCCGATCACAGTTACCCCAAGCAAATTTCTGCGTATGACCCTCGCGGAAAAGGAGGGTGCTACTCCTATGGTACGAACAAAAAGAATTATATACCGTGTGTCGAGAGTTTTATAAAAATAAAAAAAAAAAAATACATGGGTAAGGACGTCTTCTACACCAGGTATACTACACCACCATATGTAACTTGTTCAATGCAATACGGACAGGCCAGAATATTGAAATAACGCATAATGTTCTTCATGAAACCTTATATGAAATGTATTACACCATTGGAAGTCAGCGTGGTACGAGAAATGCATTTCACTTTTCTGATCACGGAGTGAGCACGCGGGTACTCTTTATTTACAAAACAAAAAAAACAAGACAAACGGTAATTCAGTGACACCATCGATTCATTCTTTCTTCCTTTATTTTCCACCTCTGAGGTTCTGAAAAAAAAAAAAAAATTGGCCGCGTATCTGCTCCTTTCGTTGCAAATGACGTCAAAAGACGATAGTCTTTATCGGCTTTTGCGAAGTAAGTGCCTCCCTTCGCTATAACCGCTCACCTCTCATGTTGTTCCTCTGGCGTCGCGCTCCTCCCAAGGTAAAGACGCCAAATGTTTGCTTAAATCATTTTAAATTTCCCGCGTTCTACTGCTCCAAACCGGGTGTCTCGATGCGAACGCTGCCGTACGACGAAGACTCGCGTTAATCGAGGCACCCTACTTCAACGTTTATAGAACCACGTTTCCCTACTCCACGTGCGTTGCAAGCAGAACGTGGAAACTATCTAGTGGAACCTTGCGTAACTGTTGCCGGTTGGTTTCTTAAAATGGCGCCAGAAGCTATAGTGGCGCGGGCGACAGCAGGCGACGGCGGAGTGAATTCTTTTTCTGAAGTTGATGAAGTATTTAATTTCGCAAAAGTGAAGCATGTTTGAATTTTTATAAAGGAACACTGCGAATATCACTTCTGTATTGATTTGTTGTCTCATATTTGCGTAATGTCTTGTTCTTTTTCAACAATGTTGACAAGTATGAACATTACACCAGACCAAGACGGGTAGATTTAGCTGTAACTATATAAGACTATTGCGCAGGCATTTTTTTGCTTTGGCCGGGTGGCTGAATCGAGTCACAGACAGACAGACGGACAGACATACAAACATACAGACAGACCAAAATTTTTGGGTTTAAGTAGCCCAAGAAAGACTATCATCTTTAATAAAAGAAAGCGAAGCGAACGTTTCTGATCCGCAGGGACGTCCGTACCGTATAGGGGCTGTATCAACCTCTTCTGGAAGAGCGCGAGAGTTCTCTGCCCAACCAGTCACGGTACATTTATTATTTATTTATTATTTATTTATTTTAAGATACTGCCAGTCCCATTTGGGATTCTTGCAAGTAGGACGATACAGTAGCTTGAAATTCGCAAAATAAAAACTTGGGATTTGAGCGAAGGTTACATATCAAAAATTAAATCTGAAATCGCAGGCGTCTCGCGTCACCAAATTCAGGGAAACAAAGGTACAAAACACAAGCACATTCAATGCAGCATGAAAAACAGACAGAAATTGGAGGTTATATTTTACAGCAGCGCTTGAAGAACAAACCAAAACAAGCATTTTTAGCGGAACATTCTTATCATAAGACTCAGTAACTACTCAGTGATAGTGAACATCATAAGTGAGTTAGCGAGAGAGGAGGAAAACCTCGTAGACGCACTTAATTAAATACTTATCTTCACTAGGTTTAATCTGCTTGGAGCTGTTTTGGTTTACTTGTTTCATGAATGTGGTAATCAATTAGTGTTTGAAACTGTTCCATGGATTTGCTACCAGTAATCGTCAAGTGCATACCATTCCACCCTCTTATACCTAGTGGGAAGAAGGTGTATTTAAGGTAATCGGTGCGATAATTGTATTCTTTAAAAGTTAAAGTCTGATTATGCCGCGTGGGCCTTGTTTCTGTGGTCATAAGATACTTTGAAGTATCAGGGTTTAGATTTTTATGAAGGAGTTCGTACAATAATTTTAAACGCGCTAGTTTTGAACGATTGTGTAGGGTGAGGATTCCCGCGTTCCCCATAAAAATGGAAATACAATGGAAATAAAAGCATACCTTGCGGGAACCAATGTCCCCCGTAAGGGACATTGGTTCCTGCAAGGTATGCTTTCTTACGCAACTATGCTTTCTTACGGCGGAAGAAATAAGGAACATTGAAAATATCAAAGTCACAGCAGTTCCGCCGTCCCGTAACTACGTTTTTTCTCTTTTTTCCTCTTCTTTGTGGCACACAAACCACACTTTTGCATCGCATTATGTTTTTGTTTTCGTTTACTGTTTTTGTGCCAGTACCATGGTTCAAGATTTCCCTCTATTCGGCTTCACTGTATAGTTCACAATGGGTCGTGATTCACCTATTTCGAAATAAATTGATACAGGCATAGCACAGCGGTGCATTTGGACCGACAAGAATCGTCAGTACACGCCCCTGCATACCATTGACCCTAAATGCAGCTTCAAGATGCCTCCTGGGCTCAGCAAGCGTGACGAAGCGGTATTGCACCACCTTCATCTTAACGTGGCATACACACGGCATTTCCTCCGAAAAATTCCGCAGGACTCTTCACCACTCTGTCCAACATGCCATGTAACAGAAGACATCAAACACGTCATCTGTACCCGTCCAAACTTCACAGTGCCAAGGCAGACTCTCCTGACATCCTTGTGTATGCCACACAGGGAAGACCTTGAACTAAGGGCAGTTTTGGACCCTTGGTCGGACATACGCCAGGCCGTACGGGCTGCCAAAGCTCTTTGTTGGTGTTCTTGCGTAGTGCTGGCTTGGAACAAGTGTTGGGACTAACCTAACTTCCAGACTCTATATGCTTTCATGGGCTGTGTATGTGCTTTCCAAACTCTGTAAATGAGCTTGAACACTCGGGCGCATCACCTTGTTTTTGTCATTATTTATTTATTTATTTATTTATTTATTTATTTATTTATTTATTTATTTATGTTCACAGACCCTCATGTTTTTGTTCCTTCATATGGCGTAGCACGCTAAGCGATATGGCTCGGCTAACCTCGCTTTTACCATTAAATCCATTCTCTCTCTCTCTCTCTCTCTCTCTCTCTCTCTCTCTCTCTCTCTCTCTCTCTCTCTCTCTCTCTCTCTCTCTCTCTCTCCCAACATAAAAAGATTGCGGTTCAAGAAGGCGTAGGGTTCCTTCCATATTAGTTTTCAGGGAGAAAGCAAGAAAACACCCGAAAAATCGACAGTCTTTTGTCATTAACGTTAATAGATTGTGTTGAAGGGCCGCAGCTCATTCATACAAAAACGAATTATTAGTAAAAAAGCTTTAATTATACTAAATTTGCTGATATTCACCGCTATACGTGATGGAAGAAACGTTTTCGTTGATTTAGTGCACCACCAAATAAACGTTGCAATGGTAATCTTACGTAGACTCCGGCAGATCTGACCTACTTCCACACGCATTAGTTATCCGTGGCTTGCTGTTATTTTATCTTTTAGGACACCAGAGTAACTATTACACATGGGACTTGTATTTAAATGACTTGTGAAGTGCATGCATCTCTCAAGAAAGGATTCCTGCCAGCAAAAAACCCAAACCCTTGTCACCTAAGGCTTAGTTTGAGCGATGCGGAGTAGAAGGTGTAGTGCACGCACACATTCTTGAAAGCTATATGATAGCAGGTTCGTCACCAATGAAGCTCTGGACCGGAACATAAATCATGCACCAAAATTTGCTGAAAACATTTTTATATAGAAACCATCAGTGTATACCTCAACGAGAGCATTAATTTATCATTTTCTCAATTCAACCAGGCTTCTTGGAGTACTTTTCTTTAGGGGCACGATGCTCTCTAAAAATCGCAGTTTTGCGAACGAGACACAACGCAAACAGCCGAAAGCCACCATGGGCCACAGTTATGCGGGGCAATGAGCCACATGCAACCAATTTTAAATTAAAAAAAAGACACTCAACATTTGGCCGAAGTATCATCGGCTCTCTGATAACTCGCGTTGTCACTGGTGCTGCGATATGCGAGTCTCTTTTAGGCGTAACGACTCGTGACGTTGCGCGCAGACTTGTGCAATCACAGTGCGGGAGCAACAGAAAAGGAGAGCGGGACGCCAATGAGGCGAAGATATCTCGCACACCCCGAGGGTGGTCCCAAATTAACGATCATGGAACCGATGCCCCGTCGCACCGCTGACGTACGCTCACAGAACTCACCGATGCATTACGATCATTTGGAGCAGTGCTAAACACGGCATTTGCGCAGCGTATCGTAAGGATGGTAGCTTCATTTCTGGCGGTTGTTTTTATTTGGAGACGCAAAAATAAGCATTGAACATCGAACGCTATTATCGGAACATCCAAAGCTATTTCGGATGGCAATAGGGTGACATTCGAGAGCAGCGGGAGTTCACGATGTCTGTTTAATGGTTTAAATCGTCGTTATTGGAAGAGCAGGACTCTCCAAAATAGTTCGGGGCTGGGATATTGCAGTACTACAGAATAGAAGTTGGTTGAAAATATCCCTACGAGCTTCATGCAGCGTGCGGGCGCGAAGCCCGGGACAAGCGGAGGAGCTGGCCATCGCGTTGGCCCTGACGGACCCACACTGTACCACGGTGCTGAGTGATTCGAGGAGCGCGATCATGAACTTTGCAACGGACAATGTGTCCCCGCGCGCGGCCAGGGTGTGCGGGGCCCTAAGACACAGAACGTTGCCGGTCACTGTGAAGTGGTTCCCGGCCCACATGGGGCCGGTGAGCACCGGAGAGAACCGCAATGAGGGAGCGGAGCGGGCGGCGCGTGCGCTCACAAGTCGCGACGCGTGCCCGAGCCCCCGACATGCGGAAGACGAAGACCGCGACGAGGTGCTGCCACACCGTGGGTGCTGCCGATCCCCTCCTACCGGGAGGTGTTGGAGTGGTACCGGGAGGGCAGGCGAGTGTACCCGCCGCCCCACCGAAAACTCACGATGCAGGAGGCGACGACGCTACGTCAACTACAGACCCGAGCGGTGTGGACACCGGTGGTTGCAAAACACGTGTGCCCTGGGGTGTGCGCGAGTGATGTGTGCCGCGGTGTGCGGCAAGGGCCGGGCGACCATGGCGCACATACTGTGGAACTGCACAGTGAGCGAAGGGACTACGGACGCGTTGCCACCGAGCCTGGAAAAGGCGGTGGCGAAGGTTGACTACGACGCCCAGCGCGAGGCCGTCCAGCAGACGTTGGTGGCCCTTGAGCGACAGAGGCCGAAAGCGCAGCCCTGCGAAGGGGCGGTGCGAGTAGGCAGCTGAAGCCGAGCGGCCCGCCAGCGTGACGTTTAGGCCGCGTCACAACTTGCCGGAAATAAAGATGTTGTTTCTCTCTCTCTGGTTTAACATCGCGAACAATGCAGTAAATATTTTTCTGTTTTTGCTAAACCTTATATGTAAAGATTATGTGCGTCCGTATAAATATTTAATCACCCGTATTACTTAGATGCTCGTCCAAGGACATTAGAGGGCTTATGTGAAACACCGACTCGGTAAATGCTGTTGTGCTGTTTTCCGTGTCCACAAGTGTGTTTGCTCTGGTTAAGAATACTCGTATTCGGGGAATGATACGTTTAAATCCCTATTGCCCTCCCGCTGAACGAAATTACTCATAAGCACCAGGCACACAAAAATGGAAGCTTGAGGAGCTGGATGCTGTAGATTCTGCTTACCGTGGGCTATGGGGCTGGTGAGCTTTCTTACTTGCTCGATGACGGGAAGAAGTGAAAGTGTGAGTTGCCTGGTTTCTTAGTGCGAAAGCCGAAGTTCCTTTGATATGCCGGCTCTGGAGTGTAGCTCACTTGTACGCTCACTAATGCACGAACGAAAGTAGGCGGTCAATCTTGTGAAGTTGGTTCATTCCAAACTCAGTGGAAATACAACCGACAGGCACTACCATCGTACACTGATGAACACAGTCACTTAACCTAAGACAGGCTGCTTTACAGTGAGCGTTACACGTTCCTCAAAATATGTCTACCTATACGTCCGGATATGCCTCTTCGCTATAGTTTAGATCTACCATGGTTACGCCAATCATAAACATAAATTGTTTCACATACATCCATCGGCCGACTAACAGGAGGAGCAACTAGGAAGGAGCCTTTGTTTAAGCTCAGTACGGCGATGGGAGGACAGAGCAGGAATGTGCGCGCTGACTGCAAGTGTAGTGGGATGACTGCTTGCCTGAGTTATAATAATGTTTGCAGCGTACATTCGGAGCAGTGGAGGAAATTTCGGCATCGAGTGCACTCCTAGCGTCCCATCTCATTGCCCTTTTCGGTAAAAGGCGAAACAACCAGAATTGTATTTTTTTCCTTCTAACTGTAAAGGCTTACTAGGCTGTTCGTTGGAGATACTTTTAGTATTCTTGTGTCTGCGTCTCTGTCCCGCATGAGGAATGTGCAGTCCCGTTCCCGGTCCCGCTTTGACCTTAGCGAGTGGAGAAATGAACGGCCACTGTCGATGCTTGTGTACTGCTTGCAGCGCTGCGCAGTCGTAATGTTTCCAAGGTTGAAACCTGACATTTTTAATTTGTGAGCATCTAGGGTTACGTCTCTGGAAAAATCATGCGATCGTCTGTAGCGCAATGCGTTGAGCCCCTTGATGAGTATGTTTTGAGTGAAAACGTCCAAGGCCTTGACAGAAGCGGAAGAGGCGGCAATAGCCTTGGCGCTCACGTTGCCTAACGCGAGCAAAATAATCACAGACTCGCAAAAAGCGTATGCCAGCTATAGAAAAGGGCAGGTGTCTCTGACGGCACTCAGAATACTAGAGGGAGGAATACGCCGCATACCCGAGCATAAAGTCGAACTTATATGGACACCGGCTGACTCAGGGCTAAAGGGCAACGAACTCGCCCACCAGCTTGCCCGAGAACTTGAACACCGGGCAGACGAGCACGAGAGAGAGAGAGAGAGAAATCACTTTATTTCCAAGCAAGTTGGCTAGGAACGCGTGGTGGCTGCCGGCCGAAGGCTGGCGGCGACGGTGGCAGCTCGGTCAACCAGAAGTAGCTGCACCCCCGGTTGCGAGCTGCCCAGCGCGTCCTCCCACTGCTCGACGCTGGAGATGGGGGGGAGTGGGTTAAGAGGGCAGGCCCACATGGCGTGGGTTAGAGTGTCCAGGGAGTCACATAGGGGACAGTTGGGTGAAGGGAACTCAGAGGGATAGATCTTGTGGAGGAGGGACCGACTGGCGAGGGAGTTTGTCTGAAGGAGTCGCCATAGGCGCTCCTGATCGTTGGTGAGGGATGTGTGGGCAGGGGGATAGCGGCGGCGGGAGAGGCGGTAATGCTCCGTGACCTCTTGGTACGAGAGCAGTCGATCGCGGGCCGACCGAGCACCATGGTAGGGAGCAGGAGCGAGCCCAGCACGGCTGGTGAGTTCTCGTGCTGCTTTGTGGGCCGCCTCGTTGCCTCCCACTCCAGTGTGGGCCGGAGTCCAGACGATGTCGACTGGTTGATGAGGGGGATTTTGGAGGATAATTTTGAGTGCCGTAGCCGAAATGCTACCGCGAATGAAGTTTTGAACGGCCGTCTTCGAATCAGTGATTATAATGTGTGGTTGCGGCCTAGTGATAAGGGCCAGGGCTATTGCCGCCTCTTCCGCCGTTGCGGGGTAAGGTGTCCGTACGGTAAGGGAGGTGACTGGGGGAGAGTTGGGGTGAGTGACCACTGCGAGAGCAAATCCTTCCGCGTGTCGGTACTCCGCGGCGTCTACATACATGGTGGTGGGGGAGATGGGGTATTTATCTGAAAGGGCACGGGCGCGCTGGCACCTGCGCTCCGCGTGATGCACTGGGTGCATGTTGCGCGGCAGTGGACGTATGCAGAGGCAGTCTCGGATGTCTCGAGGCAACGAAGCTTCGTTCTCCACCGCTGCCGGGATGCCAATTCGTAAGCGGTGAAGAATGTGCCGCCCTGTGTAAGTGGTAGAGAGGCGGCGTAACTGATTAATACGATGGGCCTCTAGTAGCTCGTGGGCAGTATTGTATACTCCCAACGAGGCGAGTCTGGCAGTGGACGAGTAGAGGGGGATTTGTAATGCTGCCTTGTATGCCTTTCGGATGAGGCAGTCAATTTTGTCTATGTCGGAGGTGGTAAGCTTAAGGTAGGGGAGAGAGTACATGATCCGACTGATGATGAAAGCCTGAACTAGACGAGCACGAGCCGCAGGCCATAACGACTTACAAGGAGATCACCAGCCACTACAGGGAAGGCAGACGGCGGTACCCTGACCCGCACAAGTCGCTCAGCAGAACACAGAAAACGATCTATCGCCAAATACAAGCAGGATCCTTCCCGCACCCCTATCTCCAAAGCAGAATGTACCCCGAGATAAACGAGAAAGAGTGTAGATTCTGCGGGCAATTGGGCACGCTCCGGCACGTCATCGGAGAGTGCGATTTCACCGAGGCAATCCCCCCACCCCTTACCCAACCCTTAATCACCCTTCCCACACCCTTTAACGAGCGATGGGAGACCTTGCTAACCAGCCCCGCCTTGGAAGACCAGCTCGTCCTGATCTCCAGGGGCCAGGCAGGCGCGGTAGCATATGGGTCCCGTGAAGAGGGAACCACCCCATCCGGCAAGTAGTCGCCGCAATTTTGTGTGGCTAAATAAAGTTGTTCTCTGTCTCTCCAAGGCCTTGACATTTTATTACGAATGCTTATCTTTCCTTCCAAAATTGTCTTCCCATCAATACATGAACGTGTAATAGTAGAGCCAATTTTAAATGTTAATAGTGTTTCACAGTCAGGCTCACTACACAGTGACTTGTCCTTTGTAAAGTTGTTCCTCACATTGCTTTCGTGTAATACAGTGAAGTCTTATTACAGTAATTGAGTCCTGTAAGAAATCCTGTGAGGACTTCGCGTAAGTGCGACGACGTATTCTGAATACTTGCGCACTCTCAAGGAATTCTTCATAAGAGTTACCTTAATTTTTTCACAACAAACTGAGCGCTGTTTTTTTGTGCTGACGTTTTTTTATGCCATTTTAGACGGTATGATATAAAGCCTTATGCTCCAAAGCGCGTGTTCAAAAGGGGATATGTGTTCCGTACTAGATGCTTTGCGTTATTTATGCCGTGGATGCAGGTCAACTTCTGCTAGTTTAAAGTGTTAACGAATTGGGAAGAAAGATAAGTTTATTCTTCGCCCGGTTCTTGAACCCACAACTTCCTAATCTTGACTGCTACGCTGATAAATTGGAAGTTCCCAACGCGTCATTTTTCATCCAATGGGGATTCCCGAGTAACTTGCTTGCCTCTCTTCTGTTGGGAAAACGAGGTATTCACTTCAATTGTCCTCTTTCTTGCGTTGTATTGGTGCACGAGACCCATCGCCACCAGGGGGCGGAACAACTTCGAAGGGAGCGCCCGTCTTCGCTTGTCCATTAATCACGAGTGTTCTCTTTCTGGGCGGTGCTGCGTTCGACCGCCGTACTTACAAACGAGCCAATTTCGAAACACCATGAACAGGAAATTGGGTCCAGTAATTTTTCAAGTCACAGATTGAGTGATGCCAATTTACTGCCCAGAGGACTAAGATGTTTTCTTATAATGACAGGGTGGTCATCAAAAGTCATGGTTATAAAAAAAAATAGGCAGACATTTGGGCCCTTAGCTATCGGAATAGTGATCTAGAATTAAAAAAAAGAGGGCCCTATCGAGTTTAGTCGCAATGGTATGTTCCCCGGAAGGTGCTGCTTTATTGTTTTTATCTGATTAACTTACAAAAGGAACGTATAATGAACGTGCGTGGCCACGCCCGTACCAATTTCCGCTCATCGCGGCGGACACACTGCGCAGAGCCCCCGTCTTACCCGTTTCGGAAAGTTGGCTGAACTCTGCAAGAAACAAGTTCACTCGCCACACCGCACGAAATTAACGCTTAAAAAATGCTTATTAGGAATTTTCCTCAAAATTCCGAAACTTAAGCTAAGAATGCCATACAAGTTGAGTCTCACAACATCGGAACGGCATATGCCTGTCGTTTAATATATGAAAAATAAGCACTAATTAAAATAAGTAACAATAAAAGATTGGCATACGTGGGAACAAAAGGCGGACTGGGTTTTTTAGTGTACAACAATAAATATTGTACTCAGTTCCTCGTATGTCAAATTTTATTCTTTCGTGCAACATGGCAAGTTTTTTTTGGCATCTCTAACAAATGTAGCAACCAGTACGAGCTAATTCGAAGCTGTGCAGTGACTTTTAGTTCTCGGAGGTTTGTTGCTGCGGCGGTTATTAATCTTATGCCTTCGCACAAGATCCGCAGCGACGGTATCTTATTAAGCACCATCTCAAACCTCAATTTTTTTTTAACATTTTCTGAGGGTATTATTTGTCTGCACATGTGGCTGTGAGGTGCTTTCCACTGCGGGCAGAGACAAAATGCGCGTCGAGAAACCAAAACACAGCATGAGCGCCTATCAATTACTCAGCTAAAAGCGCCGACAATCCGCGAAGCGATCGCGAACTTTATCGTTACGGCTGAAACTACTACTGTTACTGCTACTACGTGCTGTAACTACTGCTACAGCTTCCCGCATTGACTGGTCACCTGCCTTCAGAGGTGAAAAAAGCTTGACAGCGCCAAAACAACAAGCATTTTCTCGCGTGGCGCGTCTATCAACACAGCTCCTGTGGATCGAATCAATTTTGCTCCCTGTTATTCATAACTAGAGAACAGCAAAAAAGAGTTTGTGTGCCTACAGAGAAAACATAAAACGCATGCGCCCACACGAAATTGTTGTTGTACAGATTTGGGCATTGATTTCCGATGTCACTAGTGTAAGTTGCGTGAACTGCGGGAGAACCAGAAGATAGAAGGGTACAGCTGTTAACTGGTTGCCTTCGTGAACATTTTTTCGACAAGCTCCCCGTAAAAAAAATAAAACGAGCCCACGACACCGCCAGCAAACTCTGTGTGCGATGTGAAAAGTGTTTTCTGCGTCGTTTAGTTTACTGGAGTTGGTCAGACGAGCCCAAGGGAATGTCGTTATTCCACATTTTAATACGCTCAGCTGCTTACGGTATTGTGCACGATTCAGAAGCTTTCCCGTTTGCGCTACGGTAAATTTTCAGGTTCTAAATCAGGGACTAGTTTCTGCTTAGACAGCTTTGAACTAATTTGCTTACCAATGACAGAATTTGCGTATTAAACTGATTATGTTGCACAGACCAGAAGACAAGTGCAGGGCAGCATTAGTGTTGCAAATTCTGCCCGCGTTTTGTGTCTCATATGACAATATCAGGGTGGGACTTGGTTTTGTACTGTAGTGGCTGCAGCCTAAATAGAACTTTAACTTTCTTTTCTTGTGACTTTAGCAAGACTTCGCGCTTTTCACCACCTTCTATTTTCGGCTATTATCTCTTCATCTGACTCCCTTTTTGTTCTAAACCAGATAGTTTTACCTCTCAACTGGTACCTTCCCGAAGCCGCTGTTCATTGCCAGGATCCACAGCCCCGCCCATCCGGTATATTGACGAAGAGCACGATGCGCATCGTGAAACAACGGGCGGCGTATGGATGCCGAAAATAACGTGACGCATCAGATGGGCGGCTGCTCTGAGTACGGCGCCTGCATTATGGTGACATTCGGGATGAGTGAGAGGGGCTTGGGATAAGCGACACCTAATGCTTCTTGGTTGAACCTATATGACGTCTCATGCCTATATTCCCGTGCATGGAAGATGATTGTACATGACTGCTGCACCACGGCCGGCCCGGTATTGTTGCCGCATCTTATACGCGAAGGTAGTTTATAGTCTGCGAAGACAGACGAGAATTAAACCAAAATAATTTTGAGCATAAGCTCTTATTATTCGATTTGTGAAGACGGCGGAGGAGCCTCAAGAGAGACAGCGTGTTTCTCAAGCTCGTCTCTCTTAACACGCACACAGAAAAATCATAACACAGATTCAAATGTGGAATTTTTAAACCTAGAAGTCCTGTAAATGTTTACATAATATGGTTACATATACCCACTATCAGTGCGTTATCAGAGGAGGAGGAGGAGGAGGAGGAGGAGGAGGAGGAGGAATAAACGTTTACTGAAGCAGTCTAACGCATTTGCTAAGTTGCATAACCAGAGCAACGAAAAAAAAGTGTTACGCTTTGGTGCTTCTTGTTTTCCGAAACGGACTGTCGAGCAAAGATGACATTTACTGGACCGCTGTTAGAAAAAGAAAAAAAGAAAGAAATAATCCGCAAATATACTAGTAGCGCAATTACATAACCTAATTAGCAACTGAGTAACCAAAACGCACCATTAATCATCGGTATTCTTAGAGGAAAAAATGTCAATTTCACGTTATGATATATTCTACGCCTTTTATGCTGGATAATGCGATCTTCCCGAGCATGACTCGCATATTTATATCTTGGTTTAGAATTGGGCTTATGAATTTAATGCTAGGATTTGTAAAAATGAGCCTGTCCCTTTTCCGGACGTTGAACGTGTTGATTTCCACAACAATTGCAAAATCACCCCAATTTTGCCTTACCTTTATTAGATATCATGGCACCTTTCAACAAAACTCTAGGAAGGTCAGCGTTGAAATTCTAGAAACTCTAGAAAATGTCGAATTTTCGCGCGTATACCTTATTCGGAAGACAAATAGGTGAGGTAAGACTGCTTTACCCAGCTGCACGAATAATTCCCGACGTACTAGAGGAGCGCGGTGTTTCTTCGTCAAACAACGCCACGCAAGCCGCATTGATCTTCCCCGTGCATCTGTGCGCCATTCTGTTAACTCTTTTCTGGCCAGTTTTCCAGACAAAGAAAGGCAGGAAGGACATGAATCTATGCCTTTCGCGGAGGCAGCGGGAGTGCGGAACAAAGCCAGGGAATACGGCTGCAGTGTCTCCAAGATCGAATTTTCTTCCCCCCTGCATTCAAGGAATTGTGACAGATCTGCCGGCTGAAATTTGACTGTTTGCACACAGCACACCTTAAACTTAGTTGCTTCTTTTCTTTCTTTTTTCTTTCCCAGCGAAAAACGCCCCATAACAGCATCTACGAAGGCCGGCAGCACAAAAGGTTGGCGTTGATTCGGCCCGGTTTTGCATGGTATTCCCAGAATGGAATGAATTACCTTATCCCAGCAAGGATTCCCACGGACCCTGTTGTCGCTTATGGGAGAACGGGTAGGGAAAGATGGTTGAAAATGAAGCTTGTTCACGGCACTTAGAGCGCTCACTCCGCGGCTCGGACTTGAGCTGCAGAATAAAGTTTCATCTGTTTCTCTTTCTCACTAGAGTGCGTACGCATGGGTGTAGCACATACGCACTGGCAGAATAGGCGAAAGCACTTTAAAATTAAAATGAGTAATCCGCGAGCCACCAATGGCGCAATGCATAAGAGGCCGTTCGGAAGCCACAAAATAAGCTGTTCAGGAGAATATCAAGAAAGGGGGTGACGATCCGCCATCATACCACTTTGCAGAGGCCTGTTTTTAGACCCATTTCTGGGAGCGAAAACAGCGATAATTAAAAAAAAACATGTGTAGCTGCAGTTATTAACTGTCGGGGTTTCCTTGTTATGGCCTCCTTTACCATGACGTAGGTAAGGTAAAAGCAGGATACTAATAACCGAAAGCTTAAACGGACACATAAGCCTATTAAGTTCTATAGTTGTTCTCAAAGGGCACCCATTTTAGCGATGGGCATTAACCTCTGCCATTAATCTTAGTCAAACAGATTTTTTTTCTTATCCAGGCTCACTTTTTCTTATCCAGGCTCTAGCTCACTGTAGAAACGAATGTAATGGCGTTCTGCAATCACCGCACTTAAATACTAGGAAACTGAAACTCACAAGTGCCTACTTCTCTTTAGTTTTTTACAAATACGTCCGAAGGAAGATTGATAGCTTAAGGAACGATGAAACCCAGTGCGCAACTTGAGGAAGACGGTTTCTTTTCCTAATACTGTTGGCTGAAAAAAATGGTTGTCAGGGCTAATGGATGTTGAAACTGAGTAAATTGAGAACCTATAACATTGCAGATGGGAGGATATTGAATTGTGGCGGATTTAATCGAACTTGCACTATTGTTTTACTGCACTTACGAGTTTTCGTTCGAACCTGCATTACCGCGAGAACTTCATTTTCTGTTTTTGGTTTTCACCCCATCCAATCCGTTGCTCCCTTTCTTGAAAGTTGTTCAATCGCATACTTTGTGCGCAGTCTTTAATGGTTCGCCGCACCTACCGAGTGAGTGATGAAGCGAAGGAGTGGTTTTTCTTCCCGTATCTTCGGACTGACTACACTACGCATCTGCAGTTTTTTCGTTTGCGCATTGCTTTATTGCAGTGTTGACGCGTTATAGGGAAGATGTCGGCGGTTTTTAATGTATGGTGGGGGTTCCAATAAAATGGCGCGTACCAACTCAGGGGGATTGGCCAGGAAATGGGCGCCTTACCGAAAGAAATTAGGTAATTTTTGTAGGGAAAGAAAAATATTTAAATATTAGGATGGATTAGAAGTAGATGACTAGAGAAGTAAAAGTAAGGAGATTAGAGAAAGAAATAAAAAAGCCACCGTAGGCAGCCATTGCTCACTATCATCACCACCGGCTTGAGGTGATCACTTCTTCATTCCTTGTACATACTCATCATCATCGACGATCCCGCTTCTTCGGAGATCATCATCAGCGCTTGGGCTTGATCGCCATCTTGGGTTCTCTTCGACTCGACTCGAATAAAGGAGCTACGAAGCCACGGTCTGGTCGCCTTCTACCTACGGCCTCACAATATCATCAACGTCATCGTCGTCATCGTCATCGTCGACGCTGAAACTTGCGATTAATCACAGCGCGCCACAACATGGCTTGGTCGAGGGTAACAAAACCGTGTTACCAGCGAGAAAAGCCCCGCAGTTTCCGCTGAAAATTACTTTCATAATCATCATAAAATTTCCGAGGACACTTGAGCATTTCTTATGCATTGTGAATGTGACAGCGTGGATGCACAGTCGAATGCCTTTCTGCCTCGCGTTATCCGAAGGCTTGTAATCTAGCCGCTTGAGACGCTTTGCTTTGCGATCCGCCCTAACGTTGCAGAATGGCTTCGATCTGTCGCCTACGCGTTATGCCGCTGCTCGTTTTTTGCTGCCGTGTAATGGAAGAGTTGACGGCGATGTAAAATATCGCTGCCTGTCTGTTCGCTGGTTCGGCTGCGTTCTTCCACTCCCTTCATCTTCGGTGGGCTGGTGCGGACGGGGACCTACTGCTACGTCTGAGTATCAGCTCACCCTATGGAACTCCTCGTGCAGTAGAACGCTTTTTTGCCGTTATAGACGCCGACGCCGCCGACTCCGAATTTTGGCTCAATGATTGATGTTTTAAGTGCGAATGCACTTCTTAAGCGAGCCTGAGGCGTCCGCCGCCGTCCGCATAGCAACAGCTGCGGGTGCGCGCGCTCCTCGTCTTCCTTGGCAACGGGGGGAGATGGGCGCGCGCTACCTGGCCGCTGACATGTCACATACCCACGTGGGGGATTGGCCAGGAATCTCCTCGTCTTCCTTGGCAACGGGGGGAGATGGGCGCGCGCTGCCTGGCCGCTGGCATGGCACATACCCACGTGGGGGATTGGCCAGGAATCGGGCGTGAGAAGGGCTAATGCACCCGCTTAAAGGAGTACTGACACGAAATTTCAAAGCTGAGATCCGCTCTAGCAATCAAGTACAACGACAACACAAATAGGTGTCTGTGAATAAATGCATCTTTCTTTCTTTGTAGTTGTGTGTGTGTGTGTGATCTCTCTTTCGCGAACATTACCGAACCGCGCAAATTCAACTCGTGCATTCGCACTTTCACATTCTTCCCCTCGGGGAAATGCGGGGAATTTTTTCGCATTGGTAGTAACTATAATTATCACCATGGTCGTCGCCATTGCAGTACCCGCCTGCCTTTAGAAGCAGCTCCATAGCTAGCGAACCTGCGCTGCGCTGGAGGAACCAAAATTAGGCTTACCTTACCACCTGAGGAAGCTGTTACAGCCTTACTTGATAATTATAAAAATTACTTCCAGTTATTCCAATCATGATGTACGCCAATTTGCTCTAGTGAGAACACAAGTTGCAGCAGAACATAATGCTCGGTAATTCCCTCAGATCCGTGTAATGGCAGGCCAATTTTTCCAAGTGCTGCTAGCTTCTCCATACAGGCTGCAGGCACTGGCACGTAATGTAAGCTCGGTTAGAGAAGAAGAGAGTGTATTATGCTTGTTCTTATGGAGGAATGAACGTGCCGCCACATTAGGGTGTCCGCATGGACATCGTACCTACCATCAGCGAAAGTGTCAATGCATGCAGAATGGTTCGGTTTCGCGAAGCCCCACACATTTGACATTATCGAAGGTCGACGCAAGCACCCACAGCTCAAGCGAGGGTCACTGTTTAAACAAATGGCTAGAGCAGGCACTGAGGGCACCGTATACCACCCAACGTTTCAGCATTATTTTCCTTTTTTGACATTTGAGGCGCACGAGATCTGGATGGAAATATTATGGCAGCGATGCGCGTCTGTCCCAAGTTGTAGGCATCAAAAGGTGGGCCGACCCGGGATCCTGCATGCTCCGCTCATAGCAGTCTTTCAGATGTTTAAGTGGGCTGTTAATATTGTGATGAGTCTCCCGGTGAGGTTGGGGAATATTTAATGTCATGTGCACCAACATGACGTTACTTCATGAAAACTCTGTTACAACTATCCCCACATTAGATAAAGACATCCTGATTCTAGTTTAAGGTGACGGACAACTCACTGCATGCTCCAAAGAAAAATCACACTAGTGGGTTAAAGCTTGCGTTAGAAACCCCGAACGGCGTGAGTGGGTATGTTGTGAAGGCATCTGCGTTAACTTGCTGACATTGAAAGCGGGTGCCTCAATCTCGACCGGTCTTTTCACTGTTCTCTGAGATTTTATTTTTATTACATAAACCACAAGTTCTTTCACTAATGGCTACAGCTATTTTGGGATTTTGGAGCTCGCTTGGCTGCCACGGGCCGGGATTTGAATCCTTACACCTAAGCTATTCACTATCTGGCTGTGTCTGTTCTGTTTGAAACCGTCGCCTAATTTTTATGTAGAGAGCACATTAGGCCTAAATAAACTCTTTATTGCCTCTTGTTTTCTTTATTTATGGCAGTTCGTAGAGACCGTATTTGGAGAGGCGCAAAATCTCCCGCTTTATGTTGAATACAGTAGAACCAGGATGACCCGCTAAAAAGAAAAAAAGAAAACCGAGGGTGAAACGTACTAGCCGAAAAAGCGTATGATCCGCCGCAGTAAAAAAAAAAAAACAGCAACCGAGAGAAGAACATGAGCATTTAGTGGCCTTTCTCGATTTTTGATTTTGTTTGCAGAGTTTAACGCGGCGACGCAACACAGACGATGAGGCGCGCCGTAGGGAGGGCTCCGGATTAATTTTGACCGCCTGGGGATGTTTAACGTGCACCGAAATCTTGTACACGCGGGCGTTTTTACTTCTCGGTTCCATCAGAAAAGCGGCCGCCGCGACCGGGAATCGTGCTCAGCAGCACAACGCCTAGGTACGTCCTCACTTGCGGCGCAGCGCTGCGCGCGCAGCGCTGCGCCGCAAGTTTGGTCTTCAAAAAGCAGCGCTGCGCCCGCTTTTTGAAGGCCACACTACTGGGAGCGCGCCGACTACCGCCCGAGTATATGTGGCCGCCGGAGACGTGTTCGTCGCCGTCGTCGCCGACATCTTTGTCAGATGCTTAGTCCAGCGGCGGCGCTGCTTCATGGCGTGATTTTGCCACGACTTCTCCCAAGGTTAGCGTTTTGCACTTTGGAACGTAGTTATACAGGCGACGTTGGCTAAGCGCAACTGCGTTACCAAATGGCTCCGGCAAGCCCAGCACTACAGGAAAGCCACCACGGTGACCCAGGCGGCTCGACCACGCCCAGCGCTACTTATTGCGCAGCGCACGCTGAGGCTCGGTCCGCACGCATGTCAGGACATTTTTCACCGTAAAACGTGTCACACGGTCATAGTTCGATAAAAAATGGTTAAAATTTCCAACGTATCTACCGGGAAATCGTGTTATCCGGGAACGTAGTAACCGAAAAAAAAAACACCCTAATGCTATGGGGCATTTTTAGGGTTCACTTGAGAGCATAGTAACCGGGAAATGGTATGTGTATGAACCGGGAACGTATCAACGGTGTTCTATTGTATCTCGTTCATAACTTCCACTTCGCAAGCGAGTCCACTTTCCAAGCTTTTCACGACAAACAACCAGATCAGTCCAATGAAAGCAGGATAGGAGCGTCAAATGCCAGACAGCCTGATCGATTGTGTACTTCATGCCAACGTCATGCACCTTGCCTATTGTAAGGCAAAACTTCATTCAACACAAAAGGCAATGACAAAGAGACATACTCTGGTGAATATTTTAGCTTTCGTGTTGGAAGTATCGATTCGTAAGCTTATGGCAAAGTCTAGAGTTTTGCCTGTCACAAACTAACGTCATTCTAAGACTAAAAAGAAGAAGCCTTAATGATTGTAAAACGTATGCTCAGAGAAAGCTTCACGTGGAAGGTTGAAATCAGGCGGGAGTTAGGTCGTAGGCACATGGCAGAATCAGTTGCGCGCCTAAATTAAATTATCTACATTGGATTCCCTTTCACTCAGACGATTGTATTGCCCTTTAGAAATCAGATGATATTGAAGGCTTCATTTCGGCTGGTTCCATATGACTCGGCAGAATGGGCCTGACCACAATAACGTTGAATTCTAAACGATTCAAGGTGCAGAAAAGAAAGTTCTCAGCTTGAAATGTGCCTAGCGTCAGTACACATTGAAAACCTCATTCCTGTAAGGAACGTCCTCCCAACTTTGCGTACTATCGGTTTTTAGTTCATTTGTTGTTTCTTTTTTTGAGAGCCTTAACCAATTATTACACAAACAAAAATTAACCTATCATTTATTACATATTTAATGCATAACAAACCCGGCGGGCGCAAATAATAAGAACGACCAGGTGCTTTCACCGTCTATCCACATATAAAATACCTATGCTATATTAAAAAAATTTAGAAGAAAAAAATGTATGTCTCTTTTGCAGCTTTATCCAGTGCAATTCCAGACTGCAGGCAATACGGGAATGATGTCGAAATGCACCCACTCGACCCACATGCAATGAACGATAAAGGTTATCTGAGGAATTTCAATGGCGCCTCTGAGTTAATCGTTTTGCGCAATCGACGTGAAATGTTTAGAAACAAGAAATTTAAAGAATTATACGCTCCACAACACGAAATTTAAGAGGTAAGCATGAACGTGAGGTTTAAACAGTGCCCCTTCGTCTTTTAGCACAATCGACATCAAATCCGCAGAAACAAAATCTTTTTAAAAGTTCTACACTTCAAGACACAAAACCTAGGAGGAAAACATGACGTTCACACCAAGCCTTAAATGAGACACTAGTGGTGAAAGAAGAGAAAAGAAATGCTGGTAAGGCTAAAATTTCTTAGTTTTGTGGAAGTGTACCACTTGATTAGCGCTACAGCAGTTTGCAACACAAAGCGAGAAACACATGAAAGCATATGAAAACCAGGGCACTGAGTGTCAGCTCCACACTCCACCGAAAATACGGCCGGTTTCCTCACGCGCGACTCGTCTCTTGAATGTGCCGATGTTGAGCGGCGAATCGCTCCTTTTTCAAAGCTCGTGTAAACATGGTCGGCGCCCCGACCTCAGTTCCGCGGGCGGCTTACTTCGCCGTCTGGCTGAACCGCGTGAAGGGAACATTCAATTTCCTCTAAAAGGCTTCCGTCAAGACTGTCGAGAGTGGCAGGCCGCGGTTTGGGCATCTCGCCTTGCGGCTTTTCTCTTTGATTTCCTTTTGGATGTCACAACGGGAGACACCCCTGACGGGAAGACCTTAGTGAATCTACGTGAACGGAAAGCTTCTCACTTGTATACAGCGGTTCTTCTCTGTCTTCTCCCTTCTTCTCTCTTTTTCAAGGCATTTGCAGGTCGGTCAGAGCGGAAACGGTTAGAGTTAGCGGAAACGGTTGGTTAGAGCTGTGATGACGGCGCTCAGCGAAATGGACAATTTTTCGAGGTTCGGCTTTGACAGGTTTGCACGTCAATTATGTTCAGTAGGGAGAAAAAAAATTCTTAAAAAGCTAATGCGTTCACATCATGCATTGATCATTGTGCGAACACTTATCGTATAGAGATGGCCCGAGACCAAAAAAAAAAAAAAAAAAAAACGAGCAAGAATGTGTCTTTGTACTCGTGTTTATCCTTTACCTGCAGTCGCAGTCATACTGATACGGTTATGTCCAGTGCGTGAACAGACAAAATGGGCTAGAGGTTTCGTTATAGATATCATTGCGGAAAGAGTTACTGTTGCAAGCACTGTTGCAAATCAAAGTCATCTAATAAAGGTCGGATGAATATATCACTGGCCTATGGGAAACTAGATACCCCCAACCTATTTTAGCTGACCTAGAAACGGGCAGTGGGTGACCAAGTGTCACGATTATAAGGCAATCTCTTAGGGGAGATGATCTAAACACTATTAAGAATTTGATTGATTGATTATATGGTTTTACGCGCCAAGAGTGCACAGGCGATGAGGCGCGCAGTAGTGTAGCGCTCCGGATTGATTTTGACCTCCTGGGGATCTTTAACGTGCACCGAAATCTCGAACACACGGGCGTTTTCGCTTTTCGCCTTCATCAGAACAGCGGCAGCCGAGGCACCGAACCCGCATCCTTGGGATCAGCAGCGCAACGCCTTAGCCACTGAGCCACCCCGGTGGGTATCAGCAGAACAGCACCCCAGACAATGAGCCACCGCGGCTCAGTGGCTCAAAAGAAAACATTAAGGAAACCCATTAAGAAGAAGAGGATGACCTGAATCTTGAATTTAGCGCCCAATAAACGTTCCTACCAAGGAGCGCACCACAATGAAATCGGCATCAAGACCGAAAATGGAATATGGCCACGTTTGGCAAAGACAAGAGAGGCAATCAGGATTGCCGCGATGGAACCCATAATGTATTTAAAGGGGCCATGCGGACAAAGTACAAGTTTGCTTTATTCGAAAGATTTGGTGTTTTGTAGTCCCCCTAGCGCTTGTAGGGCAGGAAACGATGCTTTATTCACCAAGAAATTAATCAATGTAAGTTAAAATTTTGATTCTCCCGCCAAATCCTGTGTTTTGTGAGGTCGTCTGCTATGACGTCACAAAAGCAGGCCTTGAAGTGAACGCGAGCGCGGGACAAGGCCTTCAGTGAGCTACAGAACCAGAACCTTGTTCAGTCTCAGTCCTCCCAGATGGCGCCACCATACCGTGGGTGATATTTACCCGCCTTTACTTCGTTTTTGACCGTATTTTCGCCTGGCTTGTTTTTATTACGGTAGAAAGTACTCGGCTGTACATCATGGGGTATACTCGACAAACAGGGTCACGCAAGACAATGTCGCTTGCGCCAATTGGCCTGTGTCGTGTCAGACAACCTGAAAGCGCCATACTGCTGTGCAGCTATAACAAGCCAAGTATGCGCAGTACCAACAACAGCGCGTTCTGGTAGTTCAATGTTTACGTCACTTTCGTAACTTCCATGCTTACCCCACCAATCTTACTTCTATAAAATAAATATATGCCTTACGTTTAGGGGAAAATATCTCTTGCTGGAGGAATATTGCTGCGAACCATGTATGGGTTTCTTTATTGATTGTTTCTTTTTACTGCCCGGCCGCGCCCGGCTCTGTTATGTGTCCCAAGCGAAGCGCGTCTTCCATTCTTTCTTTTTATACCGCACGGGCTATCTCATTCAGATAAGCAGACTGTTTCGTCTTAACGTCACTAGCCTAGAATAATCTTCTGTGATCTACAATGTTTTGGATGTAAATCGACGGTTCCAGAAACACTCGCGCCGAAAGATAAAATCCTGCAGAGCAGACGCCGCGGCATTCGAATCGTCGACGCTCGCCTTCGCACGTCACTTTGTTGACGGCTGCTTCGCCGCCTGTATTCTTTGAGTTGTTAGGGGAGCACATATTCGCTCCAATAAACTTGTTTTCCTTGAAGACAGCTGCGTCGTCTTTGGCCACGTGACAATATAAGCCCTGCATAACTTGCATTTGCTTTTGCCGTCCTCAGCGAATCGCACAACTGGGCGTTATGACATCATAGGTTCTGTTGCGGAAATGAGCTAGTGAGTTGCATGGCCATTGCTTTTTTTTCTTATTATATAGCTTATTTCAGCGAAGTGTACGTTAAGAGTGGTGTCAGTATGGTTCTGACGAGGCAACCTTTCGAATGAACCGAAGTGGTGTTTGTCTGCATGGCCACCCTTTAAGCGAGGAGCCCAAGGGCAAGGTACGTGGAGGAGACATCAAAGTCTGGAACGAGGAAGCCAGTGGTGACGCTGCAAGGACACCGACGTCGCAACCGAAGTCTCGGCGGGAGCGGACCGACGGCGCATCGGTTCCAGTCTCCTTGGCGGCCCAAGCAGCGAGGGGTCAAGTGCCTGCGCGTAGTGTCCTCGCACCGTAGACTCTAGGCTCAACGGCCCCAACAACAGCGACTCTACCAGAACCAGGCGCTACCTCCTCTAATGCACGTCTACTACGGAAGTAGCCAGCAAGCTCCGACCTCACAGAGCTGACGGTTCGTCCACAGCGGTATAGCATCGGCGGATCATCTACACCGCATCCCAAGAGCTCGGCGACGCGAAAGCCAAGTCAGGACGGACACATCAAGTCAACGTCGCCGCGTTAGCGCAAACTCGGTAGGCACAGTTGATTCGTACATTTTTTTGTTGGGACTTTACAAGACGTCAATAAAGCTTTGAACTGTAATATAATTAGTTTGGGTTGTATTTAGTTTGGTTTTGTTATCGCTTATTCGTTTTGTTATTGGTTTTGTTTTTTGTGTGTGGTTTGAGTGATTATATTTGCGTGAGAGTTTTCGTCTGTCATATAAATTTGTCTTGTCATTCACAAGTCTCCCGTGTCCATTCTTGCTGGAGCACCCCGACGGTACGTGACACCAAGCAAATCGCCGGGACGGAGATCGTATGGTTCTTCCGCTACGGCGTGATTCCCGTTGTTTTGGTGTAGTCCCGGGAGGGGAGGGCGTTGATGTGCAAACCCGCACGCACTGTGACGGCGCTTCGTTGCCAACTCTGGAAACTAACGAATGAAATTACAGGGAATGCGTTCACCTGCGAGCAGACTACTAACGGTGTATACTAATACTAACACTAATACTACTACTGGTGTTCACGATATTTTTTGTTTTTGTTTCACGCAAGTTTTTTTTAGCGCTGGTCTACGTGCGCATCTAGGCACCCTCGCATGACCAACATCACCAGCCTCATTAACGACCGTTGTTTTTCTTATTAGACAATTGTCTTAAGAAGTCGTGTCACTCCTCGGATAAAGATGTGGGCCGCGCCTTGCCATTCCTGGATGTTGCGAAAGAGAAGTTTAGTTAGCGTCATAACGTATTACTGCGACAGCCATATGTACGACTCATTCACCATGAGCATGCCCATATAACAGTGATTGCGCTTGCCGCTGGACCTACGTGCCAGAATGCCGGGGCTTGCAACGGTCCTCACACTTTGAGGGAATCCAAGAATCTACCTTCACCTCACTGGTCTCTGGTGACAAATGCATGCCTCTAAGGAAGCAAATGAGAGGATATCATCGCACCATTGGAGGCATGGGGGAGTAATTTGAAAATGATAATTGCAAAATTAGCAAAGCACGTTAACTCCAATAGCGTTTGTTACGACTAGAAGATTACACCCCAGACATGTACCTCTTTGGTGACGAAGACATTGTCGCGACATAAGACTGCATAATAACCACAGACCTGCCATTAGACGCTGACGATAACGTACCTTGAAATATGTCGCAATGCTTGTACGTCCACCCACGTAATCAGTCATATATGTGTCTCTCGAATTTTTTTCCCATTCCGTACCTTTTATTTAACGAATGATTCTTCACTTCTGTCAGACCCTGTTGCTAAACCCGTCTTGGGTAACACTCTTCCTTTTTTTTATTCTTTCCTTCTTTCGTTTCATCAAACGAAACGGGGAAAACTGGGAGCTGTGTTCATACGCATTTACGCCGGGTGGAGACGATGTACGTTCGGTGCAGGCAAACCTGATGCTCGGTTAAGCTAACGCTTTCCATAGCAACAGCGCGATCCACGAAGCTCTTCGCTTTCGCGGCAGTGCTGTAAGATGAAACAGGAACCAACTCGGCAATCGTGAGTGGGAGCAGCGACGACCACTAAATCGCTTCGCGTAGGGTAAACTCCCAGCCCGAGGCCTACCTGGTCTTTATCCATCGACCAGGCTGCACCAGACGTGGCTCCCGAAAATGACAGCTTTACACGCGACGAGACTTTTTATGCCTAAAATATTTTTAGATCTGCGATTTAGTGCTGTTATTACTTCCTCGCAGACTTTGATCCAACTTACCTTATTTTAGATCCTGTTTGGCCGCAGAATGCACGGAAGAACGTTTGTTTTAGGGGCATAAGGGAGCAAATTTCTTGTACGTTCCGCGAAAAAGGGTTCTTCAATAAAAGATGGAGATGCATTAGACCAGCCCGTTATCTTACGCGCGCACATTTCGAAAATGCGCCTCAGCTTACGAACACCTGTATCTTAAAGTTTCCGAACGCTATTTCGGAGGAAGCGAAGGAGTTTGCTGACGGTGTATTTTTTTCTTGGTACTAGTTGAAAGTACTTTCAGGATGGAATAATATGAGCTAAAATATACTTTACAATCCCGAAAAGTTCTCAAACAGCGCTACCGAAAAAATCGTCCAGAAAAATGCGGACCCACTGCATCGCGGCGAGCGCTCTAACTGGTTGTACCATCATTTAGAGGCAATGCCACGACTCATCGCCAAGTTTAAAAAAAAAAAAGCGACCGCGTTAATGGCGAATGATGCTGATGCAGAATCTCCACACGTCTTCTGAGTTCGCTGCGCAGTGAAGGCAAACCACTCGCAGCCGTGCCGCGTAGCCGTCGGGCTGCCTTGAAAGGCATAAAACATCGGCAGGCCAACTAGCAGCGTTCTGAAGCGTGATATATTGCGCTGATTTTAGCAGTCTGAATGTCAACCAGCAACAAAGAACTCTACAGTTAAGCATCCGAACTTCGTAGAACTAACCGATGAACTGACGCATTGAAGCCCCAATGGTGGGCCACTTCCGCAAGTCGATAAACGCTGCTTGAGGCTTGTATTCTGCCCTTTACCTTATTCGCTAAGATGGGCCGAGTGTATAGTGGGAACAGACCGTACTCAGAGCAATTTCGGCGCAGTACTTTGTTCGTCGACAGCTAATGCGTTGGCATTTTCAGCCACTGTTTGTCACTGAGCATGTTAAGACTGAAGCGTTAATATAAACTTAACAAGGGCGATTCACCAAGAATTCGTAAAACGGAGAGAAGAAAGCAAATAGGCAAAGGAAAAGGGATGGCGACGAAAAAGCGGGAAGTGATGCTCATGCATTCATGTGTCCTTTCGCACGCTATTCCGCAGTTAACGCAGCGAACCCTCCTGCCTTATTTTTTGCTGCCGAAACTGTTTCGTTGGGTCGATATCCAGAGCTCCAACTAGGCTGATTGGCGCTGGCAAGGCTTAGCTTCCTGGCTGTTCTAAATGAGCTCGAACTTGGCATTTCGAGGGCACGGAGGAAAAAAACGGTGCCAAGTCTGTAGAAGTTGAAAATATAACTTGAGATCACTGGACAAAAACCAAATTCCGGATGTAAGTATATTCAGACAATATTTTCAAGGTGTTGGGAGTATATTCGTAAGACAGACAAATTTATACAAAGTTGAAATGGCGAATCGGGTACCTTGAGTTTCTATTCCGTATTCAGAACTCCCGAACGCGCACACATTCATTCAATTATTACCGTAAAACTAGCCTATGGGAAAGAGGGAGAAAGATTTTAAGGATACAATTATCAAGATATATCTTGATATTGCTTAGGAAACAGCGTCAACCACAACTTCTACATATCGGGGCTTTCTGCAATGCAGCCCGAGCAACTGTAGTGGGGAATTGTATGCCTACGCTTTTCTTATTCTAGTGGGACTGTGCGTGAGGGCGCTTGGTAACTGTCGTGCAGCGAATTGTCTGCTGTAAGAATATTCATTATTAGGTAGTGAGAAAGAAAAAAACAACGAAACTATTGCCTTAACGTTGGCTGGCAAAACTTTCTGAACGCAAAATTCGGTGTTTTTAGGGAATGGAGATGAACACTTACATTCGCTACAGAACGCACGCTTTTGAGTGGCAACAATCGCTCTAACGTCTCAGAAGACCAGCGGAAGCTGAACGCATCTGTATGCGTAAGCAGGGCTGGCGGTGGGCTTAAGAAAACATTGATGTTTGTGCAACTACTACAATGACGTCATTGATTTACGCTGCAGCATCTTCGGAGAAGTCGCTATTTCTGTATGGCTCTACAGCCGTTTTCGGTGAAACTCAGCTAAGAAAGGGTGGAATAAAATTGGCAACATGGTCGTGAAGGCGGATTAAAGAGACAAGGTCAGCTTTACACGAATGGGTGCCTCGCCCGAGAGTGCTTTTTCTTCGGCTTTCCAGGCGCGCAGGCAAGCTAAAGGTAAACACTGCTTGAGAGGTGTGCCGGTAGAGTGCTAAATGCTAAAGAAAACAATGGCAGAGAAGCTGTTACTTTTGCTCCGCATGTTGCTATTTCTTTCCCTAGTCTTGCGAGAGAAAAAAAAACATGAGAACAACTGATGTATCATCATGGAAGTGTTGGTTATAACCGCGCAACAACGTGTTTCCTACCGAAACCACACTTGCACGGTTGCTGCTTTCAAGGGTGAATTCAATTTTTTGGGGGGAGGGATGGAGAGAACGGTGCAGGCAAGGTGATTCCTACGCCTTCTGTTTCAGGTCTTTAAAACCCACCCTACCTCTTTTTGGGCCTTCCGAGAGTGGTGGACTCTTGTGGTGGAATGATGGATTCTTGTATATGCCCTTGTACTCGCACATCCGGTAATAATTCGGTCATTCCCAGTGTTTGGAAGGAATCCAACAGTCTTTGGACGTGACTCCTCGGTGTAAGGAAAATGCCACATGCTTGACATTGTTTCTAAAAGTATTTCGAGCCGTCCTTGAAAACTTTTGGGACAAGACGGGGGGTGGGGGGGTCCATGGGCGTCTGCAGGTGATGCAAAGGGGGCACTTGCTCCCGCACCCCCCCCTCTTTCTCCAGCCCTCTGCCTCTTCCCCCGCGATGGGACGGGTTTGCCCCCCTCAAGAAAAAATCCTGCCGACGCGCATGGGGTAGAGAAGGGGGGTATACAATGATAAAATGAGTTTCAGCGAAACTATCGGGTAAATTTATTGCGGACTTTAACAAGTGACTAAAAAACCTTTAGACGAGACAACAAGGACCCAGTAAACAGAATACGTGGCGGCATAAACTGTCAAGGTTGTCGAAAAATTTCAAACTCTCCCGTGTTGTCCCGCGTTTAAATGTCGCTCCTTAAACTTTCGTCGCATGGGTTCCGCTCGAAAAAGCAGCAGACAAATGCCCGCCAGGCATAGCGGCAAGGTCTGTCGGGTCCGCTCATCGCGGGGACTGCAAATTACAGCCAGGGGAATTCCCGGATCCAAACTAATCGATCACCCGTCGCCGTTCTCGGACCATGGGGATTGCGAGAGAACGGGAAGTCTCTCGCTTGGGAAAGCGGCAGAAGCGGCTATACTTATTTTTGCTAAGCGGCAGTAATCGGTAGTCGTCCGCATTCCGCCTGTGTTCGGCGTCAGCTGACCTTAGGTAGAAAAAAAAGAACATTTTCAAATAGAAAAAAATGTTGAGAATGAGCCACAGCTGAATATAAAACAAAAATTTCCTCGGGAGAACTTAATTCTGTCTACCTGCTTTGAAGACGAAAGTGAGGCGATACCTATCAGCGACTTCTATACTGCTACATAGTATTTGCGTCTCTTCTTTCGCTTTCGTTTCTTTGTCTTTTGGCGATAATTACTTCGACCGGCTCTTTTTCTTATGCTCACGTGGCATCGTGTTCAGGTATCGAGGGGCAAGCAACATTCTACAACTTTTATGTTTCCGATTCATAGTTTTGTGCTTTGTGTGAGGCGCGCACATTAAAGGGACACTGAAGCAATTTGTAAACATTGCGGGATTACTAGCGCTAATTGTAGTCCGGAGCACATAGGCCATGTTTCGACCATTCTGAACGCGTTTACGCGAATTTATTTTGTAGAAAAAATCAAATCGAAAATGCTGTTCTCCTCTCTGCATCCTCGGCCATTTTCTGTGGCGTTTTCGTGTGACGTCAGGAGGAGACGACTTGGCTTGACTGAGCTACTGCACGGCTCGCCGACCTTCCGGCAGAGTCAGTCGGCCCAGCGTTTAGACCGCCGGCCGCCGACGGGTCGTCGCAATTCGTTCGCTCAGTTGAAACGAAGCCACGACACGTTTGTGAATGGAAGAATGTGCCTTTCTTTACTTTGTTAGTTTGTACACTGTATCTATCTCCAAGTCAAGGTCGCTCCACACAAGCGCTGCACAAGCGCACATGCGACGCTTCGCTAACTGGTACGCTAGTAGGAAAATCTAATGCCACTTGAAGGCGGGAAAAGTCAGCGAAGTCAATATAGGTAATAAGGAAATAAAATCAACTGGAACTTTTACAGTACAGCATAAAACTAGGGAGCAGGAAGCACCTTTTTGCGCTGGGTGAACAAGCACAGCGGTCAGCAGCACGACCACACATCTGCGAACGCTTTTCCGTCTAAGAAATGCTATTGCTAGACGTGAGATATTGCGGAATTTTGGGGGACGCTTACTGTACGAGCGCTATACAAAAAATAGTCACCTAAGCTGCTTAAAATGCCAAAACTAAATAAAAGTGTAAACTGGTTATACGCTATGTACCTTATATTTACACTTCCGTCAGCGCTGGTCTGTGGCCGGTGGTCGGGGTCGCTAGGTGCATAATTTTGAAAGTCGGAAGTTCGAATTCCAGAGGGTTCTTTATTTTTTGTAAGTTGATTTTTTTTGTTTTCGGCCGATGTTTTCTATACCGAGGTCCGAATTTTTGGGCCATAACGTTCACTGCTCTACGAGCGAGTTCGCAGAACGCGCGCAGACTGACACTGACGCGCTAACGAGTTCTCGGTGGTGTGCTGTTGCCCTAAGCACCGACTGCTTGCAGGCAGTGGACACAGGCCAGAATCAACAGACCCTTGGCCTGGTGCGAACCCGTTTTTTACGATACAGGCATGAGTGAGGCAAGCTCCAAATATGGGGGAAAAGCGCATGGCATTTGAGCGTCTGCGGTGACGCGGAGGGCGTTCATCCACTGCGTAGGCCTCGGCTAGTGATTGATACGATTCCAAGCCGTGCTGGGAGGCTTATCTTAGGCATATTTTACAGCCGAAAACATGGCAGAAGCGCGGTAAGACGATTATTGAGATGTCGAGAATGCCCGCCCAACGATAACGTCGGATGTCAAGCATGTTGTTTTACAGAACCGAAATCGAAACTTGTTTGAATGCTAATACTGTACATCGTCCAATCACAGTGCACCTCCTCCCGTCGTCACAGCCTTTAGTTGGTACGGCCGCCGTAGACCGCGCATGGTAGTTTATCTTCTTTCGGGCGTTATAAAATAATTACCGACTTATCAACCGGATAAACGACGAAAAGTGTCTTACTTTGAGAATGTCGACGCAGTGCAAGCAAAAACGGGACCTCGACAAATTCACTTGAGTGTTCCTTTCAGCTTGAAGCTCCCAGAAGTACTGGCCACGAAGAAAGGAACAATGAGCACGATCGACTGCAATCTTTGTTCTACCCCTCGCAACGTGTAGACACATATAACGCAGTGGTAGCGCATTGGTTTGTTACTGTGGGGAACCGCGTTCAAATCTCATCGTATCACAAATGTTTTATTTCTGTCATAGCCCTGAAGAGAAGCGAAGAAGGAACAAGCTACAAAGGTCCCACGAGCTCCTGACCCATGTATCGCCCCTTGAGGATCCCCTACCTAAGGGTCTTCCCCGGGGCGCCCAAGTGTTCGTGGTGAAAGCACGAAGTGGCTTTGCCGTCACGGAGGACGCGGTGGCAAGGTGGAACCAAACACAGAAGTAATCCAAGCAGCCGAACCCGCCACCTTTCTCGCCGCCCCAGTGTAGTGTGTGCTTGGCCGCCCAGCCGGCCAGCATGCGTCACCTGGTGTGGGACTGTGAAGGACTGAAGGACGCACGGGACAAACATCGCCCGTCATCCGTACCTACATACGAGGACTGGATCCGGTCAACACGCGACCACAAGATAATTCTACTCTCACTGCGGACATTCGTGTGAAGCCTCCATAGTGCGACGCACGTAACCCCCTTACCTTTTCCCCCTCCCACCGCAACAGGCCTAGTGCCGTCCTATTCATAATAAATTTTACAACAACAATTTCTGTATTTATATACAGTATTCTTTATGCAGCGGCCACTTTATTGACCGGACAACAACAACGACGACGGTTTTTTCTTAAAATTGGGCGCTTAAGGCTTTCGCGTAAATAAATCCCTCTTGTCAGAAAGTAGGATTAAAAAGGGGGAGCAGAATTGATGTAAGTTTTAACCAAGACTATCAACAGAAATTGGGCTACAGTGAATTCGACAGATTCGGTGACCTAAAAATAAGTTTCAAAACAATTTTTATGCGTTGCTCTTCAGGTGGCCTGACATGGCTAAATGGTTTCGCCACAGCCTACAGAATCGCCGATGTCTGTACACGAGTATGGCGATCCCCGACGAGTGGATCAACTTCACTGACTCAGTGATGCAATAACAGATGCGAAGGCAGAGGCCGCAGTCTTTCCGTCCCACTGCCTATTGAAAGTCCCCGCGATACGTATGTGGTGCGGGTTGGGCTTTTATTTTATTCTATAGCCCTTTACCTTTGTCCCTATTGAAAGTGACAATGTAACTCTCAATAACAACGGTTTGGGCGAAAGCAAACAGTAATGCTATTTAAGAGGAACGGCAGCGGATGAACATTTTTGCATGCGTGAGTTACATAATCTCGGAGAGTAGTTTCGGTGATTGTCTGCTGCTTCCAACCATAAGAAAATACTTATTTTTTAGCCATGTGGTCCCACATTTCGCATAGAATTGCTTGAAATTACTTTTGCCTAACCAAACTTCCCGAGCGTTCCCATTGTCCTCAATGTCACCACACTGTGCTTTCTTTTTGTTATTTGTTTTTTTGTTATTTAATTAGTCTTTCCCAAGTGAAAAACTCATCTACTACACAAAAAGTATACCACATCTTCTAGCTTAGAGCTCGGTTTGCAGACCATGTTTATTTAGACAAAATTTGTACCGAATGTCACAAGACTGGCTTTATTTACTTAAAGATACGCGCCTGTGATATCTCCAGATTTTGGGAGAAACTTTCTTACGTTATGTAAATAACTGCTAGTTTCTGGCTGCACGCCGCAGCCTGCCTTGGACTTAATTTAATTTGCAAAGCGACGCGTCTGTCTATGACTTGGCACGAGAACGCAGTCTTAGGAGCTGTAAAAATTAATTTTCCGAAGTGCTTTCGCCCCGCTCCGTTCGAAGCATCTGTTCAGTGTTTCGCCACCTACCGTCCGCTTCTGGAGCCGTAAAAAAAATGCGCCAAGCGAACTGGGCCGCACCTGCGCTTCCCCATGCAGGCGACTGATCAGCCGGGAAAACAATTATTGCGGAATTGGTGCTGCTGCGGAGAGTAAAATCTAAGGAGCGAACCGTTAGAACCCTAGAGCAATATTTATACCTCATCGTAAGGTGTTAGCGTAGTTGTTCTTAATTTGATGTGAAATGTACTGAGCTGGTGCCCATTCTTGAATGAAATTGTACGCTAACGCCACAACAATACCCGTCATTTTCGTCATCGTTGAATCAGTGTATTGGCCAAGCTCAATGAAAGTCATCACAATCGTCACCGTCGCCTTCATCGACAAGTCGACAGTGAGCAGGAAGGCGTGCCCTACCCACTCGTCAGTTTTCTTCCCATTTTTCTTTCTTCTCGCGGGGAATGTATGTTGTCAAATCGTATGCCCCATTTCCCTTTGTTTGCTATTTGTTGCCTGTAAAAAGTTTTCATAATGTTAGTTTTAGGTGGTCTGCTTCAAACGTTGGACCGTTTTGGCCCAGCGGACGAACACTAAATTCAGCCTCTCACTTAGCAGTAGCTTTGGTGGCATATTTAGATTTTCATAGGCATTTCGTACTTGTTTATTCATGATGCGACACTCTATGCAAACTTTAGGTCTCTTCACTGGGGAGTCATTCTAGCGGCCACTTGTCGGCTGCTGCGACGACGCTCTCGCATCTCCGAGCATGCCTGGAATTTATTGTATAGTTGAGGCGTTAGCGTGATCGTATTTTATCACGGTTCCGAAACATGCTTCGGAAACAAACCGCTCAGGCATGTGAGGCGTCTATGTGCAAACCCAGCTGTCATCCTCGGCTAGAGTGCATCGAACCACGCTTCGAGGCGGCTCTGAAACCGGTGTTTTTTGGGAACACTCGGGCGGAAAGTACACGCCTGTTTCCTCGAGCATTACAATAACATTCAAAATGAAGCTCTGCTGCCCGATCACAACACGCACAGAGCGGTATATTAGCCCGATAAACGTTTTCACACAAACCAAAACGCCCTTATTTCTCATTGGATGCATTTGACCTTGGAGCTTGATCCCTCATTCATTTGTACGATTCGCCAGATTTCGTCACTCTTGAACTTGCAAGAACCTCAGGGCACTTAGGTTGCTTACGTGCTTTGAATGCGAAAGCATGGTAGTTTCCGCTGGCGATATTTGAGGCGTTTTTTTCAAGATGAACCAGGTCCAGAAACCGAAACTAAGACGTATAACACTGCAGTGACAAGAAAAACTCGGCAATTTCTCTTAAAAAAGAGGCAGCAAGAAAGTAGCTGAGATAACGCTCAAAAAACGCGTGCGCAGATCGTAGTTCATATCGAAAATGAGCCACACCCTGCTGTTGCACGGAACAAAATGAGCCAAATTAATTTGCCTAATCATAGTTTGCTTTTGGCTTGACTGTTCAGACTGTTTCGTGGGTGTTTTCAGAATTGTTTTTTTGCTTTTCGGAGCTGGATTATTATGGATTCAGACGATAATTGAAAGATCAACGGAAAATCGGTTTCCAGATGAAGTGAACGGAAGAAGAAGAGAACGAAAGAAAACTGAGATATGTGAAACAATGATTTCATTTCGTCTCTACCGTCCCTACGAAATAACACTGGCTACATTTATTTTGCTTACTCCCCTATTCACCCTTTTAGTTCTTACCTAAATATCAGCCACTTACAAGACCTGGCTAATCTCCCCCCTCCCCCTCTGAGAGTACGAACGACTTCATTAAGGTGAAGAAGAAAATATGAGCAACCATCTTTTGAAGCGTTTTGGAAATTCTAGGCAAAGCAATGGAGAACTCGCTTACTTTGTGCATACGTTCAGGCGTAGAAAGGAGACGTTTTTGGTTGTTTTTGTGGTCGAGGCGTGCAGCAAACGCGCAGCAGAGTAGCCATAATAACTGATTTTGTTGTGAGCATGAACCGTCGGGGTAACAACAGGCAAGGAACTTTCCATATATCGGGGGGTGAGTTTGGTTACGAAACCAAACTTTATTATTAGCGAAGAGTTTTTTGTACAAACCAATTTTGGTGTTTACTTCTACAACGTAGACCAGGTAGAACCAACCATTCGGCAGTGAGTTCCCTTTTTACAAGTCTATAACAGTTACATAAGCAGTTTCTATGTCCCCAATATAAGAGTATGACAGCATCAGGTTCTACAAGAAAGGTTACGCGTTTTTCTTTCAAAAAATCTGTGAAAACAGAATAAATAGCCACTGTGTGTCGACACCGCAAGAGCCACGGGTCACGCATAACATTTTTTTCATCTTATGTCCCGCATTTGCGCGGTCTTCTGAGTTCTAGCTACGGAGCAGCTGTTGACTCAGTTCTAATCAGCACTGCACGTTAGAAGCTCAAGTGACCGCAATTTGTTTATCCCTTCCTATCCTCGCCTGCGCCATTGTCCTCATCGATTATAGGCTGTAACAAACGAAATACCAACCTCCTCACCATACTCTCTCATACTAGAAACAAAACCCTTTCCTCTGTATACACTCCACTACGCCATGTTTCTATGCAATGTCTATCAACATGTTGTCAGTATTGACCGAACATGGAATCTCTCTACCACATCATCGTAGAATGTCCCCACAACCCTACCCAAGCACCATTCCCCAACACTACACCCCAGCAGTATAGGACTGCTCAGCAGCTCTACCCCTATACCTAGTGCATGTTCGTACAAAGAGCACCACGAGCAGACTCCCTCAAACGCCTCTTAGGCTAATAATGGCTCTCAACGGGCAAACGCCGTAATATTGCGCTCCCCGGGGACATAAAGGTATCAATCAATCAATCAATCAATCAATCAATCAATCAATCAATCAATCAATCAATCAATCAATCAATCAATCAATCAATCAATCAATCAATCAATCAATCAATCAATCAATCAATCAATCAATCAATCTAATTTGCTTCCCTACGAGGCTAAGGTATTAAATACAGTAGAACACGGATATATCGAACACGGGTATATCGAATTATTGTCTATATCGAACTCATAAATTATACCCTTGAAAATTCATTGTAAAAGTATAGGAATTCGTACGTTTATATCGAACGGTATTTTTCCCGACATTGGGTATATCGAACGCCACGCGAGCTGGAAGGTGCTCTTCGGCGGTCGCTGCACCCCCGATTTCTGTGGTCGCTTAGCGGGCGACATCGCACCTTCGCCGAAACCCGACAGGGACAGTAGCCCGAAACGCTCGGAAAATGTTACAGTGTGAGGTAGGGATTTCCCGACTTCGCTCCGACTGCGCAGGTTCTCCGTATTGAGGAACAGCTCTTTTTTTTCGGCTGCGTACGTTCCCCGCCTTGCCAATAATTTTTTTTTACTCTCTCTGGGTCTGTCTTTCCCCGATGTCGCCTCGGGGAAGGGAAGAGCATGAACGAATGCGCTGGCGGCCTCCTCTTTCTTTTGCATTTTGCTGTTGCTGCTGTTTCGCAAGTTGACCCGCACCTTTCGTAGATCCCTGTTTCTCTCAGAGGTGACCATCGCGAGCGCGTTGTTGGAGTCTGTTCAGAGAGCCTTCAAATCGTCACCATCAAAGTTCTTGAGTTGCGTGTGCGTTGTTCTTCTTTTGCGTGCGTGCTGTGCATGGTGTGCGAAGGCGCAGCGGACTGCTGGAATTTTCTAGTTGTGCAGGCGTCGTGTACGCGTCTCACGACACGTGTGAATGGGTGGTGGTGAAGCGACGCGGAAGCAATGGCCACTGGAACCGCAGCCATCGTCAACAAACGCAAGAACCCGGACTATGCGACAAAGCTGTCCCTTTTCCCGGCTGCTGTTCCAGCCGGAGTGCCTGCCGACGACTTCATGAACGCTGACAGCAATGTTCAGGCTATTGCAAGCCTCGGTGACGAGGATATATCGTAGCCGTGGTCGAAAAAGCCCAGGCTGATAGCTCGAGTGGCGAAGATCGTCCGGACGAGGAGGTGGCTACACGATCGTACTCCGCCGCTGAAGTGGCTGCTGCGTTCAGCTTGATTCGCCGTTGTTGCGGCGACATGGAAGGAACTGGGCTGTCGCACCTGGACAGCCTCGAGAAGATCGAGACCAGCGTCTTTAATTTCATTTCCAGGACGAAGAAGCAGGCCATGATCAGCGATTTTCTTTTCAATCAAATAAAGCATCCTGTTGTGTCATGATTGCGGAAGTCGTTGTCATTCTTGAAAGCGTCGATCGGTAAGTGATCGCCTGCCACAGGTGAGGTCGCAGAAACAATATTTTTTATATCGAATTTTTCGTATATCGAACTTTTTCGCGATCCCCTTGGAGTTCGATATATCCGTGTTCGACTGTACTCGGTTACAGACCTGCCTGATGATGCCGCGCTTCTGTAGTGGGTTGTCTAACTGGTGGGGCTCGCCCTCGTCTTTAAGAACGAAACCACGTGCCAGAGTCACATGTCCCTTGAGGACGCTTGTAAATATTTCCCTCCCTTAGCTACCGCTGCCCGGCATCGACGCTTGAACCGCTGGAGAGAGTTCCTTAATCTCCAGGCATAGTGAACCGCGATAAGAAGCCGTATTTCTCGCTTGACTTACACTAGGCGCCGTAGAGGCGTACAACAGGTATCAGTGGAGCATATAGAAGTCCGAAGACATTGTTTATATTTCCACGATGGCGCCAGTGAAGAGCTCACACTTGAATGAGGGTTGTGGCAGGCACGGGTCAAGGTGGAGCAGAATTTTGAGTTTGCCAAATCGGCAAAGCATAAACTGCATGCCTTCGTTCTTAAAGCGTCATTTGTCTTCTCGGAAGCAACCGATAGGACACTTTGGCATTTCGAAGACTGTTCACTTGTCATTTTGAACGAGAAAGGATCTCAAAATATTTCGGCATTATTTATTCGTTGAAGTAATGTGTCGTGTTTATTTTGTTTGTATCATAAAGTTTGCCTAAACAAGCTGGCCTATTGTCGAATATTCAGCGTGTAACGTTCCTCCTAACCTCTCTTTTTCCATAGTGTAAAAAAGTAATGGTGTTTTGAAAATTTTCTATACTGCGAGAAAAAAGCATGCTGTCATTTCTTAAGCGATTATTTTCATTGAGAATACCTACGCGCAGGGGCAACCTACACAATCTTTCCTAAGCAATAACGATTTCCCTTTATTGAATAGTAGAAGAATAAACAGGTGGGTAAATAAAAACAAAACCATGAAGAAAAACGGTGAAGCTTTTGATAAGTGGAAATTTCTCCACCGAAAATGTCGGTGTGTTTGGATACCGCTAAGATTTAGTGCCAAGTAAAATCACAGTTAATCGAGGACCTGCAGAGAACTTTCATCTTGACACGCGGACCTGCTTTAAAAACCTCTATTTTCTATGGTTCTTAGTCCAGGAAGTTTACCCTCCACCGATATAACTAAGAATGTACAATATTTCACTGTAGAGTAAGCGTCAAAGTCGAGCATATACGCAAGACACCATCTGGCAGCAGGCGCCGTCAGCAGCATTATAAAGTTCCCGTGGCCCTTACAGGAAATATAAATCGGGAGCGTTGTTTAGATTTTGTTTTGCGCTCTGTGAAAGCAATGGCGATTCCGCCCATGAGTGAAAGGTATCTCGCTCCCGTCGCTATTACTCCGTTTGTCCGATGTCATGTCCAGCCCTCGTGGACATCGATGACGCTATTAAATGTGCACCGTATGGACGCGAAGTGGAAAGTATAGGTCGCATGCAGTGACACACACAGCACAACATTGCCAGTGGAAAGTATAGGTCGCAGTGACACACACATCACAGCATTGCCAACTCAGTTTTTGACGATGTTGTTTTAAAGCAAAGCTTTACTACTTTCGTCCAGTGATTTCGTGGAGGATGCGGAAATGACCTATTGACCGGAGACACACCTCCGGTAAAACAGCCCTCGAAGCGCATCGCGTGATTCGCCCGGCCCGCTGTTGGCGCCTGCGGGCGCGGACAGTGGTCGGCACCGCCGCTGTGGCCGAGTCAGCCAACCACACCCGCAGCCTCCCATGCATGAGGCGCTGGGTCGCTTCGGGCATTGTGACTCGTTTCACGCCCGGTGAAGAGGAACGGTGTGTTCGCCATGAATGAAGGCCGTGATCGCCCGGCCTCCTTCTGTGAGTGTCACGGAACCGAACGGCTTTGAGACGTGGTCGGCCATACAGCTATATCAAGGGTTAACCAAGCGAAACTAAGACTCAACCAGACTAAGCCAAGCTTTTGCTTTGCATATCCAAGGTTAGCGGAGCTAAGCGGCAGCCATTTTTTTTTGTAAGGGGGAAAAGGCTGGCGATTAAGGGCGGTTTATGCTTGACTTTTATTCGCTGCTGGTATTAACGTTTTGGGGTGACCTGTTTTTGTGATTTCACGGCTAACGAAGGCTTTGGTAAATATGCAGATTGCTGACGCTGTGAAATTGACACAGGATATAGGCAGTTGCAGGAAGGGAAGATGGGCAGTTAAAGGGTAGGCAAACTGCCCATGCTGCAACTCTCCCAACACGACCAGCTACCTAGTTTGGAAATGTGCGTCCAAGCCCCTCTTCCCCACCCATCTATCCCCCTCTCCTGAGAATTGGGAGCGCGTGCTGCGCTGCAGCCAGCTCGAAGAACAGGAAACTTTTCCGGAGAAGACTACCGCCACGGCACAAGGCCTACCGGTTCAGGCTAGCCACCCATTACTCCACTTTTGGACCCACTCCCTTCCCCCTTTTTCTCAACAAGCGTTATGAACAACTTGCGCCACCAGTTATGACTTCCTGCCTGCAAGCCCCCATTCGGCGTCTTCAATAGTCATCACCCGCGTTGCGGTTATTGAAAATTGAAATCGCGTCTGCGCAATCTCTCGCACAGCAATTTGTTCTTTGTTATTATTTATTGAGAGCCAATTTCCAGTTTTAAGCTATGAAACCCTCTTGTAAGTGTATTAGCTTTAAGTGTGACCTTATTTGAGTTTTTTGTAAGTGATAAGCATTAGACATCACCTTGGAGGGGCGTAAGTTATGACGTCTCTTTCTCGTTCCGAGCAAATGTTGCCACGATTACGCGGAGCGCTGGAGTCTTTCTTGTTTCAAGCAGGTGTTGCCACAATTACGGCATACGCTGGAGTTTTTTTTTTGTTTTTTGGTTAACGCAAATTTACAAATTACTACAAGTACTATCCGTGAATGAATACAGCCGAAGAATCTTTTTAAGATGTCTATTAAATTGCATAAATATCAGAAGAATTCAACTGCATTCAGCCCGGTACTGCAACGTGATAATGCGCAAATATTCGATGCAATTTTACCGCAATTTATGAAAACTGAAGAAAGGGAACAATTGTAAATCTTCGTGAATCTAGTCGGGTTCTGATTGGTGATAAGTTTGAACAACCGCATCACAATGGTATTTTGAAAGAGTTCGAGAACAGAAAAAAGAAAGCACACCAGTCTTGAAATAAAATGGTCGTTTTTTAGTTATGTCGGTGGCACGTTTCAGAGATGAACACATGAAATGGGGTTATTCGTTTTGCCGAAGGGAAGAATTCCAAGCGTGAAATGGCTGTGAATAAAGATAAAATATAGCGAAAAAGTGCTTGACGTAAAAATAACGGACGAGCCTTAATAAGTGTTGTATTACCATATACAGCCTTTCTATTTAGGTTGCTGACGTGACTGTGAATACGGATATTGGCACCAAGTATAATGAAAGTTTATTTCCCATTGTTTCTTATATCGCGATGCTTTACCTAGTTAGTTTCGCGTGGTTTTTTAATGGTGCTTAGAGTTTAATGCACTTGAAATAACTGTCACAACCATTTAACCTTTCGCAAAACTTAATATGATAGTCTAAATTTCTGAACAATTCGCATTCCAGAGTACTCAGTCTTCAAAAAGTTGAGATGGACCGCAAGGCCACCATGTCGATGCGCATAGACGATGTGCGCCGCCTGTCACCTGATCCATGTGGCCTAGACGTCAATCCGCGGGACCCAGCAGTTTAGCGCGTCTTCGCACCCGATCCGAGGGATCCATAGTCCGATGTGCGGATCCTCGCACCAGATCCGAGTAGCTTAGATGGCGACGTCCGGGTCCTCGCGCACGATCCAGGAGGCGTTGTGCGGCCACTGGTTCTCCATTCCAGTGACCCAGATGTCGATGAGTGGGTCCGAGGCGTCGGCTTGTGGGTCTCAGAAGCTCATCCGAGGACTGCAGGAGATGCCCCGCATCCTCCAGAAGGGATCAATAGGGCAGCAGCCAAGGCCGCGTTGATCGCTTCCCAGTCCGCGCTGGATTTTTCTGTGAAGTCCACGGATCCTAAGTCTCTCTGTTCCCGGGTCGGGAGGCCAGAGCGCTTCTGGAGGGCCTACAGTTGATGATGCAGTTGACAATGTCCTCCACGCTGGCCCTGCCGAGCATTACTTGGTCCCTGATTCGTGCACTCCTGGGGTACACGAGGAGGCGCATCTCGGTCAATCTGTTCATCACCGCGGCCGAAGGTTACACGATGTTGGGAGGCGACATCCTTGCTGCCCAAAGCTCACCGTTCTTCGAGGGTGCCATGAAGTCGTAGCAATTGTTCGAGCACAGGGAGGATGGGTAGCATCAAGCGTTGGCCTGCAGGTTACCTCCCGACTTCCTGGCTGCCCCAAGCTCTTCGTTCTTCAAGGGGCCCTTGAAGTCGTAGCAGTTGCTCGAGCAAAGGGAGGAGGGGTAGCCTCCAGCGTTGGGCCGGAGGTTACCTCCCGACATCCTTGCTGCCCCAAGCTCTTCATTCTTCAAGGGGCCCTTGAAGTCGTAGCAGGTGCTCGAGCACAGGTGGATGGGTAGCATCCAGCGTTGGGCTGCAGATTACCTTCCGACATCCTTGCTACCCAAAGCTCTTCTTTCTTCAAGGGGCCCTTGAAGTCGTAGCAGGTGCTCGAGAACAGGGAGGAGGGGTAGCCTCCAGCGTTGTGCCGGAGGTTACCTCCCGACATCCTTGCTGCCCCAAGATCTTCGTTCTTCAAGGGGCCCTTGAAGTCGTAGCAGGTGCTCGAGCACAGGGAGGAGGGGTAGCCTCCAGCGTTGGGCCGGAGGTTACCTTCCGACATCCTTGCTGCCCCAAGCTCTTCGTTCTTCAAGGGGCCCTTGAAGTCGTAGCAGGTGTTCGAGCACAGGGAGGAGGGGTAGCCTCCAGCGTTGGGCCGGAGGTTACCTCCCGACATCCTTGCTGCCCGAAGCTCTTCGTTCTTCAAGGGGCCCTTGAAGTCGTAGCAGTTGCTCGAGCACAGGGAGGAGGTAGCCTCCAGCGTTGGGCCGGAGGTTACCTCCCGACATCCTTGCTGCCCCAAGCTCTTCGTTCTTCAAGGGGCCCTTGAAGTCGTAGCAGTTGCTCGAGCACAGGGAGGATGGGTACACTCCAGCGTTGGGCTGCAGGTTACCTCCCGGCATCTTTGCTGCCCCAAGCTCTTCGTTCTTCAAGGGGCCCTTGAAGTCGTAGCAGTTGCTCGAGCACAGGGAGGAGGGGTAGCCTCCAGCGTTGGGCCGGAGGTTACCTCCCGACATCCTTGCTGCCCTAAGCTCTTCGTTGTGCAAGGGGGCCCTTGAAGTGGTAGCAGTTGCTAGAGCAGAGGTTGCTGCTGCTTGCGGTGGCTGCGGAATCCACTGTAGCAATGGCGCCCACACGAGCGCGCGTGAACCCTGATAGCGTGCACGTCGTCGTTTTTCTCTGCGGCACAGGGCCTCCGCTTGATGGAGCATCCAGGTTAAGGCACACGGAAGGAGAACAGGAAGCTTAAGATTATAAATGCAGAGATAATAATTAAAATAGGATTCTGCACTTTCGATTGCGCGTGAAAAAAATAAAATTGTAAGTGTTCAAGCGTGTTTATTAGCTCGACATTAACAATTGAATGCGAGCGTTGACTGTACGTTCGCTTGTTTGTTTCCCACGGAAATGCGTTGAACTATGTAGGGTTTGGGTTCTACCAGAGGATTGCCTGATAACTGCGAACTGAGTGTAATTGGTCCCGACTCAACGGTTTTGGTGTTCCCATAATTACTGCAAACAGGGGGGTTTGTTTTATTTTTTGTCCAATTTCGGCCAATCTTCTTCACTTCACTTTACCTTATTTCCTTAAAGACCCCACAAGGGGGTGTTACATAAGGGATGGGTTGTACAGAGATGTAACAAATGCCACAATTTTTTAACAAGACAGGTACATGGATACACTTTGAACAAAATCTGATGGACAGGCGATAGAGAAACGTTCTCCTAAGTGGGTAGACGCTTGTCGGGAGGCATGCGCTCATGTGCACGCGCTCGCGTACGCTTGCCATTTCCTTGGTACTTTTTTTTATTGTGTCGTTTTGCCACAGGGCATAAGTAACAATGAAACAATGGACAAAACATGACAGAAGTACGACAGATAAGGAAAGAAAAAAACAGTAATGCGGGGCACTGCAGGAAACTATACAGTCCAGTTTCTGAAATGAATTCCAAGATTTTCTCGTAAAGGGGGCCGTGCGTTCACCCATGAATATCGGGAGGGCGGCCTGGGCCATGTCCTGTGGCCCCAATGTGTCGAGCTCCAGCTGGTTGGAGCCATGGACACATCACTAGGAATAGTTCTAATGTCGCCTCAGCAACAGGGGCAGGGCAGTAGAGGCAGGTCGGGGAGGCATCCGCAAGACTAGAAGTCCACGTTGCTCGCACAGCAGGCGTCAGCGTGACGCCCAGGCCGATCCTCCGAAGCACGACCTCTTCACGGCGGGTTAAGCCACCGGGAAGGTCTGACCCACGCGGAGGGAGAAGGGCATGCGTGGAGCGCCGAAGAATATCTTTTTTGATTAGTAGGGTGTCCTCCAGTGGCAGCTGCAGATACGGGAGCGGGAACACCATTTGCTGCGGATGAGTGGCCGAGTCGGCGAGAACATTTTAACGGCGGAAACGAAACTGAGCAAAGCGGGAATTTGTGCTTATGCCGCAACTAGTGGACTGATAGTTTCCCTGGCGTAGTTTTTGCGGAGTGCTTGCCCACCTAATCACCAGAACACCAATCTGTTTTTATGGAGAGGACAATCCACGCAAATCGAGATTAGAACATCACGGGCACGCTAATGACTGACTTTGGGCCATTCGCGAAGGTATTAAGCGTTGCAAAATAGGCACAGGCAAGGAGCAGTGCATTGGGTTTAGCTGTGAGCTACGTTTGGGTTTCAGCTGGTTTCGTTTTTATTTCTTGCAGAATTTTATTTTGTCTCCACTATCCGTAGCTGTGATTCGTAGTCTCCTGTGGTTGTTGCCTCTTTATATTTATGCATAGCGTTGGTTTCTCGTATAGACATGATACCTTCATTCAAGCTAGCGTGTTTGTAGCTTTCGTTTCTAATTTATCACGATGTTCGAACAAAATTGCATAAAAACGGTTAACTGAAACTAATAACAAATTTGTACTTGAGAAGATTTTGTTTGTCTTCCTCAAACCTGACACGTGTGCTTCCACAAGAAACATGCTGCACCATCCAAAAGCGGGACGCACTGAAATTAAAATTACCATAAAAATCAGATGCCCCTACGTCTAACAACGACGACGATAATTGAAATGAGAAGGTTTCTTGAGCGAAGTGCCAAAGCCAAAGTCGCTGTAATAAAAGTCCAAGCGTCCACGACCAAAATAGAAACTGCTTGTGAGTCAAAGTCCGAACTCGACGAGAGGAAACGAATCCCTCACTAGATAGCTGAAGGCCCTCTCCCCCCCTCATCGTCGTTCGACCATCATCGCCGTCCAAAATCCAAACTGTTAAAAACCAAAGCCAAAGATATCTTCAACTCAGCCAAAGTCCAAAGCTAGCGCCCGCACCACGAACCAAAGAAAATTTTGAGGAATCTTCCTACAGTGTGTTCCTGTTACGACACCACCATCAGCAAGACAAAAACAGCTTCGCTTCAATATGTGATAGGGGATAAAGTAAATACGACGTATCGCGTGCTTGAATCTGAGATTCTGTACTCATGATGGACGAAGAAAACTGTGATTATTCCTCTGTCATGGGAATCAGTCAAACATGAAAGTGAAATGTGCAGCAAAATCTGCAGCTGAGCATGATTTGCGGGTTGGCGGCTGTCATGTGGATGTGCTTGGCTAGCGACGTCCTGCTGGAGGGTCGCTCGGGCAAAGGTGTACTGGCGTCATTTTCGTGAGGGATATGACATTAGTGAAATCTTGGAGAAACGCACTATAAAACACTTTCGTGTTGAAATATAAAACCCGAAAACGAACAACCCCAAGTATAACGTACTTTTTAGTACTGAAGGTCACTGCCCCGCAAGAAGACACTATTTGCAGGGGTGCACCCTTTACAGGCCGCTTACTTCGTTGTACTGGCGTCACTTCCGTGACAAATATGACGTCACCGAAATCTTCGTGTATCCGGGAATAAGACACTTTTGTGTTAAAATGACCCAGTAGGCTAATGCGACCCAATCTCAAGCCCAGCTTTAATTTCTCACCATTCCCTCGGAATATACACTCATGGTCAATTTTACTTAGTCCAGGACGCCGGGAAAACATACATGCAACTCTCGCGTAAGGTTTCAAGCATTTGCATGACCAATGTTAGCCAAACGCTATAATTAACTCACGGGCATTGGGCTGTGTCCGTACTGCGCCAGTATTTTACAACCGCCTTCGGAGACTGAAACATGCTGCCATTTGAATTTCTTCAGCGCCACGGACAAGCAATCCACGTGGTTCGCATAACATGCTCATTAGGCGTCTGACTCATTGAAATCGTCATGAGAAATAAAAAGATCTTTAACGAAGTCTGGCGATGTTAGCCGAGCTAAAATGCCTAACTTGCTACGCCAGTTGATGACGTAATGAAGATGATGGCGATGGTGTTCAAGAACTTGATGCGCACAGAAACATTGAGTAATTTACAGAGACTCGTCTAGACCTGTGTGTTGCAGGTACTCTATCAGAGCTTTTGTGGCCCGTAAAGCACGTTTGGGACATGCCCACGGTCCTAAAACGTGCCTTTAGCTGAATTTCCACGAAAAGCGGCAGTCCCTAAGGCACTGCGAGAAACACTCTTTGCGCACTAAATCAAGCACATTTGAAATAGTCATATTCATTTTCGTTGCCCTTTTTGCTCCCTTCTTAATTAACGTGCTTAGTAGTTGTAGTGAATCACCCATTGAGCCGCCAAACTCGAGAATGTATAAAATGTTCGGTCTACCTCTGCACTCACCAACAATATATTACAACTTCGCCACGTCCCTTTTTTAAGCAGTATAATTGAATTCAACTTCAGGACTGACACGTTTGGGAGGGCGCCGGTCGGATGGTGCGTTATTTATTGCCGCTGGGCTAATACCTGGGCATTAAACGTGTAAGTGCACTGCACCCCGGCTTCCTTTCGCACATCGCACGGATATATATACAGTCCTGGCCTTCCTGAGTCTTGCCGTATGCTACGCCAAACAAAGCAATTTCAGCCGCCCACTGACGTTTACGGTCGAACGTGCCGAGCAAGCAAACAAATTGCGGGCGCGGACTTGTCGGTCCCCAGTCCGTACCTTCCTGTTGCCTCCGTAGAGTAGATTGTCTGTAAGAACCTACGAAGCCGAGTCTGCGATGCAGCGAAAGGAATTACATAAAATCCTTACTTCACTCGTCTAAAACTTCCAAGTTATCACAGCTCTGTCGAGAAGTTAGTTGCTCGACCGACAAAGTGAACGAAGTTCGCACACTGCTTCCTTCGGCGCGGTTTCTTCAATAAATTTGACGCGGATGGAAAAGTAACCCCGTATAGTCGTTCAATGCTTCTTTTGCGAAGAATTCTTTTTCTTGATTCCAAAATTTATCGTTCCGTCTATTTTCTGCGCTCTTGTGTGAGTCAAATAAAGATGTATTCTTGGGACATTGAATGGTTCTGAAAACACGTCGACCTTGAGAAGACATTCAATGCAAACGAGGGCTGTTTACACACGCGAGCACGTATGCCACAATGCTCCTGTGCATTATTTTGCAATAATGCGAGCGCCATTGGTACGGAACGCTGCTAAGACATGCGGTTTTTGCCCGCGCTATAGAGGGAAAAACATCCGGCCTTAACATTTTAAAGCCAAGCTTTAGTGCCCTCACTGAGGCCGTTGTACGGCAATACGCCTCGCAGGAAAGCCGGCTTTCTCTGACGATGATGATAAATGATCTGAAGGAAAAAAAAGCTTTCTGCAGCCGGAATCGAAACTGGGTCTCTCGCGTTAAGGAGCCTACGTCTATCCGACTGCTTTACTTCGGCATGCCGAGGCGGACGCCGAGCAGCTGGTACCGAGTCGCGCCGTACACCCGAAACCAAAACATTGGGCCTACGGAGTACACACCCGAGAGTTGGGGTGGGTATTCAGGAAAAGGGGTGCGTACCTCCAGAGTAGCCCGTACTCGCAGTGTGGGATTGGCCAACCTAAGAATTCATCGCCAAAAACCTTCGCGTTCAGCTAGCGTCGTCGTTAGACGGAGGGATGCAAGACTTTCTAAATATTTTCGTTGATGGCCATCGACACTATGGCGATGTAAGTAGCATGGGACCATACTACGCAAAATACGGCTTGCAGTAAATAATCTACAGCTATTTCTAGCCCAGTTTTTTCGGTGTTTTATTGTTGAAGAACAAAACTAACTTTCTTATTGCGCGTACAAGTTCAGTGCTGTTTTGTGTTGCGGTAGATGATTCATTACGCTTACACACTCCCTTGATTCCGGGGAAGAAGCACCTGTGTAAATAACCAGTCGTTGCTGTTCTATTAAACACCTCTGAAATTTTAGGAATTTTAAAAAAGGTTGGTCTAGGTGCCATGAGCACAAAGGGCACAGCAGCCGTGCAAAAATGCATTGCCATGATTTTTTTCCACTGTTTAATGTGTTAGATCACAGATAGGAAGATGCTCTTTTGTTTATTCAATTTGTGAGACTTTCGTTGGTGTAGTGGGCTTAAAATGGGCACTGTTGTTGTTTGAAACGCATTTCGCTTCCCGATGTCTTCCAACGCAACGCGAAAAAAAGCACTGAAGTTTGGTGATGTCTCCCGCGCCTTTCTTGGTAGCGTACACGACTTTTGTTCAACTACTCGCAAAGGTTTCCGCCCGTACAGCTACGCCTAATGGCACCCAGCTTTGGTGAGCCTGGAAGAACGTTCCTCTGAACGTGACAATGAGCTCGAATGAGGCTTTACCTCCAGCGCTTACCATGCTCAAGAACTTGAGTGATTGACCGCCTACAATAGATTGACTAAATCTTTATTCAAACGAGCAAGGGACTATTGTTACGGGCACCACCGCGTGGAAAAACAACGTGATGCCCAAAAATGCCGGGCATGACGTGGATGAAGTGATCTGTGCGGAAGAGAGTGCATTACTTTTGCGCACTCTACCAACACATCAACGCTAACGAAGAAAAAAAAAGAACTCAGTGACATTACATTGTCTATAAAGCACATCGGAAGTACCACTCATTCCGATGAGTATGCACATTGAACGCGCTGGAACGTAGTGTTGAAGTTCAGCATAAAATAAACATAGGGTTTCTCATTTGTGAAAGAAAGGCAACCGACAACTTAGCGTTATTCACACAAAGTATTCATTGCAGTAGTTGTTAGTGTTGGGGCTTTTTTATATCGAACTAGCAGAATGGAAAACGGAGTTACAATGCTTAGATTTATTAAGGCGCAATAAACTGGCCCCTGTACTGAGCAACACCCAACTCGAAAACGAAGAAGTTGTTTTTGGTAAGTTCTAACAATGCTACTCAAGTAAAACTCCGCTTTCGTTGCACCTTTTTAATCCGCGTCGGTTTGTTGTGAGGCTGTTAGTCTCTCGAAAATGAGTATACTTTCACAACTCGAAACATCTTTATCAAAAATCTTTCATCCGCACCCATAAAAGGCAGTACACAGTGGGAGTTCGCATAAACCTCTTTTCATCTTCAGTGAACGGCGAGCCAACGCCTCTTGTAGGTTTTTTTATCGTGCCAAAGGCTGTTGAAACGGTCAGGGCTGGCGACGTTGGCGGAAATGTTTCTTCCCCTTTTTTGTTGAGCCCTTATTGCACCATGCCGAAAAACGTGTAAAATTTCATGTTCTGTTTATGCTCGCCGCTAGGAAGGAACGTCTGAACGACATCCGATTCAGCGACAGCGACGGAGTAAAACTTCGTAGTTAGATAACAGGGCGACTGGGTTTTTGCATTTTTCTGCATTTTTAACAGTGAAAAAGAACTTCTTCATTGCGCTCAACAATGGAAAAAAGTTGTGACAGATGAACTAAGTTTCTTTGTAACTTTGCATAAGAGAAAACAAAAAGGAAGAAGAAGTACTCGGTACCACCTAGTACGAATTGCAAAGGGAGTTTTTAAATGAACAAAGAATCTATGTTAAAGTTAATCTAACTATTAGTAGTACAAAGGAGATGCGAAACTATTTTATTTAAGATTATAAACCAGTTTGCAACAAAACTTCGTTCAATAAATTTTCTGTGCATCATTAAAGTTCTCTCTCTCTCTCTCTCTCTCTCTCTGAGAAGTAATTGTTTCCATGAAGTCCACCCCTTACTGCGATGGTGGCGAGTAAGTTTGACTTGAGATGTTGGGGAAAAAAAGCTTTACGTCATGTTTTGTGAATGATCTCCGGTCACATACCCGAAGCAAATCTCTGCGTATGATGCTCGCTGAAGAGAAGGCGGCTACTCCTATGGTACGAACAAAAGAGATTAAATCCCGTGTGTTGAGTGTTTTGGTAGATCTGCGCGAATGAGAAGTAAAAAAAAGCACATAGATGAGAACGCCTTCCAATATATATAAACTACACTAACACCTGTAATATGCCCAGTGCAATACGGGCAGACCAGAATATTTTCACTGATTTGATTGAAGGGTTTAACGCGCCGACGCAACGCAGGCGTTGAGGTGCGGCGTAGAGGAGGGCTACAGATTAATTTTGATCACCTGGGGATCTTTAACGTGCGCCGAAATCTCGAACACACGGGCGTTTTTGCTTTTCGCCGCCATTAGTAAAACGGCTGCCGCGGCCGGGAATCGAACTTACGTCCTCGGGCTCAGCAGCACAACGCCTTAGCTGCTTAGCCACCGCGGGGGGGGGGGGGGGGGGGGGGGGTCAGAATATTTAAATAACGCAATAATGTTCTTTTTATGAAATCCCATCTTAAATGTATTATCCATTTGGAAGTCGGCTTGGTACGAGACATGCATGTCACTTTTCTGATCACGGACTGAGCAAGCGTGTACTTTTTATCTATAGGAAGAGACGAAGGGCAATTCAGTGACACTATTGATTCTTTCTTCTTTCATTTTCCACCCATTCGGTTTAAAAAAATTGATAGCGACACAAAATTTCCTCATACGCAGCGACGTCTGTACCGCATAGCTTGTGCATCGATCTCATCTGGAAGAGCGCGAGAATTCTCTCGTCAAAATAGTCGCCGCACATAAAATGAAAATAAAAGCATATGCCTTGCGGGAAACAATGTACCTCGTAAATAGCAAAAGGAAATACGAAATATTTAAAGTATCAAAAGTCGCAACAGTTCCGCCGTCCCCTTAATTCGTTTTTTCTTGATTCATCTTTCTGACACGCAAACCTTACTGTTGTACCAAGTTATTCGTTTACTGTTTTTGTGCCCATACCATGGTTCAAGATTTGCCTTTATTCGGATTTATTTTATGGTTCCCCATCAGGTAAATTTAGAATGGATCGTTCACCGATGCTCGAAGAGAGAAAAAACTTCTTTATTTGGCAGAGCGTTGTGGCAGTGGAGCCTTGTTACAGGTAGCCATGTACCGTCCTTGATGATACCGCTCTCTCAACCAGCAGGAGCTTATCACAAAGGAGAGAGCTGGGCTGCAGCTTCTCCCACTGCTCGGGGGAATGGGGAGTGGGTGGAGGTGGCAAATCAGGGTTCTGGGTGCAATCAAGAATAATGTGCCTAAGTGTTGCTGATTGCGCACAGAATTTGAATAGGGCTTCGTGTTGATTTGGGAACATAAGGTGCATCAGTGTTGGATGGGGATACGTGTTTGTTTGCACAAGTCTGAGTGTAGTTTCTTGTGTCTGTTAATTGTGGGTGAGGCAACGTGTTCTGCGAACGAGTCTGTAGTCCTCTGTAATTTCTTGGTACGTCGTAAGTGGCATAGGTTCATGTTTGCCCACCTCGGGCTTTGAGGTGGGCTTGATCATAGCTCTCCATGGAAGAGTGGGCCGGCGCCCACACCAATTCGACTACCCGGTCTGGTGGCTTGCTTGACAGTATGCGGTATGCCATTGGAGCCACCCAGCTCGACGTGAGACTCCTGCATACTTCGTGTGAGTCAGTAATTATGACACTTGCCTTCGTTTGTGAGAGAACAACGGCTACGGGTAGTTCTTCCGCTTCTTTTGTTGAGGCTCGTGGAAGGGTTGCCTCGACGACGAGGTCTGTCTTCGTTGTCACAACCGCTACTTTGGCTTGTCTTTGGGTATGCGGCAGCATCTGTGTAGACCACTGTGGGCAGAGATCCATATTTTTTGTCCAGACCTTTGGCTCTTGCTTCTCGTCTACCCTGATGGTGAACACGATGCATATTCTTCGGCAGTGGGCGGATTGTGATGTGCTTCCGCCATTTCTCCGGAATTTCCTTTGTTGAGACAGCGTCTCCCATAGGCGTGAATTTTATTTGGGCAAGAACCTTCCGACCCGTTTGGGTATTTGCGAGGCGAGCTTTTTGGTTGTATAAATGACCTTCAATTAGCTCGCCGACTGTGTTGTGTAGACAAGCACTTGGAAACCAGCAACACGCTCATTGGAAGGCCAAGCGCTTCTTTTGTTGCTTTCCTGATGACGGTGTTAAGTTTGTCGGTTTCTCTCTTGTTTAGTACGGCATACGGCACTGAGTAAGTTATTCTTGAGAGGATGAAAGCCTGGACGAGAGGAAGTGTGTCTTTCTCTTTCATGCCTCTGTGTCGGTTGGTGACTCTTCTGATCAAGTGTACATATTGTACTGTCGTCGGCTACGTACCGTCGGCCAACGAGCCAGAGTGTCATCACCTCGTCGAGCATCTCAGTGGCTTACATCCGAACAGATGATCGAAGAGGTGATACTTAAACGATGACACGCTGGCTCGTTGGCCGACAGCACGTAGCCGACGACGGTACAATATGTACTCTTTATTTACAGTACGTATCTACAACTCTCAAGGCTCATGATCGCACAAAGAGGTCGGGCAAGGCCCGCGTCGAGCGGGGCTCGCCGCTCTCCTCCCCTCTTCTGCTCTCAAAAGATCAAACTCCTCGGCTTTACCACCAAAACCCCGCCCACAAATGGGACGTCACAATTTGAGAGGGAGGATAGCTCATTGATTAGCCCACCCTAGGCCACTGATTGCGAACAGTGACAAACTTAGGTGAGTGCAAAATAGCCACGTGACTCACCTCTGTCACTCTCGTTCCGCAAAGGTATTCCGCAAAACACAAATACAAAAAAAAAAATTAAAACCAACCAACCGAAAGCAAACCTAGCGCCAGCTATCGGTTGTCAGGCGGCTCGTCTAAAGTATTGTCAATACCGAGCACGCCTATGATTGTGCCCCGCGCCGCCAAAATTTATTTGCTTTGTAAACACGTCGAGCGCATAACAAAGCCTGGTCGCCTTCCCACTTGTCCCACTTGGCCCGCTTGTCGGGTGTGAACACAATAGCACGGAGAACAAAAAAAAAGTTTCCGCGGTTTCTACCCACGCCCCTCGCGCCCAAGTCAGCTCGACCGGCGGGAAAACAGACACAATACAGGTGCACACGCTATACCCACTGAACGATAGTGAGGTGCGCCAAAATAACACCATCGGTTGGGATACACCTAATTCGAAATAAATTGGTCCAGGCACAACATGGGCAACGCGAAGTTTTACAACACGAAAGATTGCGGTTCAAAACGAGGCAATGTTCCTTGTATATTAGTTTTTGGGAAGAAAGCGGGAAATTTGCCATTGACGTCAACAAATTGTGTTGAAGGGTCGCAGATCATCCATACAAAACGGAATTATTAGTAGAAAGCTTTACTCACACTAAATTTGCTGACCTTCTCCGCTATACGTGATGGAAGAAACGTTTTCGTTGATTTAGTGCACCACCAAATAAACGTTGCAATGGTAATAAACGTTGCAATGGTAATCCGGCAGATCTGACCTACTTCCACGCGCATAAGCTATCCATGGCTTGCTGTTATTGTATGTTTTAGTACAGCATAGTAATTATTACACATGTGCCTGTATCTACACGACTTGCGGTGTGCATGCATCTCTCAACAAAGGATTCCTCCGGCAAAGGACCCCAACCCCAGTCACCTAAGGCTTAGTTTGAGCGATTCAGGGTACAAGTTGTAGTGCACGAAGCACTACAACTTGAAAGCTATATTATAATAGGTTCGTCCCCAATTAAGCTCTGAAGAGGAGTGATATATCGTGCACCAAAATTTGCTGAAAACATTTTTATATGGAAACCATCCTGTTTATACCTCAATGAGAGCATTATTTTATGATTTGCTCAGTTCAGCCAGGCTTTTTGGACCAGTTATCTTTAGGGGCACGAAGCTCTAAAAAAATATCAGTTTTGCGAACGAGACACAACGCAAACAGCCGAAAGCCACCATGAGTCACAGTTATGCTGTGCAATGAGCTCCATGCAACCAATTCTAAATTAAAAAAAAAGACACTCAACATTTGCCCGAAGTAGCATCGTCTCTCTGATGACTCGCGTTGTCGCTGGTGCTGCAATATGCGAGTCTCGTTTAGCCATAACGACTCGTGACGTTGCGCACAGACTTGTGCAATCACAGTGCGGGAGCAACAGAAAAGGAGAGCGGGACGCCAATGAGGCGAAGACATCTCGCAAACCCGGAGGGTGGTCTCTAATTGACTATCATGGAACCGATGCCCCGTCGCAGCGCTGGCGTACGCACACAGAACTCACCGATGCATTACGATCATTTGGCCCAGCGCTAAACGGCATTTGCGCAGCGTATCGTAAGGATTGTAGCTTCATTTCACGTTGCTATTTTTTAATTAGATATGCAAAAAGAAGTATTTAAAATCCAACGCTGTGATCAGAACGTCCAACGCTGTTCTCCAATGGCAAAATGCTGCCATCCGATAGCAGCGGGAGTTCATGCTGCCTGCTTTATGGTTTGTTGCCTCACACGAACAGCCCTGACCATTGTCCTGTGTTTTTGCCAGAAAATCGTCGTAATTGGAAGAGCAGGACTTTCCAGGATAGTTCGAAGCTGGCATATTACAGTACTAAAGAATACAAGTTGGTTGAAATTATTATTACAGTAGAATCTCAATAAACGGAAATTGCTTAAACGAAATTGCCGCTTAAACGGAACAGTAAGTAGCCTGTAAGCTTGTTAGTTTTGTATTCAGATAACGTAGAAAAACGCTCGGTAATCGGAACTAAAATTTCCGCGTTACCGTGTAAACGGAACCAAAAACAGAACTTGTAAAACCCAGTGGCATGAGAATCAGCTTAGAGCACTGCACGGGCCTGATTTTAAGGCCCGAGCCCGGCCCGAGCCCGCTTTGTGAATCCCGAGCCCGACCCGGGCCCGTAACACCGAGCCCGGGCCCTGCCCGGGCCCGGGCATTCATAAGTGAGCCTAGCCCGGGCCCAGCCCGGGCCCGTCGTCTCAAGCCCAGGCCCGGCCCGGGCACGGTCTTGTCTTTTTTTTTTTTTTTTTTGAGCCTAGGGAGGGCCCGTATGTGTGTGACCAGGCCTGGTCTTTGACGTTGAAGAAAATTTGTTTATTATATTTGGTCGGGTGCCTTCGTAGCGGGAAATCAGACGGAGCATCTAGTCTGTACAAGCACGCCCTGAATTGTAACGCAAAAAATAAGGGTTAAAAGTTCACGTACTCACACCATCTGCAGTTCACGCCACATGGGCGTAATAATAGCTCGTATTCTTACACGAGAGACACCATCACCTTTGATGACCAGACTCTTGGCAACTTCATGTGGTTGTTTCGATCACAAGTTGGTATTAATGAAATTTCTTGCTCTCCATTTGACTCCACGAGTATGTGCGTGCGTTGAAATATTTCCCTGGAGTGGTTGTTAAGCGGTGGCGCTTCTCTGGCACGCGAGTTTGATTTCTAGCCACGGCAGCCGCACCTAGATTGGTTCGAAATCTAAAACACATGTACATAGACATAGGTGCACAGCTCCAGGATGGCTTAATTAATTCCTTCCCCGCTGGGGCATTTGTTGTAACCGTATATTTGATATGTCATACACCAAAATATAAAATCTTGATGCAGAACATAAAATGTCATTAAAGTTACAGTATAGTGACTATCAGCCTTAGCAAAACACGTTTTTAAAACAATATGTACAACTAACATCAAGAAGCGCGTAAAAGTATACTCAGAATATTCAATTTTATGCTTTTTCTACACTTCACGTCGGAACTATTAACGGCCGGGCCATGAATTCAAGCCCGAGTCCGGCCCGGGCCCGTGGCGCCGAGCCCGAGCCCGGGCCGGGCCCGCGGCACTGAGCCCGAGCTCAGCTCGGGCACGCGGCACTGAGCCCGGGCCCGGCCCGGGCCCGCCGATAATCGACATCGGGCCCGGGCTTTCGGGCCGGCCCGGGCCCGTGCAGTGCTCTAAATCAGCTTTTTACGGTTCCGGCCGCTTCATTTTTTTCCCTCCATGTTTGTTTTAGCCACGTTGGTCTCGTAAGTTACGTATCGTTAGGGGTCAGCCGTGTTAGCGCGACGAATGCAACATCGCAGTTCTTGTTCCAGTAGTTCATCTTGATTCAAGACGCCGAGGTTGCAGGTCTCAGCTTCTGCCGCCTCGTTCATGCCATCGAGGTGCTATTCGCGCTTCATTACCGCGTTGCCGTCTTCTTAATTCGGTGGCTCCTAAGCAGTCGCAATATTGAGGCCTCTAGCCTCCGTGAATATGCAGTTAACTCAAACAAAAATAATTGATGCATTTTGTAGTGCACAGCGATTCTGTATTGCTAAATAAACTTTGTGAATGCTGTGCCTAAACCTCTTGCACTTTTCTTGCTTTCTGAAAAGCTATCAGCTACACTCACCTTCTAGTGCTTGGAGTTCCATGAAAAGGTATTAAGAGTGTGTACCCACATAAATTTGCACTTTCACACATCTATCTCAGTAAACGAAACCACTGTTAAACGGAACTAATTTTCTCGGTCGCTTGAAGTTCCGTTTATCGAGGGTCTACTGTAGTTTAAAATAGCAAACAATGCAATAAAGATTTTGCTCTTTTTGTTAAACCTGATATGTGAAGATTATGTGCGTCTGTAAAAGGTTTAATCACTCGTATTACTTATATGCTCTTCTAAGGACATTGGAGGGCTTATGTGAAACATCGATCCACTAAATGTTCTTGTGCTGTTGTCCGTGTCTACATATATGGTTTTTTTTGTAACAAAACTTCTATTCGCTGAAGGATATGTTGAAATGCCTACTGCCCTCCCGCTGAATGAAATTACTCACAGGCACCAGGCACACAAAAATGGAAGCTTGAGGAGTTGGATGCTGCAGATTCTGCTTACCGTGGAATATGGGAGTGGTGAGCTTTCTTATCTGCTAGATGATGGGAGGAAGCCGTGAGATGCCTGGTTTCTTAGTGCGAAAGCCCAAGTTCCTTTGCTATGCCGGTTCCATAGCGTAGCTCGCTTGTACGCTCACTAATGCACGAACGGAGGGGCAGCAAGTTAGGCAGACAATCTTGTGAAGTCGGCTCATTCAAGGCTCAGTAGAAAGACGACCGACAGGCACTACCCTCGTACACTCATAAACCCAGTCACCTAACGTAAGAGGACACGCTGCTTTACAATTAGTGTTACACGTTCCTAAAAATCTTTCTACCTATACGTCCGGCTATGCGTCTTCGCTACACTTAAGATCAACCATGATTACGCTATTCATAAACATAAATTGCTTCCAATACGTCTATCGGCCGACTTTCAGATGCAGCAACTCGGAAGGAGCATTTCTTTAAACTCGATACGGCGATGGGAGGACAGAGCAGGAATGCTCGCGTTGACTGTAGGTGTTGCCGGCTGACCGCTAGCCACAGTTATAACTAAAGTTTGTAGCGTACATTCGAAGCAGCGGAAAAAATTTTGGCACCGACTGCACTCCTAGCGTGCCATCTCACTGCCCTTTTAGGTGAAAGGCGAAACAACCAGAATTGAATTTTCTAACGCTGAAGACTTACTGCGCTACTCGTTGGAGATATGTTTGTTATGCTTGTGCAAGCACGTCTGCGTCTTTGTACCGCACGAGGAAAGTGCAATCCCGCTCCAGGTTCCGCTTTGACCTTAGCGACTGGAGCAATGCATCGCCCACTGTCAATGCTTGCGTACTCCTTTCAGCGTTGTGCAATCGTAATGTTTCCAAGAATAAAAACCTGCCATTTTTAATTCTTTAGCATGTGGGGTTACGTCCCTCGAAAAAATACGCGTCCGTCTGTAGCGCAACGCGTTACGCCCCACACGGTTACGTTATAAGCAACAACATCTAAGGCCTTAATATTCTAGTACGAATGCTTATATTTCCCTTCAAGATTTTCTTTCCATCAATGCATCAGCGTATATTTGTAAAGCCAACTTTAAAGGTCAATACTGTATCGCAGTCAGGCTCACTACACAGTGACGTGTCCTTTGTAAAGTTGTTCCTCACATTGCTCTAGTGTAATCTAGTGAAGTCTTATGACAGTAATTGAGTCATGTAAGAAATCCGGTGAGGACTTTGCGTAAGTGCGACATGTATTCTGAATACTTACGGGATGTCAAGGAATTCCTTATAAGAGTTACCTTAACCTTTTCACAACGAACTGAACGCTCTTTTTTGCTGACGTTTATATTTTCCATTTTAGACGGTAAGATATAAAGCCTAATGCTGCAAAGCGCGTGTTCAAACGTGGCTATGCGTTCCATAGTAGGCACTTTTCGTTATTTATGCCGTGGGTGCAGGTGAACTTCTGCTAGTGTAAAGTGATAACAAAGTGGGAAGAAAGATAAGTTTATTCCTCGATCTGTTCTTGAACCCTCAGCTACCTAATTTTACGTATACGCTGGTAAACAGAAAGCGCCAAACGTGTCATTTTTCATGCAGTGTCCCCCCCCCCCCCCCCCCCCTCTTTTTCCACACTTTTTTTTCTTACCTTGTATTGGTGCACGGGACTCACCGCCACCAGGGGGCGGAGCTATGAAAGGAGCACCCGTCTTCGATGGTCCATTAATCATAAGTTTTCTCTTTCTGGGCGGTGCTGCGTTCGACCGCCGTACTTACAAACGAGCCCATTTCGAAACGCCATGAACAAGAAGTTTGGTCCTTTAATTTTTCAAGTCAGAGACTGAAGGATACCCAATTTACTGCTCAGATGACTAGGATGTTTTGCTGATAATGAGAGGTTGGTCATCCCAAAATCATGGTTATAAAAATAGGCAGACATTTGGGCCCCTTAGCTATCGGAATAGTGATCTAGAATTAAAAAAAAGAGGGCCCTCTCGAGTTCAGGCGCAATGGTATGTTCCCCGGAAGGTGCTGTTTTATTGTTTTTATCTGATTAACTTACAAAAGGAACGTATAATGAACGTGTGTGGCCACGCCCGTACCAATTTCCGCTCATCGCGGCGGACACACTGCGCCGAGCCCACGTCTTACCCGTTCCGGAAAGTTGGCTGAACTCTGCAAGAAACAAGTTCACTCACCACACCGCACGAAATTAACTCTTAAAAAATGCTTATTAGGAATTTTCCTCAAAATTGCGAAATTTAAGCTAAGAATGCCATACAAGTTGAATCTCACAACATCGGAACGGCATATGCCTTTCTTTTAACATTTAAAAATGAGCAATAATTAAAAAAGTAACAATAAAAAATAGGCATACGTGGTTACAAAAACCAGGGTGCGATTTTACTATACGAACAGGGCGGCCGTTGTATGGCACGACCGTCGCTTCAGCGAACAGCGCCGCCCTTGGCGAACCGCTCGTCAGTGGAATGCCGGTGGCGGTCAGCGCAGCGTTGTTGTGCATGACTTTCTGCCGTTTTGCTTCCGTGCTGCTTGCAAGGCGTAGATAACCACAATGAGTTTTTTCAGATGGGTAAATATTTAAAGTAGAGGCGATCTTTACGAGGCAAGCCATGTGTGTGATATTTCCACCCATGCACAGTAATTATGTGTGTGATTTACACTTATACACAGTAATTACGAATAGCAGACGACGCTCAATGCGCAAAGCTTGGAAGTCAGGCTGGAAGTGCAAGTCCGTTTCTTCGAGCAAACTTGCCATGCCTGCATACAGTTTGTCGTATGGGGGAATATATTGCAGCTAAATGCTCGTACAAAGCCGGTGTGCAGCCGATCGAGGAATGCTGCGGCGCTGGCCTTTGGCAGTTGACGACAAAACGGCGTCGCGGACAACCGAGAAAAAGTTGAGGGGTTCCGGGTAAGATTTACAGCAAAAACGGAAATTCTGATAGACGACGCACAGTAACTTGATTAACTTCGGTAGAAACGTGTTCATTTTCACAGAAATACGCTTACTACGGTCATCTGGAATCGCATACAGAATAAATGCCTCATTATAGTAGAACGTTGTTGATTGTCGTGGAAAAGCTTTGCTTTAGAAGACTTGCAGTGGTTGCTGGCTAGTTGATAAATGGTGTTTCAAAAAAAAAAAAAAAACAATTCCTCCGTGCGTGAAGGACGAGAGACAGGAGGGTGTCAAAAACCTGCCCTCAGTTTCACAACTGAATGCTGCGGCTGAGTTTTACAAGCTTCCACCAGCGCTTGAAAAATCATGACTCCTCTGTCTAACGACGACGATAGTTTATCGCAAAGCCTTCTCGTGTGGGTTTCCTTGGTTGCCTTCTGGATTTAAACTTTGAATAGTTGAGCTTTGAATTTTACCAGCACGTAGTTTGGATTTTGATCGCTGTGCCTTTGAACATTTCCCATTCTATATCGCACGAAGAAAGCTTAGCGTTCAAACATCGTCGTCTTTATATAGAGGGCTGGATGATTTTTTGTTTACATTTGCACTGCCATACACCCCTCTCCAAATCCTAACTGCTTCCAGCGTGTCGGAAATGCGTCTGCGATGGAGGACTTGGGCTGATGCACCCCTATTTTAGGCAACTAGTCGCGCGTTTTTGGTTTCTTCACAAGGCATTACACGATTATTTTTTATGTACTCGGCAAAGAATACTTAAGCATTAAAAAACACAGGCTGACGTTAACACTGCCACATTTTTTAAAACTATCGGTACCAGCCTTTCTTCCACGGAGATGGTAAAATGGGAAGGCGAGGGGGATGGTTTGTAGCTTGGGCTGTTTAGTGATTGAATAACTTTGGCTCTTGATAAAATGACGACTAGAAACGTGGGAGTTCCACTTCGGCTCTCAGGCTCCCATGCTGTCACAGTGTCGCTCACTACAACCGAAGACACAAACCTCATGGTTACAGAAAGAAAGTGCAAACTGCCGCGACGTTTGCATGGTCTCAGGGTAATCGATCTCGTCTTCCTCTTCAAAGCACACGTATTGAGGTATCCCATCGTTAGGGCTGGCGTGGGAATCGCAGTCAATGAAACCAGTGAAGATAATTAAAAGTGGTAGAAATGAATGCTAATATTAATAGTTTTATTCCTACTCAGATCGCTGAAGCCAGGCGCAGAGCACTGCAAAAAGCGCTCATGTCAATGTAGCCCATTTCCAGACTTAGAAGCGACCAACAAGGTTACGTAGCCGTAAGTGCATTTAAGAAAAAATCAAGAAGAATTAAGGAGAAGAAATTCGTACTTCGATAGGGTGGAGCCAAATGCAGATCCCCGCGAAAAGCGCTGATGTCATTGTAGCCCGTACCCAACTTTAGAAGCGTCGGATAAATTTACGTAGCCGTTATTGCATCTAAGAACCCAACACATCTGTCTAGACTACGTTTAAGCGCATATATCCGCTCGCAACCCCACCAAAATATTCAAAGCACCGAAACAAACAAGGCAAAAACAACGGGAGGCTGCGTAGTCCAATGCACCGGCTCATTCCACTAACGAAGGGAGCGCCGAGTGGTGGCGCCACCCGTTCAGCTGCCCGGTCCCTGTACAACAATAAATATTGTAATCAGTTTCTCGAATGTCAAATTTCATTCGTTTGCGCAATATCGAATTTTGTGTGCCGCGAAAATTCTCAGCGTTTAAAATGCTCCTACCTCATTACTGCGTCCGCTCCTTGGGAGGGTCTCTAATGGGCGAGGATCACTTCCGCTTTACTTGGCTCATTTGGGGGAAAAAGCGTCGCCCCCAGATACCCGTAGCCGTCCCTTGTCGGCAAAATTCTCATTGGCTGCATGCAACCCGAATACCTCATCAAAATTCCCGTCGGCGGCGACAGCCAGACAATTAGATTGGCTATTGATGACGACAGTGGTTGTCAGAAACACATGGACAATAACAACATCGCCCCTGTGCCTCCAAAGAAGGAGTCACAGTAAGAGCTGACAGGCCAGTGGTAGTTTGCGCGACATAACATATACGTCTCTCTCATCCTCGTTCGCATTTTCGTTTGCGTCGTTTGTAGCAAGTGCAGCATTCCGGGTGGGCATTACCCTGGAAGCTAGCTGCGCGTTATTTTCCTGGCTGACAGCTTTGATATTGGCCTCATCTTCTTCATCACATGGCTGATTCCCCAGCATAGCATATTTGCGCAGCTGGGCAACCCTCACTAGTAACCTAGACAGCAGCATTCCGAAGCTCACTACGTCCGATTCACTAATTTCGGTTTGCCTGCAACGTCGACATACCCACCCACAATTTACAAGTTCTAAGTGGGGGGTACTTGACACTGGCGACTGCAGCTGCAGTGAGAAGCTCGTGGTCTGTTTAGAGCTGCTTGTTTGGCTACGACGTCAACACACCAACTCCGATTGTCAAGTATTCACTGGGGTCGTTTGGTCCCTGACGCTGACAGCTGTCGTCAGTGGCGCATGAACGATTCATCAATTCCCGTTTGCAGAGACGCCAGCGTATACGCACCACACACATGTTGTCACAACTCAACGACAATTGATGCTCCCGTGTTTCGATATCACTAGAGGGAGCTTTTAAAATAATGCTCTTGCTCGGCGTACTGCAAGTCTTTTTGGCATCTCTAACAAATGTAGCGGCTGGTACGACCTAATCCGGAACTGTGCAGTGACTTGTAGTTCTCGGAGGTTTGTTGCTGCGACGATTATTAAATCTTATTGGGGTGCGGTTGCCTTCCCACGAGATCCCTAGCGACGGTATCCTATTAGGCACCATCTCAAACCTTCATTTTTTTAATTTCCTAAGGTTATTATTTGTGTACACATGGGGCTGTGAGGTTCTATCCACTGCGCGCAGAGACAAAATAAACGACGAAAAACCAAAACACGGCATGAGCGCCTATCAATTACTTAGCTCCCGGTACAAGCCACGAAACAGCGCCGAAGGTCCACATAGAAGTCGCGAAGTTTTCTAATACCGCTGAAACTACTTTTGTTACTGCTACTACGTGCGGTAGCTACTACCAGGACTTCGTTCATTGACCGGTCACCTGCCTTCGGAGGTGGAAAAAGCGTGACAGCGTCAAGACAACAAGCGTTTTATCGCGTGACGTGTCTCTCAACACAGCTCCTGGAAATCGAATCAGTTTTTCTCCCTGTTTTTAGTAACTAGGGAACAGAAAAAAAAAAGAGCTTGCGTACCTACAGAGAAAAAATAGAAAGCTGCGCCCACGCGATATTGTTGTTGTAGAGTCTTGGGCATGGATTTCCGATGTCACTAGTGTAAGTTGCGGGGCCTGCGGGGAACTAAAAAAAATAGACGGGAAGCGACTGCGGTCAACTGGCTGCATTCGTGAACATTTTCTCGGTAAGCGCCCCATAACAAAAAAGAAAAGCCAATGACACTTCCAGCAAGCTGTGTGTGCGAGTGAAAAGTGTGTTTTGTTCACGATTTAATTTAACTGGAGTCGGCGAGACCTGCCTAAGTATATTTCCATATTCCACATTTTAATATGGTCAGCTGCGCTGCGCGATATTCCGCGCGATTCAGAAGCATTTCCGTTTTTGCTGTGGCAAATTTTCAGGTTTTAAACCAGTGACTTGTTTCTGCTTAGACAGCTTTAAAGTAATTTGCCTACCAATGACAAAATATGCATACTAAACTGAATATGTTGCATAGCCCAGCCGAAAATTACACTGCGGCATCAGTGTTGCAAATGCTGCCTGCGGGTACGTCTCCCATGCGACCATATTAAGGGCGGACATGGTTTTGTACTGCAGAGGGTGCTGCCTAAATATAACTTTAACTTTTTTTTATTGTGACGTTAGCAGGACTTCGTGCTTCTCTACGATCTTCTGTTTTCAGCTATTATCTCTTGATCTGACCTTTTTTTTTTCTGAACGAGATCACCGTACCTCTCAACTGGTACTTTAACGCGAACGGTGTTCATTATCAGGATCCACAGCCCCGCTTATCCGGTAGATTAACGAAGAGCACGATGCGCATCGTGAAATAACGGGCAGCGTATTGATGCCAAAAATAACATGACGCAGCACGTGGGCTGCTGCTGTATGTGTGCTGCCTGCATTATGGTGCAAGGCGGGAGAAATGGGAGGAGCTTGAGATAGGCGACATCTAATGCTTGTTGGTTGAACCTTCACGACGCCCCATGCCCATATTCACGTGAATGGCAGAGGATTTACACGATTGCTGTACCACGACCGCGCCGGTACCGTAGCCGCATCGTATGCGAAGGTAGTTTGTGTTGGCAGACGAGAACTGAGCCGAAAAATCCTTTAGCGGAAGCTCTGAACGTTATATTTCTGAAGACGGCGGCAGGGCGCCAAGTCAGTTTGCGTATTTTTAGGCTCTGATCTTGTAATATGCACACACAAAAAATCCAAGACAAAGATTAAAATCTCGAGTTAATAAATGGAAAAGTCCTGTAAGTGTTTACATGATATAGTTACACATACCCAATCTCAGTGCGTTATTAGATAATGAGAAGGAGGAGAAGAAGTAGGAGGAGGAGTAAAAGGAATAACGTTTACTGAAGCAGTCTAACTAGTCTTCTAAGTTGCATAACCAGATCAACGAAAAAATGTGTTCATCTTTGGCTTCCCTTCTTTTCCGAAACAGACTGTCCAACAAAGATGACATTTACTGGGCCACTGTTAGAAAAAAGAAAAAAAAAAGAAAGCAATAACCTGCAAAGATACAGTAACCCAATTACGTGACCTAATTAGCGACTGAGTAACCAAAACTAACCATGAATCATCGGTATTTCTTGAGAACAAATGTAATTGACACCTTGTACTATATTCTACGCATTTTATTCTATGGGGTCTTCACGAGGATGACTCGCATATTTATATGTCTTGGCTTAGTATTGGGCTTATGAATTTAATTCTAGGATTTGTAAAAACAAGCCTGTATTTTTTCGGACGTTAACGTGTTGATCTCCGCAGCAATTGCAAAATCACCCCAATTTCGCCTTACCTTTATTCGATATCATGGCCCCTTTTAACAACACTCTAAGAAGGGCAGCGCTGAAGTCCTAGAAATTCTCAGAAATGTCGAATTTTCGCGCGTATAGCTTATTCGGTACACAAATAGGTGAGGTAAGACTGCTTTACCCAGCTGCACGAATAATTCCCAACGTACGTGAGGAGCGCGGTGTTTCTTCGTCAAATAATGCCACGCAAGCCGTATTGATCTTCCACGAATCTGTGCGGCATTTTGTCGACTGTTTTCTAGTTAGTTTGCCAAACAGGTGCCAGGAAGGAAGGGCATGTATCGATGCCCTTCGCGGAAACAGCGGGAGTGCAGAACAAAGCCAGCCAATACTGCTGCAGCGCCTTCAAGGTCGAATTTTCTTCCGTCAGGCCATTCAAGAAGTTCGGACAGATCTGGCGACTGAAATTTGACTGTTTGCTCACTGAATGCCTTAAACTCAGTTGCTTGTTTTCTTTTTTCTTCTTTTCCGGCGAAAGACGCCCCATATCAGCATTTACGACGACCAGCTGCGCAAAAGGTTGGCGTTGAGTATGCCCGGTTCTGCGTAATATTCCGAGAATGGAATGGATTACCTTATTCCAGCAAGTATGCCAACAGGCCCTGTTCGCATGATGGTTGAAAATGAAGCTTGTTCACGGCCCTTACAGCGCTCACTTGAGTGCGTACGCCTACAGGTGTAGCACATACGCACGGGAAGAATTTGCGAAGACACTCTGGAATTAAAATGAGTAATCCGGGAGCCACCGAGGGCGCGATGCATAAGGGGCCGTTCGGAAGAAACAAAATATACGGTGCAAGAGGGTAAATAGAAAAGGAGTGATGATCCATTATGATTCTACTTTACCGGGACTTGTTCTTAGACCGATTTTTTAGATGAAAAACAGGGATAACGAAAAAACGTTTGTAGGTCTCTTTATTAACTGCCCGGGGTTTCCTTGTTAGGGCCTCTTTTACCATAAAACTTGGCTAAGCTAAAAGCAGCATACTAATCACCCAAAGGTTATACAGACACATAAGACTATTAAGTTCCATAGGTAGTTTTCTAAGGGCACCCCTTTCTGCGATGGGCATTAACCTCTGCCATTAATCTTAGCCGAACAGATATTTTTTTCCTTGTCCAGGCTCTCTTTACCTCATCGTAAAAACGAATATAATGGAATTCTGCGATTAGCGCAGGCAAATACTAGAGAACTGAAGCTCACAAGTGTCTACTTCTCTTTTAACATTTTTACAAATACGTTCCAAGGAAGATTGCTATCTCCCAGAATAAGAGATAGAACCTAGTGCGCAGCTTGATGCAAACTGTTTCTTTTGTTGACAGTGTTGGCCGGGAAAATGGTTCTCAGGGCTAATGGATGTTGCAACTTAGTAAATTGAGAATCAATAACATTGCAGAGGGGAGGGTATTGATTTCTAACGGATTTAAGCCACCTCGCACTACTGTTTTACTGCACTTACGCATATTCGTTCAAATCTGCATGCATTTCCGCAAGGATTGCTTTTCACCAAATCCAATCCGCGGCCCTCTTTCTCTAAAGTTATTAAAGCGCACAATTTGTGCGCAGGCATTATTGGTTTGCCGCACCTATACGGGATGAGTGATGAAGCAACAGATTGGTTTTAACCCTGTACTGATTAGTTTCGGGCTGACTATACTACACATCTGCAGTTTTTTCGTTTGCGCCTTCTTCCATTGCGGCTTTGACACCATCATAGGGAATAAGTAGGCTGTGTCTAATGTCTGTAGTGATATCACCATCGACGTCACCGTCGTCTTCGTCGCCGCCGTCATCGTCGTCATCATCATCGTCGCCGCCGAAACTTGGGGTTAACAGGCGCGCCACAAGGGTGGGTCGAGGGTAACAAAATCGGGTTACCAGCGAGGAAACCATCGCAGTTTCAGCTTACAAGTACTTTCATCATCATCATAAAGTGTACACGGTCGCCTGTGCGCTTCTTATGCGTTCTGAATACGACAGTATGGATGCACAGTAGAATGCCCTTCTGCCTCGCGCTGTCGAAAGGCTTTGTAATCTAGCCGCTTGGGACGCTTTGCTTTGCGATCCGTAATAACGCTTTTGAATGGCTTCGATCTATCTCCTACGTGTTATGCCGCTGCTCGTTTGCGCCGCCGTGAAGTTAGAGAGTCGACGGCGATGTATAATATCGCTGCTTGCCTGTTCGCTTGTTCGGCTGCGTTTTTCCGCTCCCTTCATCTTCGGGGGTGCTGGTGCGGACGGAGACCTATCGCTACCTCCGAGTATAAACTCACGCTATGGAACGCCTGGTGCCATGGAACGCTTTTTTTGCTGTTGCAGATGCTGTCACCAACAGCTTCAAATCTTTGCTCAATGATGCTTGATTTCGCAATAATAGAATAACCATACTTATCACCATCATCGTCGCCATCGTAGTACCCGCCTGCCTTTAGAAGCAGCTCCACAGGTAGCGAACCTACGTTGCGCTGAAGGAACCAAAGTTAGAGTTACCGCCTGAGTAAGCTGTTACAGCCTTACTTGATAATTATAATAATTACTTTCAGTTATTCTAATCATGATCTACGCCAATTTGCTCTAGTGAAAACACAAGATGCTGAAGAACGTAATGCTTAATAACCCTTTTAGCTCCATGTACTGATCTTCCAATTTTTCGAAGTGCTGCTAGATTCCCCACACAAGCAGTGGGCGGTGGCATGTATAATATCGGCCCGGTTAAAGGGGAAGAGAGGTGGTCAGGCTTCTTCTCATGGAGGAATTAACGTGCCGCCACACCTGCAAAGACGTCGTGCCCACCATTAGCGAAAGTGCCACAACATGCAAAATGGTTTGGTTTCGCGAAGAAGGGCGCATTTGACGTCGTCGAGGGTGGACGCGAGCATCCACGGCTCAAGTGAGTGCAGCTGTTTAAACAAAAAATGACTAAAACAGACGCAGAGGGCGCCGTATATCTCCCGAAATTTCACAGTTAGACTCCTTTTTTTGACATGTGAGGCCTGCAAGATATGAATGACAATATTTGGGCTGGGATGCGCGTCCGTCCAACGTTGTATGCCTCCAAAGCTGGGCGGACCCGGAATACTGCATGCTGGGCACATAGCAGTCTTTCCGATGTTTAAGCTGGCTGTTAATATTGGGGCAAGGTTGGGAAATATTTGATGTCATGTACGCCAGCATGACGTTACTTCATGGAAACTCTGTTACAACTATCCCCACATTAGATAAAGACATCCTCACTCCATTTTAAGATGATGGACAACTCATCGAATGCTAAAAAAAATCACACTAGTAGGTTAGAGTTTGCGTCAAAAAACCCGAACTGCCTGAGTAGGTATGTTGTGGAGACATCTGCGTTAACTTGCTGACCTTGAAAGCGGGTGCCTAAATCCCGACCTGTCTTTTCACTGTTCTCTGAGCTTTTAGTTTAGTTCATAAGCTATAAGTTCCTTCGCTACGGGCTACGCCTTTTTTGGGATTTCGGTTTCCGCTTGACTGTGGCGGACCGCGATTTTAATGCTTACACCTAAACCATTCCCTATCTGGGTGTGTCTGTATTATTTGGTCTCGTCTCTTAATTTGTATATAGACAGCACATTATGCATAAATAAAATCTTTGTTGCATCTTATTTTCTTCCTTTACGGCAGTTCACAGAGGCGGTATTTGCAGAGGCGCAAAATCTCCCGCTTCACGTTGAAATCTCTTGCTCATATCTTCCACTTCGCAAGCCAGTCTACTTTCTAAACAATCCGCCATAAACAACCAAATCAGTCTAATGAAAGCAAGATAAGAGGCTCAAATGCCAGACGGCCTGATCGATTGTGCACTTCCTGTCTATTTTTAACATGCTCGAAATGCTACTGTAAGGCGTGGCCTCATTCAACACATAATACAATGACAAAGAGACATACTCTGGAGAAGGTTTTACTTTTCGTGTTGGAAATATCGATTCGTAAGCTAGTGGCGGAATCTAGAGAGTTTTGCCCGTTACAAACTTACGTCGTTTCCAGACAAAAAAGAAGGAGCACAAAGTGATTGTAAAACATATGAGCAAAGAAATCTTCATTTGGAAGGTAGGAATAAGGCCGGAGGAACCAGAAAATGAAGTACTTCCACACTCGTCAACACGACCAAGAGGCAAGCATGAACGGGATGTTTGAACAGTGCCTCTGAATGTTTTAACAGAATCGGCATCAAATTCGCAAAAACAAGAAATTTAAATTGTTCTACACTCCACAACTCAAAACATAGGAGGAAAACATGACGTTCACACCAAGCCTAGTGGTAAAAGAAGAGAAAAGAAATGTGGGTAATGCGAAAATTTCTTGATTTGTAGTGGAGTGTTAGCTTATTTGCTTTGCTCTGCAGTGGTTTGAAACACTAAGAACAGCACTTGGTTTTCCCCATTTCGGGCGGGGAGAAGTACGAAAACCAGAGCACAGCATGTCAGCTCCACGCTTCACCGAAAAAACGGCCGACCTCCTCACGTGCGACTGGTCTCTTGAATGTGCCGATATTGAGCTGCCGGTTGCTCCTCTTCCAAATCTCGTGTAAACATGGTCGGCGCTTCGACCTCCCTTCGGCAGGCGCCGTACTTCGCCGTCTGGCTGAACCGCGTGAAGGGAACATTCAATTTCCCCTAAAAGGCTTACTTCAAGACTGTCGAGAGTAGCAGGCTGCGGTTTGGGGATCTCGCCTTGCGGCGTTTCTCTTTTCTTTTCTTTTGAATGTCACAATGGCAGAAACCCCTGACGAGAAGCCCTTTTTGAATCTACGTGGAGGGAACGCTTCGCACTTGTATACAGCGGTTCTTCTCTGCCTTCATTTCTTCCTTCTCTCTTTTTCAAGGCATTTGCGGGTTGGACGCCAACGATTAGAACGGAAACACTAGGAGGGCTTTGAAACATCAGCGAAATGGACAATTTTTCGAGGTTCCGATTTGACGGGTTCGCACGTAAATTACGTTCAGTCGGCAGAAAAAAAATGCTTCACCTCGTTTTAAAGCTAATACGTTCGCATCATACATCGATCATTTTGCGAGCATTTATCGTATAGAAATGGCAGAAGACCTAGAAAATACGCATGAAAGCGTCTTTGTATTCAATTTCATTGCTTATTAGGTTTAACGCGTTGACCCAACGCAGGCGATGAGGCACGCCGTAGTGAAGGGCTCCGGATTAATTTTCGTCACTGGGGATTTCGAAAGTGCGCTAAAATCTCGAACACACGGGAATTTTCACTTTTCGCCTTCATGAGAAAAGCGGCCGCCGCGGCCGGGAATTGAACACGCGTCCTTGGGCTCAGCAGCACAACGCCCGAGCCACTGAGCCACCGCGGCTCAGTGGCTAAGAAGAAAGTATTAGAAAAACCATTAAAGGGAAGAGAAAGACCTGACATTTGAATTTAGCGCCAAATAAAATGCTCTGCGCAGCTTTTTGTGCCTGCTCCATTCCATGTACCCCCTTGTAAGGCAAATAAAGTTGATTGATTGATTGATTGATTGATTGATTGATTGATTGATTGATTGATTGATTGATTGATTGATTGATTGATTGATTGGTAAACGTGCCAACCAAGAGCGCCCCACATTGAAAGCGGCATCGGGACCAAATAAGGGAGATGGCTACGTTTGGCGAGGACGAGAGAGCCAATCAGGAGTGGCCGCGACGGGGCCCAGAATGTACTTAAGCGAGGAGCCCAGGGCAAGGGGGGTGTAGGAGACATCAAGGTCTGGAACGAGGAATACGAGGGATACCGAACTCGCAACCCAAGCCACGGCGGGAGCGTACCGTCGGAGCATCGGTTCCAGTCTCCTTGGCGGCCCTAGCAGCGACGGGTCGAGTGCCTGCGTGTAGCGTCATCGCACCGTAGACTTTCGGCACGACGGCCCCAACAACAGCGACTCTACCGGTACCAGGCGCTATGTCCTCGGATGGACGGCTACTACGGAAGTAGGAAGAGAGCTCCGACCTCACAGCACCGACGGTTCGTCCACAGCGGTACAGCATCGGCGGATTATCTACACCGTGTCCCAGCAGCTCGGCGTCGCGGAAGCAACGACAGGACGGCCACATCAAGTAAATACCGCCGCGTCAACGCAAACTGGGTAGGCACAGTTGATTAGGACATTTTTTGTAGGGACTTTATAGATGTCGTTGAAGGTTTGAATTGTAATACGCAGTTAGGGGTGTCGATATTTTGGTTTTCTTATCGCTTATTCGCTTTGTAATTGGCTTGGCTTTTTTGTGTGGTTTGAGTGATTATGTTTGCGTGAGAGTTTTCATCTGTGATATAAATTTGTCCTGTCATTCGCAGGTCTACCGTGCCCGTTCTTTCCTGCGCACCGAGACGATACGTGACACCAAGCAAATCACCGCAACGGAGATCGTATGGTCCTTCAGCTACGGCGAAATTTCGTGCGTTTTGATATAACGTGGCGCTGAGGGCGTTGGTGTGTAAACTTTCACCAACTGTAACGACACTTTGCTACCAAATATGGAAACTGACGAGGGAATTCGCAGGGGAACGGGCCCCCCTGGGTGAGCATCTTACTATACTAATGCTTTCCGCCATATTTTTAGATGCAGAGCATCCGATTCACTCGCCTTGTCCCTCCGTCGTCGTCGTCGTCGTCGTCGTCGTCGTCGGCGTTGTCCACCCCTCCCCCATTCTCCTCGCCGCGCCAGCTGCGCTCTCCGCCGCTCACCCCCTCTCCTCTCCGATAGCGAACACTCTCCCGCGAGGGGCATTGGATTGGATTGGATTGGATTGGATTGGCTTGGCTTGGCTTGGCTTGGCTTGGCTTGGATTGGATTGGATTGGATTGGATTTGGATTGGATTGGATTAAAGTGGATTGTGTTGGATTGTGTTGCGTCATAGCCGCGGCAGACGCGCCTGGGGCCGGCGCATGTGCAGTACTCTCTCTTCCATGGTTTCCTCTCCTTCGGGCGCGCTGCGCATATAACCGGTGTGCCGTTCTCCAGCGAAGCAACATCCACGCTTGGCTTAAACACCTAGAGTCCACGCCGCTTTACAAGTACGCCAACGTCGTCATCGACTGGGACCGGCTTACGCAGTCCCCTCAACGTTATGCGCGCTATAAAACGCGGTCCCTTCGCCGCTCCGCTTATGCGTCGCATCTACACAGGGGTTCCCGCGAGGGAAGGTGGGAGTTTTTGTTTTTTGTTCTTGTTTTGTGTCAGGTTTTTTCGTTCGCGCTCGTCTAACGTACGCAGCTAGACACCTTTGCAAGACCAACATCGCCAGCCTCATTAATGATCGTTCTCTTTCTGATCACACAATAGTCGCAAGAAGTCGTGACACTCTTTGGATAAAGGTGTGGGCCGCGCCTTGCCCTTTGTGGATGTCGTGAAGAGAAGTTGAGTTAGCGCGGTCCCGTATTACGGCGACAGCCGTACACTCTAATCCTTGTAACCCATAATGTAACTTCTAAACGGAAGTAACCTATAAAATAAAGGTTACAATGAATCCATTTCGATGTTTTCTTTATCCCAGTTCATTCTAAGGGTTACAAGCGTGAAGTTAAAAGAGGTTTATAAGTTACATTGATGATTTATAGGTTACATCAACAAAATCTGACATGTAACCTCTACGTTGTAACCTATAAAACGCCCTGTAACCTATAAGAGATGCTCGTCGCGCCTTCTCTCCAGGCGGCCGTTGATTTCTCCGTTGCATGACGGGATATAGAGAAATGGCGGCGCCCGAAGGCCCGGTTGCCGCGTTTTCGCGCCACTCGAGCCTTTTTACCGCTCTGATACCCCTACGATGAAGCGAGGATTGCTGTCACAAGACTTATTTGTCGGCGTGAGTCGCGGAGGCTGCGGCAAGCCCATTTGTGACTGGCAGCGCTACACGGCCCGTTCTTCTACGACCAGTATCAAGTTCGCATGTTGGAACAGTGCCCCGGCGCCAGTGGAAGCGAACTCGGTGAGTATATTCTCGTAACGGTTTCCCTGTTTTCATTGGATGTATCTTTTCGCTGGGGGCTTTTCAATTTCAAATTGCAGCATTAGAGAGGGATTTTCGGTACCTGACTGGTTGCTTCGCTGGACGTTTTCTGTTGACGGCGAAGGCAATTGAATGAAATAACGGGCGTGCGTTCGTTGCGTCAGACTAGAGCGGACGATCGGGAAAGCCCGTACATTGTTACAGATAACGGCGCTCGTGACCTGCTTTCTGCTCTGCTTGCGCGCCTTCGTCACGTGTTGAGCGTTTTGTTTACGCTGTTGGCTGCATCGGGCGCACGTGACGAGTTATTGGCCCATGTAATTGTCAGGTAGCTCTGTTTGAATAATTGAATTTTTTCCCATTAAAATCTTATATTACCGCGCTATTCTCTGGTTATTATCATTTTGTTTCAGCCGTCGGGAAATGTTCATTTTTCTCGCTGCATATATTCGGAATGGTGTCTAGTTTATTAGACTTGCAGTAATATATCCGGATAAACACAAGATGTGTGCTGCAGAAAAGTACTCCACTAAATGCTGCCCGAAATTTCTAAACTCACTTTTGTTCTGCACAAGCCTCTTTTTTTTTTTGTGAAAGTTTGCCCTACTGCACAGTACAACACTCTTCATTTTTGTCATTCGTTTCCTTGACTGGGTAAATTTGGTGTTAGTTATTTTGAGACAGCGGGCCATTTTCACCATGTTAAGTGGGTTTATTATTCTCATTCGCACAAATCTGTCGTTTATTTATTCGTGTGGTATTGCAAGGCAAATGGTTGTCTCGCGTGATCCTAGTGTAGTGCAGTAAAGCGACTTTACAGAATGGTGGTATGTATGAGCCAGCATGCAGGCTGATTGTTGTTGTTTTTTGATGACAGAAATTGTGACGAATTACACGGAGACAGGTGGAGGTGTAAAAATTGGTACTGCACCCTCATCGGTTCCTGGCTGTTTGAAAAGTGTGGTTGCATCTGGCTACCTATGCTATGACGTATCAGCACTACTGTTTTTCTTGCAGGCAGTGTTCCTTGAGCTGACAACCAGGACTCCCCTGCGTATGACACAAGTTGAAATGAAGTCTGATTTCAGTGGGAACAACGGTATGAAAATGCAATAACTAAAACACATTCATTCATATTCTTTGTAAAAATGGCACCCAGGCCTGCACAGACAAAAGTATGATTCACTTGTAAAAATGCGAGGACTTTCTTTAGTTGTTATGATGTTATATTTCGTATCTTATTTTGCCTCATGTTTAGTGACTCTTTCTATCAGTTCGTTACTACATGAACGTTATGAATTCACATAACGATTTCCTCAGCATGGAGCTTTGTAGTTTTTTAGCGACTCTAGCTATCCTAAAAGATACGTGGTTTTGCAGAGCCAACAAGAACTCTTTTTCGAAAAGAGCTCTTTAAGTAAGCTCCAGTGGTTAGTGAGTGCTTGTGCTTCGTTTCTTCGTCTTGTCAAGTTTGAGGAGTTCTTTCATTATGAATGTATGCCAACTGCCCAGCTCTAAAGCCTATCACATTTTAACCGAAATAACCCTTCGAGTCATTACAGTTACACACCTTCTGGGAATGCCACTTGAAGATGGGTGCAAGTTCTAGATGTATCCCCTCCGACAACACCTCTGGACAAAGAAAAAATGTAAGTTGGCGATTCCTTTTTTCTTATAGCCGAGGAAGAAACCACCGATACGAACACTTTACTGAAATGAAAAACGTTTCGGCTTCCACGTGGAGATCCTTGTTCAAAATGAAACTGCCAGTACAGGAGCGGGGGGGGGGGGGGGGAGGATGGGGGAAGATGTTTACAGCCAAAAATGTGACGCAGACGGCGTCAGCATCATGAAAGCACGTTTCCTGGGTTTAGTGCGACGTTCGCTCTGTTGCGTGTACTAGTGATTCCACACGAAGGCGCGGAAATGTTTTTGTTTCCTCTGTTGCAAATGTATGTCAGTTTTTCTCGTAGCCCAAGCTCTCTGCCTGTTCTGGGTGAGCATGCAGAAACATTTCGAGAGATAAACTGGAACACGGCACGATTAAAATTCGGGAAGGTTGGCCGGTATGACTGTAGTGGCTTCGCGTTGTTCTGAACAATGCCGCCAAATTGCTCTGTGTAACGATTACTGAAATGATGTGAAATTACCTGAACAGCCGTAAATCACTCCTTCTCTGGTGTGGCCTTTCATTTCATTCTCTGGTCTCCGCCTTCATTTTCGTACGATATATTTTTCGTACTTGACATGTCTGTGGTTTGGTCTGAGGGGCTTATGGTTGCACTGGATTTTGTTCTTTTTCTGAAATTTTCTGTAGGCCCTTCAAGGTGGCGAAATCCAAGTGACGGCCCCTAACATATATACCTCCATCTGCGGCAGCAGGAAACAAGTTATTTAGATGACCTCGGGAAATCTTCAGCGTGCCCTGATTTTGTGCCTGCGAAGCTTATCTCTGACTTTTTCCAAGCGCCTTTTTTCATGTAGGAAATTATAGATCCCATTTAAAATTTGTCCAAAAGACAGATTGCAATCGGCCTAGAAACTTGTTAGTGCAGCATAAAAAACGATAACTTGGCGTGGGAATCACAACTCAGGTGGAACTGTAAAGAGGAACCTAAGAGGGAAGTGTAAAGATGGATTCGCAAAGACGAGTGAATTCCAAGTGTAATATTAGACTCTGAGTGAAACCGAGAATGCAGGGAACATAGCCATAAACACTGCTTTGTATGAAACAGTGAATTTGTAATAAATGTTCTTTCTACTTTCCGACATTCTGCGTGTTTTCTGTGGGGAACCATGACAAAAACGCTGTACTGGGAAAGTGCACCTCTGAGAACCATCTTATAAATGTAGCTCAAACTCGAATTCGTCTGAAATTGTTCAATGGCAGTATCCAAACAATTCGAAATACTTTGCATAAATCCATGCAAATATTGAGGCAAAGAATCTGTATATTTGGCCATGTTTGTGAAGCTGTTCAAGCAACATTATTAAATAGGTTTAATAAGGATATATGAATAAACTGAATTTTACCTGGAAGACTAAAGCAATATAGGAAACACCAATTCTCCAAGGAATCCGCACTCGCCTAATACTCATTAAGGAACGATAATAACATTGGGGTGGTTCGCAGCTTTGCTTGTTAATAAATAGCCCACAGGTGTTTCATAATAATAAATGTGAAAGTTCAAAACTACCAACTTCTGGAAATGTGCTCCTGTCAAATGCGCAAACATGTGTGCATGTACTGCAATTCTCTTTTGACAATCATGGCCTAAGTTGTCAGACAAGAAGTCTATATTATCACAACTTTGGCGTCCTTTTGAAGTATGCTATCAAATGCATGTTTCCACTAAGGCTTGCTTTCACTAAAGCCTAATGTTGTTTAACTAAAGCTCAAATTCATGCCCGCAATTTGCCAAAATACCTACCATGCCTATTTGATACTGGTTTCTTAAACGGTACAATGCTGATGCTAACATCAAATTTAGTTATGCCTGTTTATAAGACTTAAGCGTTGCCAATACTCACGAAGATTTTTGGGTGACAACCTGGGTAACGATTATCGAACAGATAATGCAATGCATATATATTAAGAGAACATTTTCAAGCTTTCTGGCACCGCAATTTTAGGAATTATAAAAGTGACTTCTCTTTTAGCTTCAGCCGTGTGGCCGGCAGTTTATTCAAGGGACGAACAAAAGACACCTGACCCAAAAGCTTAGACGGTGCAATGGACAGCATGGTCGCACATATCGTCTTCCACTAACGCGATGTTTGTTTACCACGCGGGAAAGGCGCCTTCGGGGTGTCGCCACCGCGGCGCCGGCGAAAGCGCGCGTGGCGCCAACATGGCACCTTCCAGGTGTGGCCTTGGACGGCGGTACATGTAACTTATATAAAGGTATACATGCTGAAAGCTGCAAAGTAACCCATAACAGAGTAACCCTTACGTGTATACGTATATAAAGGTTACGAAGATATAGGTTACATTTGTACCTTATAAATTATAGGTTACAAAAATTCGAAAAAGTATACCTCTACTAAGGGTTACCCAGCTTAGAGTTCCCCATGACCGTGCCCATATAACAGCTGGACCTACGTACCAGCGTCCCTGGGCTTGTAACGGTCCTCACACTTTGAGGGAACGCAGGGGTCTAGCTTCACCACACTGGTATCTGGTGACAAATTCATGCCTCTAAGAAAGGAAATTAGATGATATCATCGCACCACTGGAGGCATGGGGGAATAATTTGAAAATGACAATTGCAAAATTAGCGAAGCGCGTTTACTCCAATAGTGCTTGTTACGAAGGGAAGATTGCACGCCAGACATGTATCGGCGACGAAGACATTGTCGCAACATAAGATTACATAATGACCACAGACCTACCATTAGACACTCACGATCACGTACCTTGAAATATGTCGCAATACTTGCACGTCCGCACACGTAATCAGTCGCAGGTGTCTCTTCGATTTTTTTTTCCATTCCGCACCATTGATTTCGCGACTTATTCTTCACTTCGATCAGGCGGTCCCTGTTGCTAGACCATTGTTAAGTAACATCCTTTCTTTTATGTTTATTCTTTCGTTCTTTCATTCGATGCAACGAAAGGAGGAAAACCGCCAGCTGTGTTTATACGCATTTGCGCCGGGTGGGGACGTTGTACATTCGGTGCAGGCAAACCTGCGGCTCGATTATGCTAAATCTTGCCATAGCAACAGCGGGGTCCCCGAAGCTCTTCGCTTTTCGCGGCAGTGCTGGAAGATGAAACAGGAACCAACTGGGCAATCTTTAGTAGGAGAAGCGACGACCGCTAAATCGCGTCGTGTAGGTCGAAACCCCAGCACGAGGCCTACCTGGACTTTATCCATCAAGCAGGCTGCTCCAGACGTGCCCCCCGAAAATGACCGCTTTACACGCCACTTTAGGTTTGCCATGTAGTGTTGTTACTACTTCGTAACAGAGTTTGATGCAGCCTACGTTATTTTCGATACAGTTTGGGCGCATCAAGCCCGGGAGAACGTTTGTATAAGGGGCAGCACGGAGAAAATTTCTTGTACGCTCCACGAAATAGGGTTCTGCAATGTAAGGGGGAATGCATTGGACCAGCCCGTACGTCGATACGTGCACATTTCTACAATGCGCCTCATCTTACGAACATCTGCACATTAAAGTTACTAAAGCGATGGAGCTTGCTAACGGTGTATTTTTTTTCTTGGTAGTGTATGACAGTACTTGCGGAATGTAATAAAATGAGTTAAAATATAGCTTGCAACTGCGAAAAGATCTTTAGCAGCACTCCGGGCAATCTCTGTCCTTGGTTGTTACTTAGACTACTCGCTGTTTTCTTACGGGTTGCGTGATTCCCAGTTTGGCTCCCATACCTGCGGCCAATGTGCCAGAAATGCGGACTCCTGGTATCAGGGCAAGTGCTCGAACTGGTTATACTCTCATATAGTTATAGTAATATAGTTATACTCTCATATGTTTATAGTTTTAAAAAATTCAAGGATGCACTCCCGCGCAAGACTTGAATGGCGAAGCTGTTGTAGTTGATCATTGACGGACACAGAGTTGAGTTTTAGTATCTTTGTGGTGCCGTGGTTGACGTCGGCGGCATGGTATTTCGATGAACTAATGTTGAGGAAGGCCCGACTCTGTAAGCGCGACTTATACCTGCGGTTACTTCCTAGTTACATGGCGGAAGTAACCGCAATTACATCTAACCGTGTTTACTAAACTTTAACCATGATCATCGGAAATTGCATTTTTTGCTGTTAAACGCAAAATTCCAAGTGTGCCGACAGCAGTAACGTGGTTGTGAGTTAACAAAATTAAATGAACAAATTTTTACCCTCCCGATGAAAAAACAAAAACAAACGAGAAGCAGTGTAGACAAAAGGAAATCTTGTTAAAACACTTGCTTCAGACCCAAACACAACGCCCTCGCGCGCGGCGAGTTTAGGAAAGGGCTTCCCCGAACGCTCGCAAGCGGATTGCGTTTCTCGGCTCGGCTCGGTGTTTGGAACTTTGGGCTTAGCATCGCGGTGGATATTTCACCTCCGCTATCTTCACAACTGGGAATTACAATCTATAGCAGAGTTTTTCGCCACGCTAACATCCACTTTCTCGCACGTGGAACTTCTTTTCCGCGATCAGATTGATTTTGAATAGCGGCGACAATCTGCTGTTGCCGTGGTCTGGGCCGGTTCGAGCCGATTCGTGGGCCATGCGGGCAGGCGCGCCGGCGTCTTTGCAGACACGGCCCGCGTGCGTGCAGATCGTTTGCGAGTGCTGAAAACGTTTCATGATATCCTGCTTTATCCATTTCTAGCGAACCGCGCGCTAATTTACAAATTTAGCACTGCTATTGTCGTAATTTATCGGATGGATCGGGAAATAAGCTGCAGCTTTCGCTTCAGTCGTGCTTACCCGCAGTCGCTCTGACAGTGAGAGCGACGCAATAAACGCAAGCTTCTGTTGGGGCCAGCTTTAGGGCGCCCGCTATTTCGGCTCTGTGAGGGCATTCTTCTTTTTCGCTAGATTGCAATTCTATTTTTCTAAGAAGTCTATTTTTCGCTAGTAAAATGCAGTCAGATAACCAACTAGCCCAACTTTATGCCTTAACCCGTAGATTGTCCCCACACCCCTACCCAAGGACCGTTCCACAACACTACACCCCAGCAGTGGGTAGGATTGCTCAGCAGCTCTACCCCTCTACCTAGTGCACGTTCGTACAAGGAGGACAACGAGCAGGCTACCTCAAAGGCCTCTTGGGCTAATAATGGCTCTCAACGGGCAAACGCCGTAATATTGCGCTCTTTGGGGACATTAAAGTGATCACTCAATCAATCACTCACTCACTCACTCACTCACTCACTCACTCACTCACTCACTCACTCACTCACTCACTCACTCACTCACTCACTCACTCACTCACTCACTCACTCACTTACTCACTCACTCACTCACTCACTCACTCACTCACTCACTCACTCACTCACTCACTCACTCACTCACTCACTCACTCACTCACTCACTCACTCAATCAATCAATCAATCAATCAATCAATCAATCAATCAATCTAATTTGCTTCCCTACGAGGCTAAGGTATTAAATACTCGGTGACAGACGTGCCTGATGATGCCGCACTTCTGTAATGGGTTATCTAATTGGTGGGGCTCGCCCTCGTCTTTAAGAATGAAACCACGTGCCAGAGTCACATGTCCCTTGAGGACGCTTGTAAATATTTCCCGCCCTTAGCTACCACTGCCCGGCATCGACGCTTGAACCGCTATAGAGAATTCCCTATTCTCCAGGCATAGTGAACCGCATTAAGAAGCCGTATTTCTCGCTTGACTTACACTAGGCGCCGTAGAGGCGTACAACAGATATCAGTGGAGCATATAGAAGTCCGAAGACATTGTTTTTATCTCCACAATGGCTCCAGTGAAAAGGTCCGACTTGAATGAGGGTTGTGGCAGGCACGGGTCAGGGTGCAGCATAATTTTGAGTTTGCCAAATCGGCAAACCAGAAATTGCATGCCTTCTTTCTTAAAGCGTCATTTGTCTTCTCGGAAGCAACCGATATGACACTTTGGCATTTCGAACACCTTTCACTTGTCATTTTGAACGAGAAAGGATCTCATAAAATATTTCGGCATTATTTACTCGTTTAAGTAATGTGTCGTATTTATTTTGTTTGTATTATAAAGTTTGCCTAAACAAGCTGGCCTATTGTCGAATATTCAGCGTGTAACGTTCTGTTTAGCCCCTCTGTTTCCATACTGTTTTTTTTAAAAAGTAATGGTCAATTGAAAATTTTCTATACTGCGAGAAACAAGCATGCTGTTATTTCTTAAGCGATTATTTTCACTGAGAATACATACGCGCAGGGGCAACCTTCACAATCTTTCCTAAACAATTACGATTTCCCATCATTGAATAGTAGAAGAATAAACAGGTGAGGAAATTAGAACAAAATCATGAAAAAAAAACGGCGAAGTTATTGATAAAAGAGAATTTCTCCGCAAAAATGTCGGTGTGTTTTGAATACCGCTAAGATTTAGTCGCAAGTAAAATCAAAGTTAATCGAGGACCTGCAGAGAACTTTCATCTTCACACGCGAACCTGCTTAAAAAACTATTTTCTAAGGTTCTTATAAGGGCGTCCAAGAAATTTACTCTCCACCCATATAAGTAAGAATGTACAATATTTCACTGTAGAGTCAGCGTCAAAGTCGAGCATATACACAGGACTCCATCAGGCGCCGTCAGCAGCATTATAATGTTTCCGTTGCCCCCACAGGAAATCTAAATCGGGAGCGTTGTTTAGATTTTGTTTTGAGCCACATGAAAGCAATGGCGATTGCGCCCATGAGTGAAATGTATCTCGCTCCCGTCGATATTACTGTGTTTGTCCGATGTCATGTCCAGCCCTCCTGGACATCGATGCCGCTATTAAATGTGCAGCGTATGGACGCGAAGTGGAAAGTATAGGTCGCAGTGACACAGAAAAGCACAACATTGCCAACTCAGTTTTTGACGATGTTGTTTTAAAGCAAAGCTTTACTACTTTCATCCAGCGATTTCGTGAAGGATGCGCAAATGACCTTTTGACCGGAGACGTGCACCCCCGGCGACACACCCCTCAAAGCGCATCGCGTCATTCGCCGGGCCCGCTGTTGGCGCCTACGGACGCGGACAGCAGCCGCCACCGCCGCTGCGGCCGAGGCAGCCAACCACCCCCGCAGCCTCCCATGCATGCGGCGCTGGGTCGTTTCAAGCAACGTGACTCGTCTCGCACCTGGCGAAGAGGAACGGTGCGTTCGCCATGATTGGACGCCGCGTTCGTCTGGCCTTCTCCTGCGAGCGTCACGGAACCGAACGGCTTTGAGACGTGGTCGGCAATAAAGCTAGATCAAAGGTTAACCAAGCGAAAGCAAGACTCAACCCGACTAAGCCAAGCTTTTGCTTTGCATATCCAAGGGTAGCGGAGCTAAGCCGCAGCCATTTTTATGTAAGGAGGAAAAGGATGGCGATTAGGGGCGGTTTATGCTTGAGTTTGATTCGCTGCTTGCATTAACGTTTTGGCATGACCTGTTTTTGTGAGGTCATAGCAAACGAAGGCTTTGGTAAATATGCAGATTGCTGAGGCCGTGAAATAGACACAGGATATAGGCAGTTGCAGGAAGGGCAGATGGGCAGTTGCAGGATAGGCAAACTGCCCGTACTGCAACTCTCCCAACACGACCAGCCACCTAGTATGGAAATGCGCGCCCAAGCCCCTCTTCCCCACCTATCTCTCCCCCTCTCCTGAGAATTTGGAGCGCGTGCTGCGCTGCAGCCGGCTCAAAGAACAGGAAGCCCTGACTCTTCCGGAGAAGATTACCGCCACGGCACGCGGCCTACCGGATCAGGCGTGCCACCCATGGCTCCACATTTGGGCCCACTCCCTTCCCCCGCTTTCTCAACAAGCGTTATCAACAACTTGCTCCACCAGTTATGACTTCCTGCCTGCAAGCCCCCATTCGGCGTCTTTAATAGTCATCACCCGCGTTGCGGTTATTGAAAATGGCAATCGCGTCTGCGCAATCTCTCGCACAGTAATTTGTTCTTTGTTATTATTTATTGAGGGTCAATTTCCAGTTTTCAGCTATGAAACCCTCTTGTAAGTGTATTAGCTGTAAGTGTGAGCTTAGTTCATTTTTTTTGGAAGTGATAAGCATTTAACATCACCTTGGAGGGGCGTAAGTTATGACGTGTCTTTCTCGTTCCGAGCAAGTGGGGCCACAATTACGGTGTACGCTGGAGTTTTTTTAGATGCGGAGCGTCTTATGCTCGGGGGTATGTCCCGAGGCGTCCGCGGTGGTCCGGCGTCCGCACACCACCGTTTCTTGGCCAATCCCCCACGTATTATACTCGGGGATATGTTCCGCGGCGTCGGCGCTGGTCCGGCGTCCGCACACCACCGTTTCTTGGCCAATCCCCCACGTGGGTACGTGCTATAGAAGAGGAACAACAACAACAACTCGGGTTGTGCTTGCGCTTGACTCCGTGATTCTTCAGATGAAGTAGGATGGAAACAACAGCCATGTCAGTGAGTGTGCTGACGCAATTAAGTAAGAGCATCAGCGCAAACACTAACAGCAATTACACCCAACTACAATCCACGGAACGTGTATCGATCTCGTCTTCACCAACTGCAACGTCGACGACTACATACAACCGCTGCTACGAGATCCACTGACTGTGCACTCCAGCGACCATAAGGCCGTCATACTCAAAGTAAGAAGACGTGCAAACCTAAATAAAGACCTTTAGATACCACTTCAATCTCGTCTTACTCGCGTATATACGCATACAATAAGGAAAATTGCACCCATTTCCCCGAAGGGAACCATGAGTAGGATATATGAGCATTACGGGGCTCACTACATTTCCACCAAATTTGGCTAACAAACATAATGCAAACGCAAACGGAACCCCCATGACGCTCCGCATCTTACTCATGGTTCCCTTCGGGGAGATGGGTGTAATTTGTTTTGTTTTTTGGTTAACGCAAATTTACAAATTACTACAAGTACTATCAGTGAATCAATACACCAGAAGAAATTTTTTGAGATATTTATTAAATGGCATAAATATCAGAGGGCTTCAACTGCATTCAGCCCGGCATCGCAGCTTCATATACGACAAACATGCGAAGCAATTGTACCGCAATTTTTGAAAACTGAAGAAAGGGAGAGAGAGAGAGAGAACAAACTTTATTTTCCGCAGGACCTAAGTCCAGGTCCTTATTTGAAAGGAAACAATTGTAAATCTTCGCGAATCTAGTCGGGATCTGATTGGTGAGGAGTTTGAACAACCGTATCATAATGGCATTTTAAAGGGTTCAAAAACAGAAAAAAAAAATTCACAGCATATCCACGGGGTGAATGATGATGAGTGGGCGAAGCTCCTGAGGGGAAATCATCGGTAAAACCGTGACTCTTCAGTGAAAGTTCGCCCACTACATCTGTGTCCGAACGTAACGTCTAGAAAGTCTCGCTTAAACCGCGCGTCGGCACCTTGGGGCTGAGCTCGCCTGATGCGTTTTGCAGACGCTTCACGAGCTCTCACTGCATCGGGGTCTGCCTGCCGATACGCGCGCTTTGTCGCTGCTTCCCGTTCTCTGACGTTTTGGAGATCCTCTTCGCGCCGCAGCCGTGCCGCTTCGCGTACGGCAGGGTCCTCGCGCCGTTGCCGTGACGCTTGGGCCTCTCGTTCTCGAACGCTGGGATCTTGGCGCCGTCGTCGCGCAGCCAGACGACACGCTTCGGCCTCCCGCTCTCGTACGGCAGGATCTTGGCGGCGGCGTCGCGCAGCTTCACGGAGCGCTTCTGCCTCGCGGGCTCGCACATCTGCAGCCTTATCCATCGGGCGACTCCGAGCGCGCGCCAACAGCGAACGGATTTTATTACAACGCTCCCCGCCATCTAGTAAACAATCCAAGAACTAAACTAGAGGTAGCCACGCCATCTAGTAAACAATCCAAGCGCATCTTTTCATCATATACAAGTACCGCCATCTAGTAAACAATCCAAGAACTAAACTAGAGGTAGCCACGCCATCTAGTAAACAATCCCAGAACTAAACTAGAGGTGGCTACATACATACGTCGAGGATGGACAGACGCACGCCCTAAGGAGCTTCGCCCCTAAAAGAATTCTCCTTGCAAAGAAGCACGCCAGTGTTGAAATAAAATGGACTTTTTTAGTTGTGGATGGCATAGTTTAGAGATGAACACATGAAATGTGATAATTATTGGTATTACCCAAGGCCACAATTGTAAGTGTAAAATGGCTATGAATAATAAAATATAGCGATAAAGTGCTTGAAGTAAAAATAGCTGACGAGCCTTAATCAGGGTTGTATTACCATATGCGGCTTTTTATTTAGGTTGCTGACGTGATTGTGAACTGCGAGATGACTACCGAGATTGATTCCAAGCATAACGAAACTTTATTACTCATTGTTTCTTATATCGTGATGGTTGACAGTTAGTTTCGCGTGTTTTTGTAATGCTGCTCAGAGTGAAATGCCCTTGAAAGAACTGTCACAACCGTTTAACCTTTCGCAAAACCTAACGGGATAATATAAATTTCTGAACGATTCGCATTCCAGAGTACTCAGTTTTCAAAAAGTTGCGATGGGTGGCAAGGCCGCAACATCCATGCGCATAGACGATGTGTGCCACCTGGCAATCGATCCAAGTGACATAGAGGTCGATCCGGGGGAGTCAGCAGTTGCGCCCGTCCTTAGCGCCCTATCCGTGGGATCCAGAGGGCGATGTGCGGATCCTCGCACCAGATCCGAGTGGCCTAGAGGGTGATGCCCGGGTACTCGCGCCCGATCCAGGAGGCGCTGTGCGGGTCCTGGCACTCGATTCCGGGGACCCAGATGTCGATGCGCGGGTCCGAGCCGTCGGCTTTCGGGTCTCAGAAGCTGAACCGAGAACTGCAGAAGATGCCCCGCGTCCTCCAGAGGACATCGATCGGGCAGCTTCCATGGCCGCGTTGATCGCTTCCCAGTACGCGCTGGAAAGTCTAGGGGTCCAAACTGTTTCTGTTTTGTGGTCGGAAGGCCAGAACGCTTCTGGAGGGTCTACAGTTGAGAACGCAGGTGACAATGTCATCCACACTGGCCCTGCCCGGCATTAGTTGGCCCCTGATCCGTGCAGCCCTGTGGTACATGCGGAGACGCATCTCGGTCAACAAGGTCGTCACTGGAGCAGAAGGGTAGCCTCCAACGTTGCGCTGCAGGTTGCCTCCCGACATCCTGCCCAAAGCTGTTCGTTCTTCAAGGGGCCTTTGAAGTCGTAGCAGTCGCTCGAGCACATGGTGGATGGGTGGCCTCCAGCGTTGGGCTGCAGGTTACCTCCCGACATCCTTGCTGCCCGAAGCTCTTCGTTCTTCAAGGGGCCCTTGAAGTCGTAGCAGTTGCTCGAGCACATGGTGGATCGGTGGCCTCCAGCGTTGAGCTGCAGGTTACCTCCCGACATCCTTGCTGCCCAAAGCTCTTCGTTCTTCAAGGGGCCCTTGAAGTCGTAGCAGTGGCTCGAGCACATGGTGGATGGGTGGCCTCCAGCGTTGGGCTGCAGGTTACCTCCCGACATCCTTGCTGCCCGAAGCTCTTCGTTCTTCAAGGGGCCCTTGAAGTCGTAGCAGTCGCTCGAGCACATGGTGGATGGGTGGCCTCCAGCGTTGGGCTGCAGGTTACCTCCCGACATCCTTGCTGCCCAAAGCTCTTCGTTCTTCAAGGGGCCCTTGAAGTCGTAGCAGTGGCTCGAGCACATGGTGGATCGGTGGCCTCCAGCGTTGGGCTGCAGGTTACCTCCCGACATCCTTGCTGCCCAAAGCTCTTCGTTCTTCAAGGGGCCCTTGAAGTCGTAGCAGTTGCTCGAGCACATGGTGGATCGGTGGCCTCCAGCGTTGGGCTGCAGGTTACCTCCCGACATCCTTGCTGCCCAAAGCTCTTCGTTCTTCAAGGGGCCCTTGAAGTCGTAGCAGTTGCTCGAGCACATGGTGGATCGGTGGCCTCCAGCGTTGGGCTGCAGGTTACCTCCCGACATCCTTGCTGCCCAAAGCTCTTCGTTCTTCAAGGGGCCCTTGAAGTCGTAGCAGTGGCTCGAGCACATGGTGGATGGGTGGCCTCCAGCGTTGGGCTGCAGGTTACCTCCCGACATCCTTGCTGCCCGATGCTCTTCGTTCTTCAAGGGGCCCTTGAAGTCGTAGCAGTCGCTCGGGCACATGGTGGATGGGTGGCCTCCAGCGTTGGGCTGCAGGTTACCTCCCGACATCCTTGCTGCCCAAAGCTCTTCGTTCTTCAAGGGGCCCTAGAAGTCGTAGCAGTGGCTCGAGCACATGGTGGATGGGTGGCCTCCAGCGTTGGGCTGCAGGTTACCTCCCAACAACCTTGCCGCCCAAAGCTCTTCGTTCTTCAAGGGGCCCTTGAAGTCGTAGCAGTTGCTCGAGCACATGGTGGATGGGTGGCCTCCAGCGTTGGGCTGCAGGCTACCTCCCGACAACCTTGCTGCCCAAAGCTCTTCGTTCTTCAAGGGGCCCTTGAAGTCGTAGCAGTGGCTCGAGCACATGGTGGATGGGTGGCCTCCAGCGTTGGGCTGCAGGTTACCTCCCAACAACCTTGCCGCCCAAAGCTGTTCGTTCTTCAAGGGGCCTTTGAAGTCGTAGCAGTTGCTCGAGCACATGGTGGATGGGTGGCCTCCAGCGTTGGGCTGCAGGTTACCTCCCGACATCCTTGCTGCCCGAAGCTCTTCGTTCTTCAAGGGGCCCTTGAAGTCGTAGCAGTTGCTCCAGCAGAGGGTGGCTGCTGCTGGCCGTGGGTGCGGAATCCACTGTAGCAATGGCGCCCACACGAGCGCGCGTGAACCCTGATTGCGTGCCCGACGTCGTTTTTCTCTACGGCACAGGGCCTCTGCTTGATCCAGGTAGAAGATGAAGAAGAAAAGGAAGCTTAAAATATTAAAAGCACAGATAATAATTGAAATAGGAATGTGCACTTTCGATTGCGCATGAAAAAAATAAAATTGGAAATGTTCAAGCGTGCTCATTTGCTCAACATTAACAATTGAATGCCAGCGTTGACTGTGCTCTCGCTTGGTTGTTTCCCACGGAAATGCGTTGAACTATGTAGGTTGTGGGTGCTACCAGAGGACAGCCTGATAACACCTGAGTCTAATTGGTCCCGACTCAACTTTACCGGTGTTGCCATAATTACGGCGTACACTGGGTTTAGTTTTATTTTTTATCCAATTTCGGTCAATCTGCTAAGTGGGTAGACAATCGTCGCGAGGCACGTGCACATGTTCACGCGCTCACGTGCGCTTGCCATTTCGTTTGTATTTTTAACTGCGGAAACGGAATTCTAATGATTTGCTAAAAAGCTTCACTGTTAAAAAGTATTGTGTGCCTGAATTTATGCTAAGTGAGTTATCAAAGGCTAGTTCTTTGAAATTGAAGAAAGTTCTATTTTTTCTTCATAGGGACCGCTTTATTTAGGAAGCCCCTTTTAGTGGTTGATCCGTCTAACAATAATTCCCCGTACTATAATTCAGTGGATAGTAACAAAGGCTAAACTGTCATTCTTGTTTTTCATGGCAGCACATTTTATAACAACAAAACAAAAACCGCCCATCTCATCTTCGATGCTCCTCGAGCATTACCCGAGACAAACACCGAAAAATGCTTGGGCCTTCGTGTTTCAGGGGTGTGCATTTCGCACTTGTACATCGAAATCGCCGGCGTGTGGAACACTACGACAATGGAAGGGGTGTAAAAAAACGGGTCGGTACCGTTTTCTGGGGAAAAAAAGTTGACGAAGTTGGCTAAAAGCCGACGCACTACAATCAAGGTTCCCGATTTCTCCGAAAGATGGCCAGGTTACCTGAAAAGAGCTGGCGTCGAAGAAGGTTTAGCTGCGAAGCCATCGGAAAACCTTCGAACAGCTGGCAACAACGTCCTCACAGGCGCCGGATGGATAAGACGAGAAATAGCGCAGAATGTTAATTATAGAAGAAAAGACTTTCCCGGTACACTAACAGCTCGTATTTTGGGTCGCAGATGCTTCCGTGTGTGTTTCGGAGACAAACATCGCTATTCCGAAATAAGAGAAGGAAAACAAAACTGTTTGTGGCAAAGCTCGTCTTGAAGTCGTTGCATATCGACTTACCTGTAAACCTGCGAAATGAATTTCCGGCAGGCCCAAATTGTTACGGAAAATAAGGTAGCGGGATTCTGTCGTGTATCTACTAATCTAGTATAATATATATCGTATATCATTGTATATCTAAAAATCCAGGGTCATCACGCTCACGTAAAACATGAAGAGGGGCGAGGCATGCAGTGTATAAGTGTATTCAAAGATTGTGAGCCTCTGCCTTGCCAAACGACGCGACCTGATTCGGCGCCGGAGAAGCGCCGGTGGGAGGCGCAATCCCGCGCGTGCTCAGGCGGTGGCATCCTCTCTTTCGTTGAACTGGGTTTCAGTAATTAAATGAGAGACCGACTGGTCTTAAGTTGTCTTCGCGTTTTAGGGGCGAAGCTCCTTAGGGCGTGGGTCTGTCCATCCTCGACGTATGTATGTAGCCACCTCTAGTTTAGTTCTTGGATTATTTACTAGATGGCGGTACTTGTATATGATGAAAAGATGCGCTTGGATTGTTTACTAGATGGCGTGGCTACCTCTAGTTTAGTTCTTGGATTGTTTACTAGATGGCGGGGAGCGTTGTAATAAAATCCGTTCGCTGTTGCCGCGCGCTCGGAGTCGCCCGATGGATAAGGCTGCAGATGTGCGAGCCCGCGAGGCAGAAGCGCTCCATGAAGCTGCGCGACGCCGCCGCCAAGATCCTGCCGTACGAGAGCGGGAGGCCGAAGCGTGTCGTCTGGCTGCGCGACGACGGCGCCAAGATCCCAGCGTTCGAGAACGAGAGGCCCAAGCGTCACGGCAACGGCGCGAGGACCCTGCCGTACGCGAAGCGGCACGGCTGCGGCGCGAAGAGGATCTCCAAAACGTCAGAGAACGGGAACCGGCGAGAAAGCGCGCGTATCGGCAGGCACACCCCGATGCAGTGAGAGCTCGTGAGGCGTCTGCAAAACGCATCAGGCGAGCTCAGCCCCAAGGTGCCGACGCGCGGTTTAAGCGAGACTTTCTAGACGTTACGTTCGGACACAGATGTAGTGGGCGAACTTTCACTGAAGAGTCACGGTTTTACCGATGATTTCCCCTCAGGAGCTTCGCCCACTCATCATCATTCACCCCGTGGATATGCTGTGAATTTTTTCTTCTCCGTCTTCGCGTCTTCTTGTTTACAGAAATAAGGGTTGGCCGTCAAGAAAGCCTCAGTCAAACAGGCCTCGGCATTTGTTCTCCCCTTTCTTTCTTTCTTTCTTTCTTTCTTTCTTTCTTTCTTTCTTTTTCTTTCTTTCTTTCTTTCTTTCTTTCTTTCTTTCTTTCTTTCTTTCTAAATTCTTTATCTGTTGCAATGACCTACCACATCCTCCCCTTTGCTTTCCGAGGTTTTCTTGACTGCCACCCCTTATTTCTGTCTTATTTTCAACAAGCCCCTAATTTCCTATTCTGATTCGCTACATGCATAGCGAGGGCCTCTGTTCTGGCAGTCTTGGTGCCATAGGGAGCTTAAGAGGGTTAAACGCTGGTCGACCACTCTCGACATGTCGTAGACACTCGAGTCACGGCCCGGGGGGTTAAAAAGAAGCTTCACCCCGAGTAGTCCGAGTTTCGCTGGCTACCACCCCCAAGCACAGGAAACAAAAATACCTGAACATAAATACCCCAGAAAGTGGAGGGGAAAATCGCCCGGTCGGTAGCGTAGTGGTTATCGCACCAGACCGGGATTCTGGAGGTCGTGGTTTCGGATCCCACCCGGCGGGCATTTTTTCTCCACTTTCTTTCTTTCCAGATTCTTTATCTGTTTCAATGACCCACCACATCCTCCCCTTGGCTTTCCGAGGTTTTCTTGACTGCCAACCCTTATTTCTGTCTTATTTTCAACGAGCCCCTCATTTCCCATTCTGATGTGTATATATATATATATATATATATATATATATATATATATATATATATATATATAGAGAGAGAGAGAGAGAGATAGATAGATAGATAGATAGATAGATAGATAGATAGATAGATAGATAGATAGATAGATAGATAGATAGATAGATAGATAGATAGATAGATAGATAGATAGATAGATAGATAGATAGATAGATAGAGAGAGAGCTCCACCGCAACCAATAAAGCAGCTGGGGGCCTTTATATACACAAGACACACATGGAATCCTGCGTTATATTTGCCCAAAGGAACCCAGCAATATTTTTTGAACGTCTTTCTAAATCCTAAATGCTTTCAGAACGTACTGAACAAAGGCATACGTAGTATTTACTGTGCGGGGTCACAAAGTACCTCAGCCACAAATTACTGTTCTATCAGATAACTTGAAAACCTGCTCAACAGGTTTTTCTCTATTTCCCCAGTGTTGGCGTTATTTGGGCTTTCATATTACGTCATTACAGCAGTGAAGCGGCTATTGGCCACTGAATTTATGTTGCAGCAATAAACGCATTTATTATTAGGTACGGAGTATCGTACGACCACACAATGTCCGTCCGCGTCTGTGCGCATAGCATTTACAATCGCAAAAAGTCACACAGGCACTGGCAGGATTCGAGCCCGTGTTTGGTAGACAAGATAGAGTTCGTGTCAGTTGGCTTACCCATTGGGCTACGACCGTGATTTGGTACCCGAGAGTTAAACGGCTTACTCCCTCGCCTGTAACGGTGCGGAATACATTGGGACCTCCCAAGGGCCATCCGCGTTCATCCGTGCTCACACCACCATCTAACGAAAATCAAACGAAATACTGTTTGGGCCGTGAGTTGCAGTTTCATTTAGGGAATAATCAAGGTGCAACTTCCGGCTCAAATCGAATGACAGTCGGGGCGCAAATCGAATGTTACTCCGGGCGCAACTTAGATGTCATTTCGAGTCCCCGTACTTCGCACCCTCGCCATCATCCACGGAGTAGTTATGCTGCAATTTTTATCCAGTTTAGAAAAAAAGCCACAAATCAAAACAGAAACGGAAGGCGGATAGTTCTTCTGCGACGAGCAAATCTCCCGTCAGAATTGCTTACGTAGACTAATTTAGAAGGTGCTACCCCAGGACTCATCGCAGAGAAAATGGGTAACAAAACGATTCGAAAAGTAACAAAAAGAAACATTGTTTTTATCATAACGCACAAATCTTGACTTTTCCACCCTCTTATGACTGCGCTGAACATTCATCGCACTATCATTCACCCCTGAGACAATCCGTTCTGCTGTATATACCCCTATAGCCGCCTAGGCTTCGCTCCAATGTCTCTCCCTGACAGCATTCTCCTTTTTAAGGTGACATCCTGACCGGGCAAAGAGAACCACACGAAGGGAAGAAAATTATGTAAAATGTTCGGGCACCTTAGCCATTGAGGTGCTAAGGCTTTGAAGACAGCGGTGCTGGTGGTCTTCGCTAGACTTAATTTGGCTTTACTAACGTCTGCCCCTTTCTTAAGGAAAAAAAATGATTAAAATGCGAATGTTTCTTTATGAAAACTGAGTCAAATTTGAGTCCACAATTTACCCTTGTAAAGTCCGAGACCCTAGCTGCCAAAGTCCGAAGCCAAAGTCCGAAGTCAATGTCCACTTCAATTTAACCAAGGTCCAAATCCAACGCCGCGCTACGAACCCAAAGGGAATTCGGAGCGTCCGATGACAGCACTGTGGAAAAGACGCCAGTTTCATAACGCGAGGAACGCAGGATCTATTATGACCGTGGGAAGGGTTTGTTTGAGGGGCGAAGCACTTTAAGGCCGAGGCTTGTCTGTGCTGCGTCCGGCGTCCGTGCTCACGGCACATCACTGTGTAAATCGAAGCATCGGTGAACAAAGGTTCACAAAAGGTTACAAGAACAAAATAAAAGGTTCACAAAAAGCTAGAGAGGGAGAGAGAGAAAGAGAGAGAGAAAGAGAGGGACAGATAGAGAGAGAGAGACGCAACGCACCGTGTAAATAGAAACCTCTGTGAACAGAAGGTTCAGAAAAGGTTAAGAAGAACAAAAAATAAAAGGTTCACGAAAGGTAAAGAGACAGAGAGAGAAAGAAAGAGAGAGAGAGAGAGAGGAGGGGGAGGAAGGGCGAGAGAGAGATGCACAGCACCGTGTAACTCGAAACATCTGTGGGCAAAAGGTTCACAAAACGTTAAGAACAAATTAAAAGGTTCACAAAGGTTAGAGAGAGAGAGAGAGAGAGAGAGAGAGAGAGAGAGAGAGAGAGAGAGAGAGAGAGAGAGAGAGAGAGAGAGAGAGAGAGAGAGATCCTGGAGAGCCGTGCTGCGCATGCGCGAGGAGCATTGGATTAGATTGGGTTTGATTTGGGTTGGATGGGATCGATATGGATTGGATGGGACTAGATTGCATTAAATTGAACTGTATTGGATTGGATTGGATTGGAAATCATTTTAGCAACAGTAAGCACTCTCACGGCTAATTTACGGTAAGAACGGTCCCCAGTGCTTCACCTACTCATGATTCCCTTCTTTGAGATGTGTGAATTTTTTCCTTGAGGCTCGCACTCCCAACACCTGCTCGTGTGCTCCGTGCCTTCTCGCCACTTTAGGTCATACCTCTTTGCCTAGAATTCTCCCCCTCTCCTATTCGCCTAGAATACTTTTCTGTTAACGTTCTGCACTGCCAGAACTCAAGGTTAAATATCTCCGCCGTCAGAATAGGTGCAGATTGATGTTTTTTAGTTGCTACTTGTTTCGTCGTTCTCTATTTTTGCAGGCAGCCATTCCAAAATAGATGCATCGGAGCCAGCTGAAGATGCAGCTAAAGAGGTATGAAAGGAGCATAGGCGACGCAGTGCGGGGGTTTGCCATTCTGTAGGCATGCGCTCCCGTATCAGTCCTTCGGCAAACTTTTCCCGTCGTATCCGCTCTTTTCCAGTGATGAGGCATTGGTACCCGCCGCGGTGGCTCAGTGGCTAAGGCGTTGGGCTGCTGAGCACGAGGATGCGGGTTCGATTCCCGGCCATGGCGGTCGCTTTTATGATGGAGGCGAAAAGAAAAAATAAACACCCGTGTTTACGAGTTTTGGGCGCACTTTAAAGATCCCCAGGTGGTTAAAATTAATCCGGGATACTCCACTACGGCGCGCCTAATCGCCTGCGTTGCGTCGGCGCGTTAAACCTTACAATCAAACAAGTCAACGGTTCACACCGTGTTTTAAAGAACGGAATCCTTTCGGCGAAAATGAGGAAAACTAAAAAAAAAAACGCTTTTTGTTCGGTTCTTTCTCGTTAATTTTGTTTCATCGCAACTCCTCGAAGTCTAACACCCTTGCGAATGTGAAGAATCTAAGAAAAATAAAACCAGGGAGGCCTAAACAGAGGCAAGGAATCAAAAGGCGCTCTCTGCCGTTCCTGTGTTCTTTTCTCTAAAGTAAAAAAACGAGGGTACTGTAGGGGCACTCCGTTTCGACGCCTTGAGCAGGGTTTAGCGGCGTAAGTGGGCACAGCAGGGCTCTCGCTGATCGAAGTGGACACAAGCGTCTACCGAAAATAATAGCCTTGTTTTAGACTTATAGCTGGGGTAGACGATACTAATGAAAAATTTGTGACTGGGTTCACTGGCTTCAACGGTAATGGTCGAACACAAGAGATGGGAGTACATCCTCATCCGCAGTCCTGGGAATCTCTTGTTTTTGTACACGCCAGCACTGGGTAAAAAAGAAGCAATAAGGTTCCTACCACCCTCCACTGTGGTAGCAAAGTTTAACTTACAGATTTTTTTCTTGGGAGCTCGTATGAAATTTCGATATTGCTGTAGAATGTACGAACTATAATGAAGAAGCTCAGCCACTCTGCCATTTAACGCCTTCTCGAAAGTAATATTTTAGTCCTTTAGGGCTGTTTTCTGTTTTAGTGCTGCACAACACAAAACTCCCGGGCGTGGAGGAGAGAGAAAGACAGGCAGAGGGAGAGTGTCGTGGTTGGTCTTTATTCCGCCCTTCAAAAGTTTGGATTTTTGTGACCTAATACTACAGCTTCAGTACCTTTTTTAGTCATCTTTTTATGTTGCCATTACAGTCAGCTGTGATCTCGGTACCGTCTATTGTCTTGGCAGTCAGGCTATTGTGGTTTTTCTGCGTTTTTTTTTTGCGGGAGGTGGGGATATTTGTCGTTATCTAACATTGCGCTCCGTGTTTTTGGACTCTTGTGTTTGTATGATCGTCACGTTGTCCCACTGGGACAGCACACTTCCGGAATGTTATTTTCGAGTACACCACGCGGGAGTGTAAACGTTCGTTGAGTGCCGGTTCACTTGACATGTGACGCAGTATGGGGAGTGTCGGAAGTACTCGTGATTTCACCCGCTTTATTATGGGAGCTGCTCTTTCGATCGCAGTTTTACTCGCGAAGGAAGCTTGGTCCCAGCGCTTTACCGCTGCCTCAATATTTTCTCTTCTGCATTTCTTTCCCTTGGCATGTGCCACAGGCCCACAGCCTTGGGGGTTGTGGGATGCCTTGCGGGCCCAAAGTGTTTATAGCTTCCCTCGGCATAGGTTATCTGTTCCTTCCCTTGGTTTGATTATTGGCGCGCCGGGGACAATTTCTGTTCTTCAGTTTTCGCGATACTTAGCTGTAGATTTGGTGAAGTGGGGCACGCGTATGCGGCGAAAAAAGTTAATTGAGTTAGCCTCATAGATTGCTGGCCGTCCATTTGGATAGGAAGCTTTTCTTCATCCTGGCATATTTTTTTGGTCAAATGATCCCTCGTATACCGGGATTGCTTCCAGATAGGAGCGTGAATAATTTTCTGCCTTTTTGCACTCCCCGCAGGTATAGTATTTAGCTTTCCCCCTTTCCTCGCTACAGTTGGCAGTTGGGATGCTGGACAGGCGCCCTTTAATTTTTTCTCCGTGAACTTTCTCTTTATAGGAAGAAGTAAGGGAAGATTTTCGTCCGTTTTTGCCCTGGTGGAAGGGTCTATATGAGGCTGCAGGATATTTTAGTACGAAGTCTCGACAGAAGACGTTTTGTAGCCTTCCCGAGAACCCCGAGTGTCGACTGCGGGGGATTCTCATGCGAGACGACGCTGTTCCCACGAACTCCATTGCACAACAAATCCGGTACCATGCCTTTTCTTTCTGTGCTATGTTTTCGCTTTCTATTGTATAATTTTTATTACACTACCACAATCGAATGCTGCTTCACCTTTGGGAATTTTGCACCATATAACGTTGTTACAGGAGGTCCCCCCGACAGTGTTTCACTCTGGAACCTCCTTCTGTATGTATCCATTATTGTATTTCAATGTAACAACTATATTTTTTCAATAAACCTTCAAACCTTCAAACCTTCTGGCCTGACGGCGTTCTTGCAGCGGGCAGTCGTCAGCTGTGAAGCACGATCGCTTGGAACATCCAGGTAAAGCAATTTCTTAATGCTTTTGCTCATTATAAATTGCCGAACTATTTTACGAATGGCGACGTTCCCGGTGCATTGTGTAGATCTTCCTACTTACATCAGAACTTCGCATTAGTGTCAGGCTTAGTTCTCCATGTAGCTTGTTTTACACAGGGGTCATGCGGTCCACCTGGAAAGATGAGAAGAAGGAAGGAGGGAGTGCGTTTCTCGTTGTCCAGGCTGTGACTCGTTTCTTTCGTTCCCCGTTCGGTTTCCGCCGGTCGCAGTGTACTTGCGCGCGGCGTGTTTGGCTAGTCGGCGGTAAATTTCGCTGCCGCGCTCGCGGTTCGCGTCCGTGGCCGTTCTCGGGCGAGGAGGCGCAACACCGCCGGTGAAGGAGCCGCCAGCTCTCTTCGTCTTCTGCAGAGTACCTCGAAAACGACGAAAAATATTGTATACCGGAAATTCACACAGCCCGCGCGCACATTACGAAGGGCTGAAAATCGTGTCTCATTCTACAGAACGCCCTTTTAAGGCCACTATAAAAATGTACGCGTTTGTGCTTCGCATCGCGGTAGAAGTTTGCGCTTTGTATGGCAGTTCGAACGGATGAGTCTATAAGTATTATGTTGAAGCCACTTTTTATCTTTGCCCGGTTTAACGCGTGGACATCGTTTGCCGGTGCACTGTATGAGGCGACATGAAGCAGCTGGTATGCGGCAGAATCTAGAGATTTCCTGAATTTGCAACCGGACACGTCTCTGGAAAAAGCCTCGGTGCTGTGTTTGTGTGGGTAGTATGTAAATGACGTCACGTGTCCGTCTGCTTTCGGGCAGTTGCTAGGATGCGTTCGGGTATTGGTTACATGTGATGGCATAGACGTAATCCCACAGGCGCTCAAAATGCTACGCGATGAGTTGATGAAGTTGCTCTTCGTCTGAGTTAAGTTCATGTTCCCGTGCTGCTTTAAAGCGGCATCAAGAGTTCATCTAAAGCCTATATTATACTCCCTGTCTCGCGGATTTCTCTGTATGGGAGCATTCTTGTAAGCTATTATGAATAAAAATTTTAAGTAAAGTTTAAAATTTTCTTGAACTTCTTGTTTTGTGTTGTTCCTCAGCTTTGACTCACAATCTCGGCAATCGCAGTAATCCTCCCAGGCTTTCTCACTTAATTTTTTTAACAGGAGTATAGGTAATGAGTTTGAAAGAATTCACATCACAGGCTTAATTGTATGGGATTCGCTAGGTGCACTTGTTCAAGATGCCTTGTACGGGGTGTCCCAACTTTCATGCACCAAGGTTTAAAAAAAAAGAGGATTATCGTTGCTCCAAGAAAGCTTGCTGCTTCAATTTTTCAGTACAGTGGAGTAGCGGCCTGTATACTTTTTTCGTTAATGAGAATAAATTAGTTATCTGATCTTAATTATCTAACTCTAGAAGTACTGTCGCAATCATTAAGGTGTCAAGGAAGGCACTTGTGGGTACGAGCGAGAGGAATCTAACTACGGTATTTTCAGTAACGAACTAATCGCGTACTCATTTATTCTGCTTGATAAAGGAACCCGCGAAATATGAAAAATTCCGTGGGACCGCGCTCCCACCCACATCATAAACCATCGCCCTCATACAAGCTAATTGACAAGCAACTGCTTTGCCTATCGCACGCCCGAAGAGACAGTTCATCGCCTTGATAATGGCGTGGAAGGCGCAGCAAGTTCCGCGGGGCGCGTGTGGCAGATAAGGCACAAACTCGGTCGCGATTTCTTCTTTTTATTTCATTCCGGCTAACTCAGAGACAGCGTGCTTTACGATGCGGGCAGAAGCGCCATAACGTGGTATTTTTTTCATATTTCGTGAGGTTTCTTCATTAGTCAGAATATATGATGAGTACGCAATTATTTCGTCGCTGAAAATTCCGCAATTACCTTCCTCTCATGGGTGCCTTCAAGCACCTTATTGACACTTTAATGATTGCGAGAGTACTTCTAGACTTAGATAATTAATTAAAGATAACAATCAAACCTTATCAATTAAAAAAAAATTACAGGCCGCTACTCCACTGCACTGGAAAAATTATGCACTTGATTTTCTGCGCATAACGCCACTGCTCTTTTTTAAAATCTTGGTGCGTGCTGTGGCACCCTGCATAAGTTGGCATTGCATTCCTTCAACGGCGTTTGGGTTTATCGCAACCGAAATTCAGGGAGAATCCTAAACCCCCTATTCTGCTAATACTACTAAGTTTGGGGACGTGTATAACGAAGAAGTAACAGAATGGCAAGTTGGGCGAGTTGGTGTTGATTAATCTTGAAAACAGGTGCGGAAAGGCATTGACTAAGAAGAAGCGCGTCGTCCTGTGTATTTTTCTTCTTAGTCAACGTCTTTCCGCGCCTGTTTTCAAGAAGTAATGCCGCAACCGCAAC